>NW_008246060.1:9177853-9195012 GCF_000691975.1 Corvus brachyrhynchos
CTCCTTCCCTTCCCTTCCCTCCCCTCCCCTTCCCTTCCCTTCCCTTCCCTTCCCTATAAATCTCTTCTGTAGCTGATATTACAGGTATCATTCTCATTGTACACATGGGTGACTGATGAGGAGAAACAAAATATTCTGCACTTAGGAGAAACAAAAGTAGGCAAAATTCAGGACTGAGCTTCATGTTGCTTACATACAGTAAAGAATATGGGTTTGGGAAATTTAATCGATTTGTCTCTTTTCTGCCAGTGTGGCATCATCCACCGTCCTTTAATAAGTCACACACAGAGCTACTTGATGCGTGGTTTTACGAGAGCTATTATTTTAAGAGTTGGTCATTTAAAGACAAGTTTAGGAACATGAGATTTTCATATACTTCTAAAGCAAGTTTTCCCCTTTTTCCATTTTATCACAGGAAATAACATCTCAAAACACCGTGAAGACTTTGTAAAAGGCTCTTTTTACTCTCAAAAAGTTTTTAACAAGAATCCAATGATCTTAGTTAATCCCTTTGAACCATATCAATATTTACTTTTAAGTGGAGTTTCAAATACTCGATGAGCTGCACCCTTGGTTTAATCAGGACAATTCCCATTGACTGGGAATTACTGAATACTGCTGGGGTTTACCTTGAGTCCTCCTAGTTACAACTGGCGATGGCAGTAAGGCTGATGGGGATGTCTGTTGTTAGCATATGCATCTGTCCATGAATAAGTGGGTCCCCCAGGACTGCTTTTAGTCAGCTGCTGGGCTCCTGCTACATCTGCGATGTTCTATACCCCCCACAAGGTTTCCAGAAGGGCCCATGGTCATTAAAATAATCAGCGTGGGACTTACAGAACAGCATGTTCACCCTTGTCTGTTCAGCCATGTCTTTTGGAAGAAATGTGGCAATTTGGCAACAGCTTGACCCCTGCTCAGAAGGGTGACAGAGAGGACCAGTCACAACCCCTGCCCTGAATGAGCAGCTGATCCCCATCCACAGGGCGCAGTTTTGTTACTGAAAGCCTGTAAATACAGACAGGACTTCAACAGCTCTTAGAGGATAATGGGCAGCTACAGTTGCTTGAGCATAGGTGTCTTTGACAGAGCTAAAGACTCTTATTAAGCACTGCAGCCACTTCCCATGGTTATCTGTAACCTATCATTTGTGAGAGAAGCATATTTTTAATGCTACTGGCACATTTGTTTTCTAATTTTGATGGAGTAATGGCAACAGACCTTGCACTGCAGGACAAAAGACAGGCAGATGGAGCACCATTTCATTGTATAGTTACCCTATTTCACCTTCTCTTTCTTGAGGCAAGGGACAGGTTATTTCATAACACATGGGACAGCTTGCCCTTGCTCTTCCCTCAAAGCAGATGTATTTGGATCAGAGAAGTTGCTTGGTCCAAGATGTGGCTGACATTACATTCCTTAAGTTATCTGGTCAATGTGTCCTACTCACATCCTCAGAATTAATAAGAAATTTTTGTTCAATTTAAAGCTGGATTTTCCTTTGCTTTTTCTGTAACATGGAACACAGTTGCTGTCTGTAATGGTTGGGAAGTTTAATTCAGTAAGTCCTCTGTTACTGCAGTGACACAGGGTAGTCACAGTACTCTGATGCCTTTCTTGTCTGTCTGTGATAAATCATAAATCCCTGGCCTTTTTTTTTTTTTAACTATAGCTCTTATTTATCCTGGGGAACATGAGGAAGTGTTTCCATGGTGGAGGATATGGAGTATCATCCTGCTGAGGAGCCTTCTGCCATTGAATATCTCCCACACCATTGCAGGAGTCACTTTGGATTACTTGGGTGTCCCCTTCCAGTCCCACATCCCCACGCAGGGGAGATATTTCCTATCTGGTAATATGGTAACAGAGAAAGGCCTCACCTCACTCTCATGATCTTCAGGAGGGGGCACCACAGGGGTACAGAGAAGGCAGTTGAAATAATTAAAATCTTGCCTGACTCCTCAGGATAACACCTGGCCTAGGACACCATGTTCCTTGTCATTTTCCTGACCATGTCTTACTTGGTCACACACAGTTTGCACTTAATGTTAGTGAAGAAAACTGAAAATTATAAAGCTATGGCCAAGAGCAGAAGGCAGAAAAAGGTGAGTAAATATAAACAGTGAAGCGAAAGAATGTGACTGGAGAGCAGTGAGTGCTAAATGGTGTGTTTCACAAGAATTTGAGTGTGAGCTTCCCTAGGAACCACACATGTCTCTGCAACACAGCTCTTAAGTCTCCAGCTAGTCACCCTTTTCTTTCCAGATTAATACTCATTTTAGGACACCTCAGCTGCTGGCTACTGCTGGCTCTAAGGTATTTATTTTCTGAGAGACTGACTTTCACGTCATGTAATAAATTGCTGGGATATATGGTGCATGCAGAGAACTGCTGGGTACATTTCAACTAAAAAACCAGACTGGATCAATCTCTCTGCATAGACATATTTCTTTTTGTGGGAAAAAATGTAGGAAAAGAAGCTATAAATGACTTTTCTGGGGTTTTTCCCCACAAAGAGAAAAAAAAGTGGTAACACCCTCTCTTTGCTTTTCATTCCCTTTCTGGTAGAAGTTTGCTAAAATTAAACATTTTCAGAAATATTTTAAGCTTAAATAACTTTAAAGTAGATCTGGATCTGAAATTAAACTAAATCAGAACTGCAAAAGCTTTTCTCATTGCTTTTTCCTGATGTTAAAGTGCTCCAGTATTTTGGGTTGTTGAGTCACCCCACAGAGTGACTCTGGAGCCCCCATCCGCTGTCACAGCTGTGGCAGTTCATACCATACTGAGATTTCCTCCATGTTCTAACTGCTTTGCAGTATAAATGGGCAAAGGCACTGCTTCTTTGCTCGGTCTCTCTGGAATCACTCAAAAAAAACCCAGCACATATCAGATACACCCTACATGTTTTGTCTCTCAGATTCTTCGCCATCTGGAACAGTTTCCTTTGGGCTCAAGAGTTTTTCCTGAAGACTGCCCCCCCACCAGGCTACTGAGGCATGCTTGTCTCTTCCTCTCTCCTCCCCAAAAACTTCCTTTTGAACATTATGAGTCAGTTATACGTTTCCTTATTATTGTCTGGTCTCATGGTTAGTCAGAGGACTGTCCCATGTTAACGTCTGTTGTCCTTTAACAGTCCTTGAACAGATGACAATCCATTCCAGTGTACAGTGGATCCCCAGCCATGCTGACATTTGGGAGAGCAGAGCAGCTCTGCAGCAAATCTCTCCATAATTCCCATTTATGCTGTGCTGGTTTCATTTGCTGTTTTGGTGCGTGTAAATCGTATTCCTTGTGAAGGAAACGAAACCAGAAGTTTTACTTGAGGTACACACCAATGGTGCTTCAATCCCTTTAGGGAGGAAAGAGATCCATAGCCTACACTTAAACCACATGGATTTGGGATGTCCAGTCCTGTAAATCAAATTAAACACAGTCTGAAGTAAAATGCCAAATCACATGCACTCTAAACGTGCCTGTGAGCCCTCAGAGCCAGCTGCACTGTCCTACTGCTCTGCTCTTACCGTGCCTAATGGCTCACTAATATAGGCAAAGTCAGAGGCGCATAAAAGGTACAGCGGTTTTATATCATCAGCTTCCTAAAATCAATGAGTTCATAAGTTTCTGAGATCATTTAAGCTCCTGACTTATGTCTTCAGGCAGCTAGCAATATACAAATCGTATAGTCTACAGTACCTGCAGAGCTGAATTTGTTAGATGGTGTTACAATAATTAATGGATTTGTATGTGCTAAAAAGATGGGGTGAGCAGAGAGATCATCTATCAGTATTTCACCTATTGGGAGCTCTGATTAAGTCCTTGAAGCTTTGAGATGTAGTCAGGCTGCAGAGCAGTTTAGGATAACAAGTGAAGACTGTTATCAGGTCCAATTACTCTCTAAAGGAAATTAAGAGAGGCAGAATATAATTACTTGAACTGGAATGTAGCCAGGGTGTTGGGATGATCATTTGCTGTATGACCATTAATGACTGTGGTAGAAAACTGTGGATTTAATGCCATGAGGTAAATATTCACTCTCACCAAGGAGTTTGCTCGTTAAGAATAATATGGATGCAGTCATAAAAGAATGTTAATTGAATCCTGTGTATGGGTGAGCATTCATCTTCTGAAACCAAGTATCAGCACTAACATCACTCAAAATACATAGAAATGCTGTTTAACATCTGTTGGGGATAGGGAATTGAAAGGGCTCTCTATCATATTTTGGTTCTGATGATAAGGGATAAGATGAAATTCCCATAGTTAGTGCAGACTGGCCTCTTGGAAGCTACAGAAGCAAATATATAGGGATGCAAGCAAAACTGCTAAACAGAATGGATTTAAGGAATGGCTTATCAGAAATACTAGATATAAAAATAAGATATTGAGATTTCATGGAAACCAGACTGTTTAGCAATGATGTACTACTGTGCCTTTTGTCCTTCTTCTGTCCTGAAAGCAGAAACAAGATTTTGTATGTCAGTAGTCTTTCATGCATTTAGATTACCATTCAACTGAGTTTCATAGTACTCCAAAACAGAAGGATAAACACTATATGATAATTGCTTTACCTTTTACTGCAGTGCAGGAGATACATAACCACATTATCAGTAGAGGTGTGAAAAAAAAATCAGTGCTTGACAATGCTTCAGGAATCTGAGATGGTAAGAACCCAGTTTATACTTCTAACATTTGAGAATAAAGGCTTTAGTCCTATGACTACTTCTGTGCAATACTTAGGTCATCAGCTACCAAGATGGTTACACACATCTTATATACCCAGCCTAGCAGTTCATATCAATACTCTTTAGGATGCCAAGCACTACAGCAGTTGCCAGACTGAAGACTTTTAAAATGCTTTGCTAGTGAGAGGTGGTTTGCTTAATTAGTGCCCTCAGTGGCCAGGGCTTCACAGCTCACCTGAAGAATCTGGAATATGTACATGCTCTGTATCTCTCTTCACATAAAGCCCAGGATCAGTCAGAAAGGTCCCTCTGCTGAAGCAGAAGAGCTGCATCCACAGATGCTCCTACAAGAAAGAGCTTAGAAGAGGCATCTCTGAGTCTTTATCAGCTATTGAGGAAGATCCTGAAATTATATAATTCAGGTACAAAACTAAATCCTAATCTCCACTAACATAGTTTATTGCAAGTTTCTTTAGTTTCTCTCCTTTAGTAGACCTGAGTTTACTTAAAAGGCTCCTATGCTTGCCAATGGTTTGCAAGGAAGTCTTGACTGACTGCGAAAAATGTTAAATACAGCTCGTGAAGCTTGTTGGTAAAGAACTGTCCTCTTAAAAATGCATGAGACTTGATCCAAAACTTGCTCAATTCCATGGGATAGTCTCCTTCACATAGCAGGTGAGGATTTTTTGGAAACTGATGAGCTTGCAGGAAGTTTCATCCAAACCCAGAGAAAATGGTAAAGGCATCTGTGAAAGGGGAGAGAGAGAGAAATAGCAATCTCTCCTCTCGTTGCTTCCCCAAAAGTCCCACAAGCTTTTTTGTGTTTCTGGAAGAGGTAAGAGACCTGTTTGATTTAAATCAAGAGAATCTTGTTAAAAATATTCAAGCCTCTGAGAGAGCTGCTTACATTAGCATGATTATTTAGTCTGGAAAAAGGACTTTATTGCAGTCATCTTTGGGAGGCCCAGAGTGCCAGCTCCAACTCCTGAAAAAGGAAATTCCAGCTAGCACAGAGAGTGCTCCTGTTCCCATTGCCCAGAGTCTCCTGCGCCTGGCCAAGGCTTCTGGAGGCTTCAAGCCCCTCTCATCTGCTGCTTTTCTACAGAGTCGGAAGACTCCTGTCATAAACACGTATCCTTACTGAAAGAAAGGACCACACCTGCCTTCTGAGGCACCACTGACAACTTTAATAACTTATCTGGCAGTGGACAACCAGAAGAAACTGGATCTGGAACTGGCAAAGAGACCTCAAGGTCAGCCCTATTTCAGCACATTGCATTTCATAATGGAACGTGAACAATAAATCCCATCATGTCTTTAATAATTCAGTGGTTAGCATGCTGGGAGAGGAGAAAGTCTGTGGTGTAGTGCATCAAGTTTTATGCCATTCTCTTACTTCTGAGCCTGTAAAGGCAACTAACAGCACTTAACCTAACACTGCTGCTATTGCTACACAGGAAAACATTCATTAAACTTCATAACTCTGAGAAGAAAACCCTTAATTCATCAAACCATGTGCATCAAAGGGTGATCTTTTATAACATCATTACATGAAGGATACCTTTTTTTCCTTATTAACTGAAACTATGACAGGTCAGTCCCTCAGGCACCTTGTAATGGTGGTGGCCATCCCACAGGTTGTGAAGGATTTTACTGACCACGAGGCCTTTCATACCACTGCCTGGAATGAAGAGGAACTTTATTCTAGCAGAAATGTACAGGATGTAGTGAGCAAACATGGGAGCTGGAACATGCTGCCTTGTGCAGAAAAGAACCTCCTGTGTATCCACTGCAGTAAGTTAACTGCTCCGTGGACCATCTCTGACGTTTTGTGGTGTTGGATGCTGTGCATGGGCAGCTGACGTGCAGGCATGTTCCCTGGTATTTGTCAGAATAGGAGTTTATGAGAAGCAGATGAGGATGTAAGACTTGGGCAGGTGGGTTGGCTAGAGGGAGGAGATTTAAATGTCCTTGTAGTTCCCAAATTTCCTGCTCAGAGCAGCTGAGATCATTGATCAGAGAGAAGGAGGCATCTGACTTTTTTTACAGGTATAAGCTTGTAGAAAATTTCTTCTTCCACATACTTCTCCTCTGAGCTTCCAAATGGGTTCTGTTTTCCTTCTACTCTATTGCAGTGAAGTACCCATACTGAGGCCTTGGAGCAAAGCCACAGTCCAGTCTTTATTTCTAGCCTCCTGGTATAAATCCATAAATAAAATAAACCCCCTTATGGCAGAGTAATCTTCAAGAATGCCTCAGTATGAATAAACTTTTATAGCAAAACTATAACCCTTTCCCTGCAACTCAAATGAAGCTCATCTGATTTATATCTTTTGTTATTATCATTATGGACCACACGGAGAGTGACCAGGTTCCCCTGTTTCCTGGCAGATAAAACACCCCGTGTACAAGAGATAGCAAGAGGCAGTTCAGTGGCAGTTCAGTGCACTGGGGAAAGCCCCCTCGGCACAGGCAAACTCTTCAGCTGCCTGGGCAAGGCACGGTCACGGCTGCTGGGGGCTTCTCTGCCGCCTGCCGTGGCAAAAGGAAAAACCAAATAGGAAGTAACATTTAAGTTTGGTTTTAAAATTAAGATGCAAATCTGCTACACAAATATCCTACAGCAGGCAAGTCCAAAGGGAGCATGTTTCATTTTGGATCAGCTTAAATTTCTTAAACTAACTTCACTGACATTTGTCTTGTGCCGGTTAATTTACTTATGTCTGCTTTACACGCTCATGCTAAGCACAGATAAAGTTCTCCACACAAAGATTTATGCTCGCATGACAAATCCTAGGCTGTAACAGAAATGTTTTTGTACCACACCGGCCCTGTGCATCAGAACAGCCACCACTGTGCACGGTTATTTGTTCTTGGCGGAACATTTGCTGTGTCACAGGCAGGCTGTGAGGAAAACGGGAATAAGCCTTCTGCCAAGGAAGATGCAGAGCGGACTTGAACAGCTGAAGGGAGGAATGGAGTCAGTTAACACCTTGTGGGTAATTTTTAGCTGACTGTGGCTTTCTTTTACCATAAGATATTACTTTATAATATTTAATTAATAGGGGTATTAAAAATATAGAGGGATTTCAATGTCCTGCGAAACTCCTAGTGATTTTAGGAGTAGAAGAATCAAGTTACTGTAGAAAGTTAATCCACATATTTGTAGGGATTTTTTTCCCCCTAAATTACCCTGCTCTAATCAGTTCTAATTCTCTCTTTCTTTATAAAGGAGAAAGAACGAGTTTTGTAGAGTATTTTGAGAAAGGTATAAGTTCTCAGTCTTCACTTCCCAATCCTCCCACACCCCAAACAATGCCTTTACTTGGAGAGTTACATAGTTCTCTTATTTAAAAAAGAAGTTAGAGGGTCCCCATTTCTGATACACCCTTTCATCCAGTGTATCACAGTTCCTATCACTCCTTATGGCTGCTTCTGCCTTTCACAACAGTTAGAGAGATAAAAATAAACATGTGCTTCTAGTTCTGCTTTCTAAACCACGAGAAGAACACATAAGTAGAACAATAACATCAATAGCTCAGCGGTTTTTTCCTTTGCACTGCCATGATCTGGAGTCTTTTGGGGAGCAGCAGTCACCAGCTCCCCATGCCAGTGACTGAGCGGGGTCTGTAGGGACAAGGGTCAGTCTCCCACCTTTGAGGATGGAGGAACGGAAATTTGGAAAAAAGCTCCTGCTCATTTGAGGCCAGGAAGGAAGGCAATTTTTTCTGTTCTAAAGCGAACTGCAATTTCAAGCTCTCTCTCAATACCTTTCAAGTACATCTGCTGTAAAGCCTTTGGAGCCACTGTTATTTACAAAGTAGGAAAGTGCAACCAATGCAGATTATAAGAGCTCTTTTCCAAGAAGAAAGCAAGAAGTATGCACTCTTCCAGCATGCTACCAGGGCTAAAATTATGGTGGTTGCACTTGTAGGCAGGCAAATAGTCATTTAGTATGGTACTTAGCCTGTACAGTCATGGTGCTTGCGATGATTAATGGATAGGTTAATTTTCTCTGTTTCATTTTAAATAAATAGCCCTTCTAGTTAGTCCTCTGCATATTGTGCTATGTGTATGCTGTGTGCAAAGCCATCCCAGTATATACTGTCCCCAGGCACTACACCACTAATTTTCCAAGTTTACTTCAATCTTGACCAAATGGAGCAAAGGAAATATGCATAATTTTTTCCTCTGCTAGTTATTGTCCCAGATGTTTTCATTGCCATTACTTTGCCTTTCAGCTGTTGAGTGAATCATGTTGCTGGCACTGTTCAGAGTGACTTCTTCTTCTCCCAGTCTTCTATCTGCACTTACAAGGTTAAGTTTCCTGAAAATATTTGCTATCAGAATATTTAGTTTTTAGTGTTTAAATATATTTGGGCCAAATTCAGAACAGAAACAGGTGTGCATCGGACTTAAGGACTCCAATTTAACCTCAAATAATACATGAATGAGCTGCATATATATGAACTGTGAAACCAGAGAATTATTCTGCTGTGCTCTCTAAGTCCGCTATACCCATGATGTATTTTAAATTGCTTTGGGTAGGGTAACTTCTTTTAGCATGTCACTATACATGACAGTTTGTGCATGCAGAAGTTGATCATATCATAAACAGCTGTGGTGCTGGGATGAACCTGTTAAATTCTTTTAAGGTGCATCTTGACATGTTTTCACACCAAGGTTAGTACCTGTGTGAGACAGAGGCTGCATAAGAAAAGTCTCTGAAGTAAAAGCAGAAAAACTGGTAAAAACTTCATTTTCACTGGGACCTGGTACTTTCCCAATGCAACAAAGAAATATGGTCCTCCCTCTCCCTGTTGCCCAGGACATTCTGCCTTGCAAAATCCTGTACTTCACCTGTAACATTTTTATGATGGTTTGTTCAACTCCATTCTGTCATCACAGAAGGATTAGCGATTGCTAACTTCTAGCATGTCCCTTCCTCCTTCCCTGCTTTAAATGACAAATCAGCTCACTGGGAGTCAGACACTAAAACCATTTATTTCTTTAAATGCTACCAGGCATCAAGGTCTGTCTCCAGCTACCTTTGTAATTTTGGCCTGACTCTGAACTTGTCACTCATAAGATCTACAGTTGTGGAAACTGTCAGCAGTACAGCGGTATAAAATTCAAACAGTCTCTGTGTGGTGGTGTCTGATAAGATAAGTTATTTTGTGATTTCAAGGTAGTTTGTCTCCTCTGACAGCTTTCATTTCAGTGTTAAAGAGTTCTTGCACAGAACTTATCTGTACTTTTAGGAAACAAATATAGTTTAGGAAACAGTTTACTTGATTTTTTTATTAATATAATAAAACTACCAATACTGATTTTTAAATGAAATCATGATTCCTAAATGAAATACATGTAATATTCTAATATGTGCATTTTACTATTGCATTTCTTCAGGTTTCACTCTATTTCACTGAAAAATATTCAATCAGAGAAGAAAAAAAATCACGATACAGGTTTCACAGAAGTACTGTTATTTTTTAGGTTAGTTGAAATGTTCAGAAATGGTAGTGAGGAAGAATATTTTGAAAATATTAGATTGCCTTCTTGAAGATCTGGTGTCTTTGGAATGGTGCAGAAAAAAAGTAAAATCTGAAAAATAAGACCTTCATTCTGCAGTTTCATTCTGGCTGGGCTCATGTAAGGACATAATTTCCTGCTTGGGAAAAGGCTCTACTTTCTCTTTAACAGAGATGGTCCTGTTCTCATTTTCTTTATATTCTGTTTATTTTGGACCAGCATTTCTAAGACTCCCCTAGTGTGCTACAATCATGAGACTACAGTACATGCATTACCTGCTGCTGGCAGTGCCTCTGTTTTGCTGGTGTCTATCCCGGGATCAAAAGGTTTTCTCTAAACAAGGTGAGTGCAATATGACCTTGTAATTCCCTCTAAGACACTATTGCAGAAGAAATCTCGGTTCATACTGTGATGGTTTGTGTTCTCCCATGTATTCCCCAGCCATGCGTGAGGTCTCCTGAGTGTTTTTGCCGTGAAGTGGAGCTTCCCTGAGATTTACTAAACGTGTTCTGGAGCACTCCCCATGTGTGTGCTGCCATCTCTGTTCATACAGCAGCGCTGGTCTTTGCTCTGCAGGGTCCTGCTTTTAAAAAGTTAAGTCTCCCTAGGAGTAGGGATGCAATGAGCAAGCGAGTCTGGAGGAGATGCTTGGCCACGTTCTGATAAAATATTAACGACATGAATTGGAAACCAGTGTCAGTTTTATACTCCTTGCAGAGTCAGTGCTGGATTTAAGCTAATGTAGAGCCCTTCTGAAATACCCAAATGCACAAAGTATTACCTGTTTGCAAGGGAGAACCTCACAGAAATGAACTGCCCCACACAAACCGAAGTTGCTCAGGACTACATGCTCTCTGACAACAGCATCCACTTCCAGAGTCTTATTCTTATCCCACTTTATGATCATTCCTAGCAGTTCCTTTCCTCCTACTGCCTGTACAGCTGCAGCACAGAAGTTTTCCCCACATCTCTGCTAACTTTGCACGGCTCCAGGAACCATGGAAACAGGCACATTAACAGGCCTTTATCTCAGCATTATCCTGCGGGGCACAGAGTGGACCACCCGGGGCTAATGCTGGCCCCAAGGCAGCAGCAGCACTGCTCAGACCACACTGCATGAGAGCTGGGATGAGGGCTTTCCTCACTGCTCAAGTCCTGACTGTCAGGCAGGGATGGAGGTGTGCTATGACCTTGAAGTCCTCCTGAAAATTATGGTTAAACAGATAAAGAAATTTGCTGTAAATCATGTCCATTTCCAATTTTTCTTAAAGAGAAGGCTTTTTTCTTTGAACAGGACACAGCATTCTCTGTCCTGGAGTTTGCTCTGGAAACTAGGTTTACAAACTTTTGCTGGCAGCTTAGAGAAGTGTAACAGCATATTTACATTTCCTCAGTATGAAACCTAACTTGGTGCTTGGGTAGGCAAGTTTTGGAAATTTTGGACAAGCGTATGGAGGGCTGCTGGAATCCATTTTAGCAGCTAATATGCTGAACTTCTAAGTAAGTGAGATTGTGCTGGTATATCTTTTTGAAAGATTGAACTATTTTTTATTACATTGAAGATTTGTTCTTTATCAGAATGAAGAACTGAAGAGGTTTAATAAATGCTCTTCTCCCCAGAGTCCTTTCCCTTTGAAAATTTTACCTGCACTGACATCTAAGGGTCCAATTCACAGACCATGGACTTGGGGACAATGATCTTCTTTAATGTAAGGAGAGGTCTGACCCAGGCCCCCAGGAGAAGACCCAAAGCCATCATTACATGCAATGCTCATCACCCTTAAGTACCACACAGCAGACCATTTGAACAGGTTTTGTGTGGGGTTTTTTGTCTTCAGTGTTTCTGTGGTGTGTGACCGAATTGAACTTTATAAATATCAAATAGACCTGTGGCCAGACTGCTGTGGCTGCAGCATGTACAAGGGAAAAAGAGAAAGGCACTCTTTGAAACTTCTAATTTTCCTCACTTTGCTTTCTGTGTATTGTACTTTTAACATTTTAATATCTGTGTCTATATTTAGAGGCACCTGCCAGTCTCTTTGGCTGCAGCACTTCAGAGATCACAGCCATAGTGTGCTGGCTCCACTGCAACTGGCTTTGTCCTCTGGTTTCTTTTGCCTCAGGTAACTTTTCCATGTAAATATATTTTGCTCCCTGTTCTGTAGAACTGAAGAAGCACAGACTAGTCAAAGTGGGGAAAAGAGCCTGCCAATAATAAGAGGATCTTTCAGAAACATGATTTTTAAAGTCTTGACTGGAAATCAATTAAAGTCCATCACAGAGTATTTGAACTTCAAGACATTTTAGTACGAAGCTGAGGCAGGAGAAAACAGCATCGAGGTCCTTTATAATGGAGAGATCCAGTGTTTTCATAAAGAGATAAAAGCAGACTTTACAAGGACAGAACACACTCCCTCAGACTTTTGCACCAGATTCAGACTAAACAACCTGAATGAAGTAGAGATTTTCCTTTCTCTTTTCACTGAAACCAGCAGCCATGCTGTGCAGAGCTCTGTGATTGGTGTAAACAGCAAAATCAAGGTGTTTTCTTACATTTCTAATAATAGTTTAAACCTCTGTTCTGTGTATGTCCCAAGACTGGGGATGTCAATAGTACTGTAATCTGCTTGTTCCATCTATGTTGTTTTTCCATGTGCAAATGTGCTTGTGGTTTTTGATAAAAATTCAGCCTGTTAATTACTCATAAAGATTTATATTAAAGAACCAGTCATGTCAATCACATCTGTGGCCTCCTGGCTCATCCTTACCCAACCCTTCACAGTATAAGGCTGTTCTGGCAGTACAGCCCACTTGATGACTGTACATTCTGGTACAGTCATCAAGTGCAGTATGTGATCATAACTGAGAGAAAAATAAACAGGAATTGCATTTCAAGTCAATCTACAACTGTAAAATGGTTATTTTAAGTCATTTTTTGTGTAATTTCTTGAAATTCTCTTGGAGATTACTAATTTCAGAGGTGTTTTAAGGGAATTGCTTTAAAAAATAGTGGTTAGAAATTAATTAATGCTATGATTTAGGGGCTCTTCCCCCCCATTTTAACAACAAAATCCTAGAAAAATTAATTCTAACATTTAATCACTACTTTTTAATTTTTTTTTTTTAAGAAAAGCCATCATATATTTTATGTGGGTGCTATATATATATATATATATACAGCCCCTATGTCAGACTTTCTCCTGTTACCAGAACATGGACAGATATAGTGAAAAATAATTCTTCCATTCTAGGGCTTTCTTTTCTGTACTTTACGTCCAAATATCTTTTCCCTGTGGCATAATATCCTAATTCACTTAATGTGTACTCAACTTCAAGGTCCAAATCTCTCAACTGGTTTGTAGGATATTGTTCAGTGATAATATACAATATAGGGGACAGTGTATCACATCCACTGACAAAGAGTACAAAACATACATGGGAATAGTAGGGGTTGCAAGACAGTGATACCAGGCTGCAGTACAAAGCAAGAAGCAACACAGGCAGTTTTACAGTGAAACTTGAAACTATCAATGTTTATAGTATAGATTTAAAAAAATACATAAAATAAATAAGGCCAGTTGGGGAAACAAATGTCTGGTAGAGGAGAAGTGCAAGAATGGGGAAGACAGTTCTCTAGGAGGTATCAGGTTGCACCTGGAGAACAGAGAAGCTAAATTTAACCAGCAAGGAGAAGTTTGCAACAATACATCTTAACAGCGTGGTTAAGCAACATAAAAACACTGAAATCAGCCAGAGATTCTGATATTTAATGCCTCATATCCCAGGAGCTGACTCGACAATAGCACAGTAATATTTCAACACACATTTTACAACATATTTCCCTTGCCAGTGTGCTTAGGCCAATCTATAATTAGATATAATAATTAGGAGCCAGGTAATATATTATTTGAGTTGACTGAGTGTCTTGCAGTAAAGACACACACTTTCCTTGCTTGAATTTTCCTTAAGCAAACTGTGTTTCCTAGGGATTGCCAGCTTACTACTTTGATTACTGCTTTTTCAGTTTTCTTGAATTGCAATGATTACTGTTTGTCTGGACTATTCTCAGTCACCTACACTTCCACAGGAGCTAAACCATAGATAAAATAGAAGCTGAGAATTTGAAATTTTGGTTTGTGTAGTCCAATTACGTTATAGTTATTACACATGTGGGTTCTTTTGAGGTTATATCTCCAAGAAAGTGAGGTCAGATCTTCCTGTCAGGGCTATCATTTAAATCAGCAGAAACTGCTCTCTTGACATGTTCAGCAGAGCCCACATCCCTTCCAGGTTTGTTACCTTCTGCTGGCCTCACTGTGATCACTAACAGAGGAACTGCACATGGATACAAACAGCCCTGCCTTGCCTTTCGGCTCCTTTTCAGATGCATCTGTGAACCCCTGGGAAGGATGATGGCTGGGATCTGCCTGTGTTTATCAAAAGGTGGCCAGTATGATCAGCCATTTTAATCTAGAGTCCTGGCCGCTGTGCTTAGGACTTCCAGGTTTTCCAAGCTGCCATGGAAACACATATAAAGATTTACCAAGAGGGAAAAAAAAAGGAAAGAAAAAAAAAATAGAAATCTGGGAAAGGCAGTAGTGTTCAGGGGACAAAGTTTAATCCTCATTAAGTGGTGTAATATTGAATCTGATTTGCTGTACTGCAGCTTTGTTAGTCAGCTAACAGTTTGATTTTACAACTATGCTCACATACAGTTAACATTTTTATTTAAGAAATCCCAATAAAGGTAATATGCCTTGTGCTGTAGCTATGGCTTGAAAAATAACTGAGTTAAAGCTGAGTTTCTTTATATGGCACTTAAAATTTAATAGTGTTTTTTTTTCTTTTATTGATCTTTTGAACACTTCATTTGATACCAAAAGTAGAAGGAAGCTGAATCACCCATTCCAAAGCCTTAAGGCAAGACTGGGCAGTCCAGATCGAAACTGAAATCTGAATATTGAAAGATCACCTTTCACCTATGATGCTAAAACAAAACCTCCATTTCCTCCTCATCTTCCTGAACTTTGGAGTGGTCTGACCCTGTCAGCCTGTGTAGAGGCTGTGGAAGAGAACACCTGAACTGTGATGCCAACCTTGGCTACAAATGCTGCCTCTTCTAGACAAGAGCATTTCCTTCTATATACTGCACACCCTCTACTTTTACTGTGAAATAATTAAAATGATGCAGTAGAATTCAAGTAGCACAAATACCCTGCATGGCCTCATCACCTGCACCAGCTGTGGCTCTGCTGCTGGTGGCACTGTCCTGTTGGGGGCACATTAGCTGTACGTGCAGCTGTTCAGCCAAGATTGGCTTCTGATTTCTCACCCTGGCTATGCTATGCAATGTGATTAAATTAGATCTCTTACATTGTTCACTGACTTCTGGTAAATTACACCTTTGATTTCTGGTCCAATGAAGAGGTGCTAATTATCTTTTTAAGTGCTCATTTAATGTTCTGCAGCGACATAAAGCATGAGTGCAGCCGCCTGCATGCCCAAACCTTCCAGAGGTTTCTCCCTGGCTGCTCACTCTCATCAGCCTTTTTCATTTTTCCTCCACTCCTTCCCTCTGTCCCTCCAAGGCACCTGCTGTGTGCCAGTTCTGCAGCTGAATAAATCTACAGCATTGTTTGCTACAACTGGCTCCATTTTAACCCACTAAAAAAAGAAAATTGGCATCCTGTCTGTGTTGCCCAGTTTGCATTATGAATTCTCTCTTAGATGAAGCTTAGCAGATCTCACTTTGCAAATGGCTGCCCCTACTCTTCCCTTGAGAAAGGTATATCTGGGGAAGCATTTCACCTATGCCTTAACCAGCCCGCACCTGCCCATTTTGTAAATAGTTTATAAAAGCTCTCTGCTGTAGACTATGCTTATGTGACCAGTGGCCCTTGGAGGCCAAACCCACCCACCAGGACCTGCACACCCACATCCCTGGGGAGCAGCTGGTGCCAGGGGCTGTTATCTCCTGGAAAGCAGCCCACAGCCTGGGCTCCCTATCTCCAAAGTGGTAGAACCCTGGCAAAGCCTGTGGATGTCCCTCGGATGTCCCTTGGATGGCTGGGACACAGTGCTGCTCTCAAGCTTCTCACTTCATTCTGTGTCCCTAGATCTGGATGCTGGTGACTCCGACCCCAGCGTCTCAGCGGAGTCATGTCAAAGCTGTGGCTGCTCCCCGGTCTCCCACCTCTCACATGGGGACGCAGCAGTGGTTCTGCAGAGGGATTTTCACAGCTGCTCTGTGGCAGCCCCACCTCCCCTCCTCAGGGAGAAACTGCTCAGCACTGGCTCTTGGCTGAGTTTTCAGTGGTGGCTTTACTGCAAGGAAAGCAGAGGCTTAAAATGCAGTTGTCACCTAAGTCCATGTAACTACATTCTGTAAAAAACCTGCCAGATTCTAACAGCTTGTATTTAAATAGTGGAAAAAAACCCCAAACACTGCTTTCACAGTTGCTAATGTCATCCCTGCCTGTTCTCCCTGCGCATTCTGGTAGGTGTCCCCAGATCATCAACTGCCCCACAGTTGTAGACTGGGCAGGGTCTGCTCAAAGCTCGAGGTTACCCTGTCCCTGGCAGGTCCCAGCCTTGTGCCAAGCTGACAGCCAAAAACGTTTCCATTTGGGTTCTACAAATGGTGAGAATCCAGCACAGGAGAGTGGCACTGACAGCACCCAGTGCCCTGCCCCTGTGGGAGAGGCCTGCTGATGAACCCACACTTTTACTACAGGTGGACCAGGCCTAGGCTGTTTTACAGGAGATTTTTCCCCTCCCAGTTTGAGCACTGTTAAGCCTTTTCCATGTTAGCTCTGTTTGCCACAACCTGTTGGCTGTGTCTCAGCAGGGGCTCTGCTCACAACTAACAGGCACAGCCGCTCTCCCGGCCACTCTCCCGGGACAACATGTGTTTGTGGAGCACAGCAGTGGCCAGGTTCCGCA
>NW_008246060.1:9195232-9215471 GCF_000691975.1 Corvus brachyrhynchos
GTTTCTCTTTAAAACCACACTGGCTTATTTTTTGTTGTTACTTCCAAAGAAGATTAAATATGCCCTAGTTTGAACTTGAAGAATTATTTTGCTTTCACTCAAACATCCAGCTATGCTATATGAAAACCAGGCTTGTGAGGCTGCTGCATGAGAACTGGGTTGCCCCCCCTCCTTTTGCAGAATCCTACTGCCAGAGGTTTTATTCCCTAATCATTACAAGACAAATATTCCCAGGTGCTATAGAGAAGCACAGTTATTAAAAAAAAAGAAAGAAAGAGAGAAAGAAAGAAAAAAAGCTACAAAACAGATTTCAAACAGCAGTTAATTTGCTTTACCATCACTTGCTTGCCAAGTGCCAGGGAACCTGTAGATATTTGTGGGAATCAACCCACAGCAGTGAAGCTGCTCCCTCTGAGTGTGCATCTGGGCCCTGCAGCTGCTTGACTCTGTTCTAGTCCTAGACTTGGTTTCTTCAGCTGCCCCCACCCTTACACACATTTGCTACTGTACTCCTTCATCGAGATGAAGCCCATACAGAGGGGACAGCTTCACTTCCAGGCACCACACCAGAGACAAAAGAACTTGGGTTACATCAAGGTTTGTTCCCTAACCTGGGGCTGGACAAACAGTACCTCACTGGGGTTTGCGCTCTCCAGTGCCTCCGCAGCTCCTCATGCCACACAACATTCCCCAACGATGCAGGCTGCTTTTGTGGCTGTCAGCACACCTTATCACTGTGGGCACTCTGAACACAAGTGTCTGATTTACATACATGTGGTGTCCCTGGACAGACTGGGGAGGCCTACAATTATGTGTCTTGAAATGGCCAATCCCCTCCAAAGAACTGAAGTCCAGAGCACTGTAGATATGATTCAGTGCAATCCCACTGACCTGTGGTCCTGGTTTCCCTCTCTAGTGTGATCCCCTGGGATGGGATGGGGTGAGAGCTTTTTCCTGTTCATTGTGATCAATTCTTCCAGCTTCTACCTCCCTCAGCCCTGTCCTGCACCAAGCCCTTGCACACTGAAATAGTGCTTGCAGACATATTCTAACGAGGCCAGGGGGATGTAAGGACATCCAAGGACCACAGTAAGAAGATTTTTTTCTGGAACAGCAATTCTCCTTTCCAACCTCTTTTAATATGTCTGCACTGAACAGTAAAACAGTATTGACCTAACCACAGCTCTCTCCAGAATTTAGTCTCTACCAAAATTTTATGCAGTCCTTTAAAGCTCGCATATCCCTTCACAGGTCTCAAATATGCAGGACTGAGAATAAATACAACTACGTCAAGTGGAGAGATCTACCCAGATAGTAAGAAAGATTATTCTATACATAGGCATACAGAAAAGACAGATTTCTTTATTTAGATGTACACTGGGGAGAGTTGGTAGGTAGCAGTGATGTTTATGAGCTACTTATGGCCAACTTGTGAGGTGAATTGTTGTTGGTTGTTTATTTTAGAGAAGGGAAACCTCAATGCATAAAAATATGGGAGTGTAGTTGAACTTGTTGGGGGCATACTTTTTCTTACTTAAAACACATTCTTACATTTGAACCAATGCAATTTGGTTTAAAGGAATTCTGAGAAGGTAAGTCATTCTTTCAGACTAGTAATTATTTTTGTCCTAAGAAGCTGTGAGGTTAAATTGTTAACACAAGATTTTTGACATACGTGTGTGATATATTAATGACCCAATCCATTCCCCTGAGGAGCCATTTGGTTTTTAGCTTTTTAACTACTTTTTTTTATTTATATTGAGGAAACAATCAAACTCTCGTCTGGGACTTTTTTCATTGACATCAGTATGATTGCTTTGGGCTTTTATAAAGGAGAATTAATTAAGGGCACTGATTCATGATTGAATCAGCTTCAACTTTGGTGGCTAAAGAGGTTACTGCTGAGGTGATAACCTCAGCTCTTCTGAACCCAACAGGAGTCATGAACCAGAGATCCCTCCTGCTGCAGCTCACAGCCCAGCATGTTAACATAAATTGAAATCAATAGATGTTGGAATGAAAACACCACGTGCTGTGAACTGGGATGGCCCAAGAGCAGGGAAACTATCCCTTCTGCCACCCTGCTCCAGTAACTTCTGCCAGAAGGGTGGGATGGCCATCAGGAAGTGATAGATTTTTCCGTGGTCCAGAGCCTGCAAATCCCCTCTGTGTTGTACCATCCAGCTACAGCATGAAAAGCTGGATATTAAATATCACATCAAGCTGGATTTTTGTTAGACTCCTGCATCCGCTTGGCTCGGCTAGCACAACTAGTCTGGTTGATTTCAGAAGGAGTTTTGTGAAGGTTTATGGCTCTGCAAAACAATAAGCTAAATTCTGTATAATTTTACTTCGAAATAAGCCAGACAAAAGATATTCTTCCCAGTTCACATCACCATTCCCTGCACAATAAGTATTTTACACATGATTTTAACTCAGAGGTGGGAAGAGAGCCAAGAATGAGTTCCCAACATATATAAAACCTTACTAAATTAGAGCGTAATACTAGGAAAAAAGTGTACATGCAGATGTGAATTGAACTGATCTTCAAGGGGACAACGTTTGCTTTTCCAATCCTATTCTCATTTCTACAGCTGCTGGTGATTAAAGCCTAGACCATTGTAGCTACTGCCAGTAAAAAAAAAGCCTAAATGTAAGTAGTGTCTCCAAGACAGGAAAAATTGAAAACAAGGTGCTAGTGTCTGGCGGTTAACACCTTAGACAAAGACCAGAAATACAGCTGGATAATTTTTTCAAGTGAAGAGACTTTCATCACAAAGGAACATTAAAAAACCCATAGTTCAATGTCAGTCAAAGTTAATTGTGAATTTTTGCAAAGTTCGGTGAAGTAGGTTCTGCAGATTTTGTTGGAAGAAAACAACATGTGATTACATTCTTCAAATGCTTCTATCCTTGTCTAAAACTTGAGCTAAATATTTTAATAATGAAGGAGGAAAAAGACATCCCAAGTAAACCAGATGATTTAGGTACTTTTGGAGGAGAGCAGACAGAGATAGGGACCTTTTCTCAACTTTTTATTTTTAGACTCATGACTTATATGCATGTAAGGTACCAAATTTCTTTGCCATTCATCTCAATTTCTGACAGTTTAGTATGTCAATACATAGCTATTTATCCTAACTGAATTTGACCCAGAAACTTCTGTAGATTTCACCTAATACCTGCAGACTGCACTTGGTTTCATACCTGCTGTATAGTCATTTCAGTAAGAATACGTATGATGGCAAAAATGTACAATGTTCATAAAGAGGCATCACAAAACATTTGTCACCATTACTGAGTTGTAACTTAGGAACTATACTGCAAAAAAGTGAAAGACTCACCCAGAAGAGCATCCTCTGTCATTCTTCCTAGCACAGGCTGATTTCTGCCAGGAATTTGGGTCGGGTGTGGGACTGTCCTGTCATTATCTTATTACTACGTGCAGCCCTCCCTCTGCTCACTTTCACTGGGAAGGGCGAGGTAGATGAGACACAATCTGGTTCTAACCGATGAATGACCAAACCACCACAAGTCTGTCTGGTTTTGCCAGCTTTCTCAAGACTGCAGTTCCCTGGGTAGTCTTGTATGAATTGCCAAACTTAGTACCACTGAGGCCCTGGGATTTTTTTTCATTTAAGAAATCTTCAAGGTTTTCACTATTTGCAGAGGGCTGCCATCCAAAGCGATCACACTTCTCTCTGCAATGAGTGATGATGCAATTCCTATTGCTTTCCTAGCAAATAGGGAGAGGTATAAGGAGTGGCACTTCATTTCTTATTTTGGTTATGAGTCATCAGCTCTCACCTTAAATACTAGGGCGAGGTCTCCCAGTAAAAAAAAAAAATTACTCTAATAGTGAAAGAAAAGTAGCCAAGCCTGGAGAGAAGGTTTAAACTGATAGTTGTGAGGGGCTTAAGTAATCCTCACATTAATGAAGCCAAAACCCCTATAGCAGATGATACTTTGATAAAAACCAGGGCCTCTACTGGCTTAGAAAAGCCATTGAGATTGTGCCCACTCCTGTCACTCTGTGGCATCTCACAGGATTAGAAAACTTCTTGTTTTAAGCTGTACTCTTTCTGCAAAATTAAGCCTTCTGTTTCTCTTCCCCATCACCTAAATTGCTGATAATTATAGCAGTACTATGAGAGATGCTAATTCTCAGGCTTCTGGAAATAAACTACCCCACTATTCTGAAGCGGAGATCTGGTGCTTGTGCACAGCAGAGCCCCTGAGCCAGCTCCTCCATGGTGCAAACCTACACTGAGCTGTGAAGGAGGCAGGAAGGAATGCTGATTTATACCTTCTGAAGAGCTGACCCAGAAGCTGAAGTAAATGGGCTTGATCTAGCAATTCCCAACATCCTCACACTCCAGCAGTATTAACGATCAATTAGGAGGCACTTTGTTTCCATACCGCAGCAGCAATAGCTTTAGCCCTCCCTTGAAAGGGCACAAAAGGGCAGAGGGCAATGGCAGAGCAGAGAGATGACCAAATAAAGTGGGGAGAAACCAGGGACTCTTAGGAACCTAACTGCAAATCTTGTAACAAAATGCAATTGGACAGAAGGGGTTTGGTTTCAGATGTAAAGTAAGCTAAATAGGTGAAAGAGTTCTCTTTAAACTGTCATCATTAATTTAAGCCAAACTTAATTAAAAAAATAAACTGAAACAGCTGGGTGTAGGAAGTGGCTGTCTGACCTCAGTGCTGAGGCTGTTTTCCTTTCTCCTTTTAAACCATTGTTCATCAGCTTCCACTTAAGGCAAACCAGAACCGTCAGACTAACCACAATCAAAACCATAGGGCTTGCTTGCATCTAATATTTCTCTCTGTGTCATGACATCCATTAAAAGAAAGTAAGGAGTATCACTGGAAAATCCCTTTTACAGATTCACATGGTGCCATGCTGTTACCTGAATGAGAGGACCAGTGAAATTTTAAAGCCTCAAAAACATCTTCTATTCCAAAAGATTTGAATGTGCTTACGTGTTTATAACATGTAAAAAACAAGATTTCTACTTCTTATTCTACACAAACTTCTGAATAAAAGCAAAATCACTGCTTTATCCCTGCTTCTTGCCCTGGCCATCCTTTGTCAGTCTGAGATAAATAGTCAGATCTTTGGGGTAGGTACTATCTTATGATGTGTGTCTTCAGAGCCTCTCTACTACATTTCTACCTTGTTCATCCATGCAGAAATGCAGTACAAGTACATGCTAATGGCTGAAAGGCAGCCTATTTCAGCTCCGGGTGCAAAACAGAGCACTGCTCCTCTGGAGGGCATACAAAGCATCTAATTTACTTCTTTCCAAATAGTAGGAATATAATAAGCCTGCCCCAAAACCCTTCTAGTCCTAATGTCACTGTGCTAGTCCAGACCAATGGTGGGCTCATTCCTGCACTGCTGTCACAGTGGAGCCCTCTCAGAGGGAAGGACTACTTATGGCTCACCTACTATTGATCTTCTGTTGTGGGATGTCCAACGGAACATCTGTTTCTATTTGAAAATACTAGAGTGTTATTGAGACTCATCAATTCTGCAGTAGGAGGAGATTACTAACATACAGCTCACTCCTTATACATTTCAAATACAGATCAAGTGATAGTTTCTGAGAGAAGTTACTCCACAAGTAATCAATTACCCTTGTGAAGGAAACAAGATCTCTCAGCTTTTTTCTTAGCTGATAGTCATCAGTGCCCTAAAGCACATCCTTTTTACTTTGGTGGGACTTACTAATGTGTCTGAAGTTAATAATACGTTTAAGACCCATATTTCAAGAGTCTGAAAGACTGACATAATGCAAATAATCATCCTCCCTTTGCAGGGCTTGCTTTAGCTTGGAACAGGCATCAGAAAGACATTCAGGAGCAGTTATGTTTTACCACACAGAGAACAGAACTTAAAAAAACCTTTAACACCACACACAAAAACCAGGATGGACTAGTGTATATTTTTGTAGTAGTGAGAAACCTTAAACTCATTCATCATGGTAACAAAATGGTGGTTACATCACAGCTCTTGCTACAGCAGGGAACACTGGTGCACACACAGGTGCCATGTACAGACAACAGGTTACAATATTTTTCAGTATCTCAGTAGCATATTGCCATACTTTGGAATTTCTAAAGGCAATTCAAGTCAAATATCCCAATCTGCAAAACGTTTAAGTCACTCTTTTTTTCTGTTAGTTATCATGTCTAGATTTCCAGTACCACTGTAACAAAGTAGGAGTTTCTGGTAGTTTTGTGTGAGTTCTCTATCCCTTTTAAATTAATCTAGTTAATGCATTTTTATCTCAGTGACATTTGTCCTTCCAGCCCACTGCCATGGCTACCTGAGTTGTGTAATGGCTTTGAAAAACCTACTGTCATCTCTGGATCATTTCACACATTTAAAAGCACCATCTATCAATTCACTGTTAAAAAAACACATCAAACTCAAACCCATGGTGGTTCTGTCTGTGGAAAAGAAATGGTGATCTGCCCATCCAACCAGGATTAAAGTTACCTTGTTCCTTTCTCTTCTGGCTAGCTCCTAAAAATCAGCTGTGACCATTGTGGATGCACTCAGAAATGTGCAAACCACAGCAGGAGCTTCTGCTGTAAAGGGCAAAGTGTTCCTCAGTGCTGTGCCTGGCACATCCCACTGTGGGCTGGGGGAGCACTTACCTGGTGCAGCTGGGGCACTGCTGAGCAAATCCCAGAGCTTCTGTCCCCTCCGTGGTGGGACTCCAGCCACCTGTAAATGCTGATGTTGCCTGGCCCTTGCTGCAGGGGAGCCCAGGAACCATGAGATGAGTGGCACGAGCTGCCTTCCCAGGCTCTGCAGCACCTTGTGTAGTTGGAGTGGTGGTAGAAAAAACAACAGAGGGAATTTTCCCTGAAAAGCTTTGAAATCAATATTCCAGTAAATCATCAGATTGTGAGGAATAAACAGGTTGTCCCAGGATGAAGCAATTAATTTGTTTTACTCTTTGACCTGCTAAAATGCAAAAATTGCTGTGGAATTTACTCAGTGTGACATGTTCAAGCAACAGAGCAGTCTCTATTAGTGCTAGTGTTTTTCTAATTACAGCTATAAATAAAAGCTAACCTCCATCCTGATTCAAAATGGATTCCATGGACTTCCAGGTGCATAGGTGACACAATGCAGAGAGATGAATGCAGCAGCATTTGCATTATCATATTGACTTACAACTTGGGGGTTAATTATTGCATTCTTTTGCCAAGTTCTGGGACAGCCATTTTTAGCCATTTCTAAAATGCTAAAAAGAAACTTGACAGCTTCTCATTAGATTAGAATAGACAAGATGCTTGAATCAACAGTGGAATTTTATTAGCGATGCTCAAGTATAAAAACAAGAGCTTTTCATTTTGATATTGTATACTTTATGCTGTATTGATTTGGTTTTATTGATTATAAATAAAAAAAGTGTAAGTGTTTCTCCAGTGGTGTAAATTAATTGTTATTGTGCCACAGAAAATGGAAGACTGCACCACAGTAATTAACATTTCCTGGCAAGGAAACTAAGTGAACTTGCTGCTGAAATGGGCTTTAAAGCATATTTTGACATAGCACAAACACGAGCATATGCCTGTGAGGGGGTGATGTGGCAGGCACGGCAATCGCTCCGGGGACTCGGATCAGAGCAGAAGCCTCGCAGCTACACAGGGTCCTGTGTCCCTGAGCTCAGCTGGGGCAGGAACAGGCTCCCAGCCCTCCTCCTCCTCCACAGCAGTCCGGGGGCGGCTGTGGGTGGAAGGTGGAGTGCACCCCTCACGTAGCAGCTATTTTGAGGCAACTCACGGGACTGCAGAGGTGCAGCCATGAACCTTTCTGATACCTTCAGCTCTTGGCATCCACGCGTTCTCCTCTATCATATCCAGGATGCCCTCTGTAGGTGTAGCTGGCTTCTGGGCAGTTTGGCACACAGAGAGGCCCTCAGGCCTGTCTGGAACTGCTGGGCTCTGTAATGGACTGAGGAGCTTGGTCCTGTCAGACAAGGGAAAATGAAACAACACTTAACAGCAGCTATCTCCAGCATCAGCTGAAACAAGGAAACTGAAGAAAAATGCCTCTTCTCCTCCTCCATGAGGTGCCTTTAGAGGACTTGAACAACCGTCAGCACAATGAAGTCAATACAGCTGATTCCTAAAAGATTACAATTTAACTAACAAGGAAAAAAAATAAAAGCACCTTCTCTCTGGGTAATCAGTAAGGAAAGGGAGGTACAGATAGTTGAAGAGATTAATTAGCAGCTGGGAGATGAACACCATTCTGCTAGCTACTGTAACTTAAACCAACTCAATCCCTTCTTTTGAGACCATCTACTTTACTAACTAATTATAAGCTGTGTGCTACAAGACAGGAAGCTCTTCTTAAATAAGTTAAAACACATCCAGTGACAGTGATAAATCCATTAATAAGAAAAAGCTCTCTACACTTTTTGTCACACAATCAAGTTTTCTTCTTTTGCGCTAAGAGAAAATTTTGATCAAGTAAATAATATTTTATCTCAGCAAAATGGCTCCATATCAAAAAATCACCAAAATCCAGGAGCTGGTCTGTATGCACCCTCAGAGAGAATGTAAAAACTGCTGGTGAAGACTAACCCTAAAGCTGGAAGTAGCATGGCATGGAATATTTAAAGGAATATTTAAAGGAAAACCAATATGAATAGAAAATCTCTGCAAGAAGGGAGAGCCCGTTTACCACCCTGACTGCTGTAGTCACTAAGGTCTTCAGACTCAGCTGAGAGAACAGCTAAAGCCCACCCTCCAGCTCAGGAGTCAGCATTCTTTGGCCTCTCAGGCACCTGGTTTATATCTCTTGTCCCAATCTCCAGTGTCAGGGAAGCTTACACTATTATTAACTCCCTGGTTCCTAGTTCTCTGGTGAAGATCCTGTATCTAGGCAAAATCTGAAAGGCATTGTGTAACTAGGCAGAAGATTTCTGTAACTGTGTTTTCATTGGGAGTGACAAAAAAGTGCAAATTGATTGTGCTTTATGTTTTGTTCAGAGGGACATGGGTAACATGGAAAGGTAAATCTGATCTCTCACCTATTTTCCCAAAAGTGTAGCTAAAGCTCAGGTTATTTCTGGATACTCCATCCCACTGCTATCTTTCCCTCTTGTGCAGATCTTCACATCAGGGTCTTGCTGTGGCATGCAAATCAGACTCAAAAGGGTGTCCATATGTTATTTAGCCTTTGGTAATGCCATCCAAGAGGTACCAACCTTCCTGTGAGAGCACCAGCGTGGTCCAACTATCCGGAACAGAATTCAGTTCTGGGGTGCATTAGAGGCTCCTTTGTGAAGTTTCTATGAAACAGGTTTCAATAACTTTGGACAATTGAACTAAATATTGTATCAAAACAAAATTTTCTGTCAAGGTAGTATCTTGCTATCTACTCTTCCTATTGTCCAATTGATTTTTGCCTGTAAAGGGTACTTTTTAGTGTACACATACTCCCAAGTACTTCAGACATCCTGCTTGTTGATTACAGATAGCTCCAAATCAAAGCCTCAGATTTCCAAACCTTGATTGGAAAGACAGATTTAGAAATAAAAGAACAGAAAACTTTATTCCATCAAAGTAATATTTTTATGAGATTAGTTATAATACAAAATTTATTCTTCATGAGTACCATTTTCCATTCTCATGCAATTTTCCAGAAGTCCTGCTACTGGATGAATGACTCAGAAAGCTTTAGACCCAACAAACACAGCCTATAGGAGCAGATGGTAGAAATTAAGGAAGTTGTGCTGTGTTACTTCAGCCGAGAATCTGAAGTTCAAATTTTTGTCTCTGTTTTCCTATAGCTGTATTTGATATCCGGAGCCTAAATCAGAGAAATTACCAGCAGAACTCTTACTGGTGTAAGAGGAAGACTGAGATGGGCAGGACTGCCTCCGAACAGGCTTGATAGAAGACACCTGTCACAAAAGTGACAAAAAGTATAAACAAGCACATGGGCAAGATGAGACCTATAAGGCAAGAGCAAAGCCATGGGTGTTTCTAACTCCACTTGGTAGAGCACTGCATGATCAAAACTTGCTTTAAATTTTAGGAAATTATATATTCCAATGGGCTGGAACAAAAAACATCTATACCATTGAGTGGATCGAGACATTATGGTGTTAGTCATGCTGATAAGGTTTTGTTAGCCTTATGGTGATCTGTAGGAGAAAGAATGTTTGCCTGCAGAAGAGATAAGACAGTAAAACTTCTCTGCTCTTGTACTGCTGTGATTCAGCGGTCAGGAGCTGTTTCCACTACTGAGAAGTTCAGGTCCAACAAAAATCCTCTGGCAGTCTCAGCTAGTGACTTCATGATAGCTTCAGACAAAGCCTTTTGCTCGAGATCAGATATGAATTGAAACAATCTGGTAAAGAAAAACATCCAGTCAGTACTCAATAGAAGTGCAAATACAAAAGTCTCCCCCCAGCAGATGTATTTTAATGAATGCATAGTTACAGGGTGACTATGTTATCTCATAGTTGTCTTGTATCATTAACTGAGAAGAGAGTTTCAAAAAAAGTGTCCCCACAGAAATCTTATTCATATGTTTTATTATATGTTCCAGCACGGGCACCACTTTAGTTTAATGGTATGTTGGATGATGGTACAAATTTATAGCCAAAGGTTTACATCACAGACAGCTGGAATGAATAACAATAAATTAATTTAAAGTGCTACAGAAGTGCTCCCCATAGTATGCAGTGCTTATGTGCTCAAGACTAATAATTTATAAATGCACGTCTTTTATAATACTGATCTAAAGTCCTGAAAGCAGCTAGTTAAAAAGCAGTCACATGACATAAATTATTTTTATTAATATTTCAAATGCATGATTAGGGTGGGCACCATGGTCATTAGCATTAGATAGCTTTCATTTATGACCAAGTGCAATGAAGCAATAGCCAGACACAGAAAGCAGTTATGCAATGGCAAACAACCATTGGGGCAGTCCTGGGGTCATTCCTGGTGCTTCTTCCACATGCTTTTTGTAAGCTAGTGGTCATCACAGCTATGGCTGTTTCCCTTCCTTTTGCTGCTCTGCTGTGTTTGTCACACTAGATACTCAGAAGGCCTGAAGAATAAGATGTGCTACTGAGTGCAGTCAGAAGCAGCTGTGCACCTCTGCATGGCTTTCCTTCCATCCCCAAACACTGAACAGCAGCGGTGCAGAAGGCAGTGAGGGGGCCAAAGGGTGCTCTAACCCCTGCCCTCACTACACCAGCAGTGCTAATTTCAACACTGAGTGAATACTGAACTCTCGTACAAACTCTTGCTTGGACGGTGTAGGTTACTTGAAAGTATTTTACTTGCTTTGGGATGACACATTTTTGGTTCTGTGTCAGGGAATAAGAGACAAGTGATGCCTCCAGGCAAACAAGTATTTGCAGTGAAGCATTGTGGAGACAAAGGATCAGGGCAGGCCATAAACTTCCCTTTTGGGGCACTGGACTATTTGTTTTGCTAGCATAACCCAATGTCTTTCTCTAGTCTCCCATGGTGAAAGAGTATATTCACTATTACTAGTGAGGGTAAAAGAGCAACCAGCTCAAATAACTTGGATAATGTTGCATCTTTTTCCCCAGTGCAGCTCTCTGGCATACCTCAGTGCAGGGATGTCACTTGCCTTAATACCAACTTTACTTTCCCCAGGCAAATTTGGCTGCTCCTCACTTTTCTTGGTGAAAATAATTTACTTCTTAAATGCAGAGTTATTAATCTGAGGTTATAGAAGGAGTCTTTCACACTGAAAGAGGGATCATGAATAATTTCTGTGTCTCTTCTTCTGGGCCATTGCCATATATTAGACTACATATTTGAGTCTTGGCAGATTGAAAAAATATGCACCACAATCAACCCCATTCACTTTGGTGGTTCTCTAGCAAAGGAAGTGGAGTGAGACACAAAGTGGCCATCATCATCTGGTCCCTCCTTCCCTCTTTTTAAAGAAAAGAAAACTGTTTGTGCGACACAGAATTCAAGCTTCTAGGTAACAATTCCTGATTAATTTTTTTTAGTATCACAAATCTTTGCAAATTCATACTCTCTCTCCTCTTCCTGTCTGGTTTTCTTTGAAAGTACTTTGTAATGTAACACATTTTTCCAGAGGTCAATGGGGACATATATGCATTTTGATACACTTTAAATTTTTGCCTCCAGCACGCCACTCAAATGCGCTCTGCAAATCAGAAGCCAGTAATGATCTCCTATATACTTCAAGCGGGTGGCTGGGCATATAAAAGCACCTCAAAATGCAAAATCTGTGAGACAGCAACACAGGGTAAAGACAAATAAATACAAAAAAGGGACAATGGTGGCAAAAGCAGTTTGGGTTTGTAAGCTGAGGATTCTGCCTGAAATAAGCAGCTAATGTGTTTATGTGCACCACTGGAGTGATAAGGGGATTCGGGGGACTCCTGCCTCAGCCAGCTGCACTGATGGACTGCAGGTTTCTCTGAGCAGATCACTTGCATGTCAATATACCCAGATGAGGCATGAGCATTTCTGAAGGCTTTTTATACCGTCAGTGATACCTCATGTTCTGAACAATCCAAATCCAAGATTAGGCAGGATCTAGAAAAATGAGGCAGCCCCAAAGCATGGGTTTAATCTGTGTGGAGATCTTTTATTTTTAGCAGTAATAATAGGTTTACACTCAAATTTGCCTGCCCAAAGTGAGGGGGTGTGTGAAGCTGTGTGGGAAAGAAAAAACAAACCCCAGAACTCAAGAGATTATTTATTAAAAATACATTTTTTTAAAGCATGAGTATTTTTGACAGACAGAGTTGCAAGAAAACCTGAACAGTTTCTCACTAACCACTGCATCAGGAGAAAAACTCCCAATAAGCAGATGTTGCTTAGGCAGCAATCAGCCAGGCAGTGTGTGTGTGTGTGTGTGTGTGTGTGTGTGGAGGGGGAGAGGGATGGAGAGAGAGCCAGGCAGTCAGGTCTTAAGGCACTGTGCTGAGTGTGTGTGTGGCTGCAAAGGATGGCAAATTTGTGTGAGAAAATCACATATGAGCAAAATCAAGCTGCTCTGCTGGGTATTTTATATGTATTTTTAAAAGAAAGCAGCAAGAAGAAACCAGGGGAGAGAGACTGAAAAGACAAGGCAGGAATGACCAGGCAATTGTGTGTCTGGGCTAACAGCAGCATAAGGCAAGAAATCCAGGCATCAGGGAAATCATTTAAAGCCATATTGATTCGTTTTGGAGGTGAGAAAAAGCAGATGCACTCAGCTACTATGGAATGGCTCTGACAGCAGCTACAGCTGCTTGGTTTTACTTTTTTTTTTTTTTTTTTTCGGGTTTTTTTTGTCATTCACAGAAAGCCGGCACTGTGAACGCAAAGCAGCCTGCACCCCTCACTGCGTCACCCCTTCCCCCAGCAACGGGAGCTGCCATCAAAGCCTGTCCCAGCCAGGTAGCGCCGCCAGGCAGCCAAATGAACCCTCGGGCAACACCAGAATGGAAGAGGGAGAAAGAGGGGGACAGAGGGAGGGTGGAGGATCAATGGCTGACATTCAGCAGCTCTGGCCATTTCCAGCGGGCTGGGAGCGACTGGAGGCAGAGCAGGTTCAGAGCCCATCCATCTCCGCGACAGACAGCAGCTCTTCCCCGGGAACTCTGCCCGGCCCCTGTCCTCAGCAGCACACAAAGCAAGGCTCCAGAGGAGAGAAGGATCCAGTACTGTGTGGTGCTGGTCCTTACAGCTAGAAAACAGGAGGTGAATTGCACATGACATGGGAAAACAAGCGGGTTTAGTATTCTGTAGGAAATCCTATGTTTTGGGGAAAGAAAGGGTGGGGGTTTCTACATGGAAATACTGTCAGGTGTTGCCTGCACCAATACCAGTAAAGCAAGCACTCTGCCAGGCTGGGCCTTTGCTCCTTACCTTAATTCAGCTGGTCCTTCATCTATTTATCCAAAGATGTAATTATAGAATTCATACAGAGACGCTGTGGCTGAGATCTTTAAAACACTGCTTTTCTGGCAACCAGATACCTGTGAAGATCTGCCCTAGGTGACTTATCCTCAGTCACAGAGTGAACCTGATCCTCAGACAAGGCCTCTGAGTCTTCCCCAGATTCAGATTTTTCTCATGCAATCAACTTATTCACTGTGAGGTGTGGTTTCAGACTACAAAATTCATTCAAACTTCATGCATTTTTACAGCATGCAGTTCAAAAATTTCATTTTCTGTTCAAAAAGAAACCAGACTCCACAACAGGGAGGGTAAGGGATGCTCAGGAAGGTTTCCTTAAGAATAAAAATAGTGCTGTTTTATTTAATCTGAAATGAAATTTGGTATGGTTTTATTCTTTCTGGAAACAAAAATCTAGGTGCTCTTCTGAGTTAAACCCCAATTGCTCTCATAGCACCTCAGATACTGTCCCATCCTTCCTGTTTTCTACTCCAGGAACCTCAAGTGTAACCAGGTAGGGATGTGTATGTGTGTGCTCACCAGCTTGGTCTTTCACAAACATCTGCTGAGAGGCATCTTATTTGTATGAATTGTGAGTTTGGCATAAAGCAAGTCAGAGAATTTCCATCAGGACAGTTCCTAAAGAAAACAGCTTTCTGTTTTCAGGAGATGAAATAGTTTGTAACAATATAAAACTCCATTTTTCCATAGAAAATAGGTATTCTGGTCAAAATTTAATATTCACTTCACTGAAGGTGCATGAAAAGATAATCAAACATTTTCTTAACTGGCACTAATTCACATTTTTTATTGGCTACACGCTGAAGAGTGTAAATCCAGAGTAACTTCCTTGGCCTCATTCAAGTTACTTTGACTTACCCTGTTGCAAATAAATTTGAAATCTCAGTCTGTGTGATTGGTTCTTGCGATGAATATCTTTTTCTTCTAGGTATATACATACAGACAAAAAATGTAACAAAAAACCCAGTGCAATTCAAACCAAGAGGCTTAATGGATTCTGAGTCAGGACTGTTATGAAGAGTTCCAACTCCTTGTGGATTTGGTTTCAGTACCACTGGCTAGAACATGCCAAAACGTGTACATTTATAATTAAAAGTAAAAACATACAGCCAAGTATTTAAAATAATTTACAACTATATTTTTATCAGCTATAATTTGAAAATGATCAGTGTTACACAGAACACTGGCTCATTTTTAAAGCTTAGGTACATCTTCCACTAAATTAATCTTACCCTAAAACATCTTTAGATCTGATGACTGAGTAGTTTAACAGCATCTTAACAATACTGAAGCATCTTCGTAAGTCTTTAGATTTATTTGTAGACCAATACATTTTCTTTTTCACTTGCTAAAAAAATTAATCCTTTGCTTTAGATAAAAAAACAAAAATTACCACAAGATAGGGTGAGTGTCTTGTCTTCAGAAAACCTCAGACCGTTCCCACAGGAGCCAAACGCAGTGTACAAAGTCTTTGTGTTACTGGAAGTACTTCAGGATCTGGATTATGAGTCAATGGTAGTTCCCTGCATGGATTCAAGTAGAGAAGTTACTTATTAATATGCAATGCTACTTTTTGTTTTTATTTCAGCTGGTTTGCAGCAGGCCAGATCATTTCATCTAAAAGTATCAATTAAAATGACCATGAGTGCTGCACTGCTTTAGCGTGACAGGTATCACCTTGAGCAGGATCTCTTGTAATTGGCTTTTAATGCTTTTCCAAAGGGGTGCCACTTTTCTACATCTGATAAATGACTAAGTTGGGGTAATTCTGTTTTCCAAGGCAAATAAATAAAGTGAAGAAAACAGGATGAGGGCAAATTTATCCTTAGTGTAAACTCACTGACTTCAGTGGTATTACACTAGAAATACTTGCAGATTGGGGTTTCTTATGCAAAACCTGATGTGAATTGTGCCTAATAAGAAAGTACCTTAAATCATGCCTTGGGCAAAATAGCTCAGTTAATCCCAAAATGTTGTTGCAAGAAAATTCCTTCCTTTCCACAGTTTTCTAGGGGAGTTATAAGGCATGTTACACAGCCAAGCTTTTCCAAGGAATTAAAATAATTTCTTTTATTGATTCAGATCAGCCTACTATTTTTGTGAAGCATTTTTTGGTTAATTTTCATCTCTTTCACCCTCCCAGCCAAAAACCAAATAGATTTACAAGGTTACTTACTGCAAAACTTCACAGCTTTTTCAGTCAGCTCTTGCATATATTAAAGAAAATGCCAATTCTGCTTCCTTGTCTGTAAGCCCCTAAAATAATCTGGGCTCCCTTTTATTTCTGCTTGTATGAAGTCAGGAAACATTTTCCTAGAGTTACATGAGCACTAAGTAACACAACTTGCCCAGAAAGAATTTTTTAAAAATTTCAATATATAATAAAACCAAAAGAAAATGAAGTGAAAATGGCCAGTGTAATGAAACGTTGGCACTCAGTCAGAAGTTAGGTGCTGAGTTTTACTTTCACTTTCCTGCCCTACCCTTTATAAAATACTGAGAGAAAATAAACACTGAGATGACAATATTGAAATAAACCCCAAAACATTTCAGAAAAATCTTTGCAATGATTTTTCCCCCCGTAATTGGCATATAAACTGGTAAATGTTTTTGACAAAATAGTATTTACAGGAAAAACGATTCTGTCAAATAATTTTCAGCCAGCTTTCCAAAGCAACCCTGCTGTAAAAAAAAAAAAAAAAAAAAAATTAATCCCAATGTGTCTGGGTGGTGTGACCATGCCCATTTTGTGACTAATCCCTGAGTCCAATAGTCTCAGATTTGCCCCAGTGCTGAGTGATTGCTTTCTTTCCTACCGAAAAAAAATTCATCCCAATGTGTCTGTGTGGTGTGACCATGCCCATTTTGTGACTAATCCCTGAGTCCAATAGTCTCAGATTTGCCCCAGTGCTGAGTGATTGCTTTCTTTCCTACCGATTGCTTCATTTCTGGAGATGGCAGCTTTCACATGAACAGAGCATCCTGCTCCCTATTCCCTGCACAGCACTTCCACAGGCAAAACAGCAGCGACAAAAGTCCACTCTGCTTTGCTGGTGATGAGCTGTGCATCAGACCCGCTTGCAGTGCTGGCAGTCTGCAATATTGCTGAGTAGGGGCAGCAGGAGCTGGATCTTAATGATTTGCCCCCTCCCGATCATTTGGGTTCATTGATTTCTCTAATTAAATATGCATTCCACTTCACCATTATTCCCAATGATCGCATTTAATCTCAACGACAGGGCCAGGGATGAGAGCCTTTCTTACAAACTGCTTTTGCAAGCCCTGCTGTTCTGTAGGAGCTCTTGGATTCCTCCAGGTATTTGTCCAGTGCTGTTGGGCTCCATCCTCCTTTCCTCAACGAACTGTTTTCCCCCACGTACTCAAGCCTCTCTTCCTTTCAACTGAGCCTTCCAGCATCGCTTTAGAGGGCTGGAGCTGCAGTTCTGTCTGACAGTCGTGTATGTAAAGCTGATTTATTTGGCTGCTGTGGCACTGCGCCAGGGAAGAGGCCGTCTGAATGGTGAAGCTGTTAGGAAACTAATTGCATGATGGACTGCAGTTACAGGAGAGTCTTCACTGTCTGCTTCAGCTAATCACATTTGCTAGGAAGGATTTTTCTTGTTTGCCCCTTTTCCATTGTTTGAATAGGAAGAATACCAGGTTTACACCAGGGATGGGCTTGGCTGATTGGTTCCCAAGCCTGAATCACTACCTTGTCAGTCCCTTCATTTGCTAAAGAGACTCAAATACTGTCACTGCTGTGAGTGTTCCCTTGCTTTCACCTCTCAGACTGGGAGGCTTTGAACTTGCCAAGTAAGCACTCTGTTCAGCACTCTGTGTTGTTCAGCACTCTGTGTTTGTTCTTCTTGTGTGGATGAAGTCAATAATCTCTAAATGAAGGGCAAGAGCTGTTTGGGTTAGCAATTTCATCATCTTCAACACAGAAAACGGACAGCCTTGCAATAGAGGTGGGTTAACAAGAAAAGGATTTCCCTCTGCCTCACTTTCAAATGTCTTTCTGAACACTGAGTCTGAACTGAAACCTTGGGCTGCAAAATACTGGCCTATGGGAAGAACAAAATCATGGAAGAACTCTGTGTCACCAGATCACCTTTATTTGGGCCATGCTCCATTTCTTTGCAAGCAAACATGCCTCATTAGTCATTTACCTGACAGAAAAGCAGCCATACTGCTGCTTGTCTCTACTGTTTCTACCCAGGGAAGGAGCGTTGGTAAATGGTAGACCTAATGATAAGCTAAGTGACTTCCATCCTCAAACCACAGCTCCCTTGGGGCCAGTGCCAACCACTCTTCCCCAGTAGCAGCAGATAGATTGTCACTCTGCTTGCATGGCAGCACTGATGCTGTTTGCATGCTCTTAGTGATCACATTTTTCATTTGAGAGGTTTATGTTCATCTTCCTGATAGGTACCAGGTTCAAGTCAATATTGACTCATTCCAAACTAGTGCGAAGTGAAAACTCCGAGTTTTTCCTGATTCCACCACAAAACTTTCTCCACAGCCACCGCCTGCCTCCTGGGAGATGTGAGCTGAAACTTGAGCTCAGACCGCATGCTGGCACAGGGGAATGGCTGCAAATGGCTTTATGGATATTTTGCAGGCCCCTGATAAGAAATAGTTTTAGAACCCAGTCTTATTTAAGCCACTTTTTGGTAACCTTTGGCTGTTACAAGTATGTTTCAAATTGGACATGTATCGCTCAGCTTTTCAATTTCAGCTGGTGTTACTCTACCCTTCTCTTTGCATAAAACAGAATTGCGCTGTTGGTCGTTTTTTTCTGAGGTCAAGGGAAAGTCTCCCATCAACTTCACTGAGCAGTGAACCAGACCTGCTAAATTTCAATTGTCAGGGCAATTTCCTCCCCTCCTTCATGGTCTCAAAGAGCCAAGGCATATTGGAAGGTGTGTACTTGCAGCAGTCTACCTGAGCTGTAGGAGGTGCTCCCTCTCAAAAGCCAAGAGCTTCAGATGGGAGCCTGCACCCAGTGGTAACAGCCAGCAAGCAAAGGGAAATGACAGCTGGAGCTCAATGCAAAAAGTCAGCCTGACAGCTTTGCTACATCCTCCCAAAGAACTCAGAGTGAAACTGTTGTGAGCTGAAATCTTATTTACAACCCCTGGTGTTCCTTCTGCAAGGACAGAATAATTTTTAAAGCAAGATTGGCTACAGCTTTCTCCATCTCCTAAGGTAGCCACTAGTAAGAGCTCTGCAACTTAAGCAATCTCAGGATGTTGCAAATTTCTATCTAGCTCCCTCATTCATGAACTTCAGCCCAAACTTGAGGAAGTTCAGCCAATACATCATCTTAGATCTCCCCCATACACTTCCTTGCGTAGGAAGCTGCAAACCTTGCCAAGCCCCAGGCAGTCACCCTTCCTTTACATAGCTGCACTTCTCAGCAATAAGGGGCAGGATGACTCGGACAACAGAAACATTCACAAAACAAGACACCATCGCAGAAGTTTTCAGAACTTGGACTTTTGAGTAGGAAAGGTTTGGAAAGCGACAGTTTCTTGGGAAAGTGGAAAAAGGAAATAATTAAAACAGGATGATGAGTAGAGGCTTACTTTGATAGACCCAATCATAAATTTTAGCGAAGAAGCGGAGTCTGGTTGTCCTTGTGATATTGCACATCAATAAACAAGGACTGCTCTGTTATATTCTGTACAAATTAGACCTTATAAATCTCTCCCTGCCCTAACCATGCATGTTTCAACTCAAAGAGAGACTGCAGATTTGATAAGCAGGAAAACTACAAGAAAAAGCTAAATCAGGGAGAAACATACATGCTGCCTGGTCAGATGATGGTAATAGTAGATGGAGGCTTTGTGGAGCCTGAGGACATTCAGAGCATTGTAGAAACACTGCAGAAAAGAGCCAGTGGCCGTGCCACTGCACTGGTGGCAGCTTTGAAGAGATCAGATCAATGTAGAAGATTTCTTGTGCACAGTGACTACCAACAGTACAAAATGCATAGATGTACAGAAACCCATTTTCTATCAGTGGTTTTTTGTGCATCCCCCTCTAAGCCCTCGCATAGTTTGAGCTGCACATCCTCCTCACATACCACACTCCCCCAAAAGATTAGCAGTGCTTATCTTGTGTGTGCCTGGGGAGCATGTGCCAGCGCACCTGGGCAGGGAGTTCTGGGCCAGCCCCAGTCATTCTTCTGGGTCCTCCTTAAAAGCAATTAGCAGCTTCCCCCTTTAACTTCAGAGGGCAAACTCAATCATAGAATAACTTTCCTGCA
>NW_008246060.1:9215620-9227244 GCF_000691975.1 Corvus brachyrhynchos
ATGCGTTTGACCCCAGCTTCACCTTTTCTGAAATGCAGTTCCTGGTACAAAGTGTTGCAGTGCTCTTGAGAGTGACATGTTATGAGTAACTGGATGTCAGGAACCTTGTGTGAAAACAAACAAATCCCCAAATAACTGGAAAGTCCTGAGCCAGAAATGGGCATAATAAAGGTAGAAATAATTCCTATCTTCACGTGTTACCTCTCCTTTCTCTTAATACCAAACCAGTGCAGTGCATCACAGCCCTCACCCCAAATGTGTTCTGATACATATTGTGTCTTAGAAAAGCACAGCCAAAATTTGGGGTTTGACAGCTGCTGCTATGTGGAAATGTAAGTATCTGCTTTCACAGAGACAATATCTGAAACACTTCTGGGTGCCATGAGGAAAGTGGAAACCTTTTGTTTCATACATATTTTTCTTATGCATCTTGATATTTCAATTAATTTTTCTAAGGAAACAACAATAACAACAATCTGCCTAGGCTTGCACTGCTTCTCTATTAATATGTAGAAAAGAACCATCTATCTTAGAGCTATGAGGCTGGGATTTCTAAGTCAGGAGGAAAGTCCTGGACACCCAACAGACCAGCAGTGCTGGCATGTGGCACCCAGTCTCATCTGTGGTATACTCTGGGAATATTCTTATTTCGTGAGAAATACCACACACACCACCCCGTCCTTTCCATGATGTATGTCCAATGACCTCTCTTTTCCATGTCATACATGGTCTAATCTTTTTCCCTGAGCATTATTTGCACAGTAATCCTTTTCCTTCTATGACACAAACACAAAATTCCCTTTCCTCCACTGTCACTTGTAGAACAATCCCTTACTTCTAGTGGCATGCAGGCAGAAACCTGTTATCTTTGTGCCAAACACAAAATGATCATCTCTAGCTTGCCTCCAATGTTTGACAATGCAGCCCTTATGTCAATTCTATGAAGAACACACCACAGTCCTTTCATTCCCAATTTATCCAAACACAACCTTCACCTGACCGGTGAGCAGTATGAAATACAATAGTGGAAAATGCAAGGTATACAGCCCAATTTTTTAAATCTCCTTTAGAAAACTTCAACTTTTTCAAATGTTTGAAGAGAGAGACAAAAACAGGTCTATGGATATTCTAGTATGTTTGCCATTACTTTTTTTTCCTTTTGCTCCCCTCTTTTTCAATGACATGATGAAAAATCGTCACGGGGAGGGGAACAGGAGGAAGATAGAAATTTGGATGTGACTCAGAACTTGAACCCAAACCTAGCCTTTTAAATTTCTCTGGCTTGGGTATCTTACATGTGAAGGATTTAAATTTTTTTTTAAGTTAAAAAATGTTTTGGCTTAACACACACACTCCCACCCCACTTGCATCAGACCAGTTACCACAGCAAATCAGAGTGAGAAGGTAAGAGAGCAGTGACCAGGACTGCCAGTGTCATCAGCTGAACACGTAATATAGCCTGCTTTGCTCTGAGCCCTATCCAAACTCAAACAGATACCTGTTTAACCAGGGCTTAACAGGAAAGCCTTATCTCTAACTCATCCCCTGGGAAGCTGCAGCAAGACAGGAATCTGGTGGGGGGTGGGAATCAGCCCCCTAATTTGATATCCCCTGTACACAGCAGCACTGCATTTAGTGATGATTTGGGCTTAAAGTGATCCTGTTTATTTCTTTGGGATGCCTATTTCCACCCTGCTGCACAGCATGCTTTCAAAACACGGCTCAATTAAATAAATATTGATTGTGACCTTTTGCAGAAACCCCAGTTTAGACCCACTGATTCTAAATGGGTTTTGCCTGCTCTTGGAGTGACATATGTGTGCCAGGGTTGGTTTGGCACTGCACCTTTGGTTACTGCACACAACTTCCTTGTAACAGGACTGACCAATACCTCAAGGTGCTCCTGTGTTTGTGACTTGCTATCCCATGTAGCTGCTGCATTTGAGGCATGAGATTTCGTGTGTTTGCTCCCAGAGCAGTCGCAGTCGGTGCCTTTAGCTCCTGACTGGTACAGCCACAAGGGCTGCTGAATGAAATTCAGGGTGGAAAACCACCACTGCATTTCCTGAACAAAGATAATAATTATGGTAATTGTATCACTTTAGCACATTTCTCACTTGTGTTTTTGAATAAATGGTGTGAGCCAACAAGAACAGCAGCTTCTTCCCTTCAGATTAAGTTGTGCTTTGAATAGCAGCATAGATAGGACAAGACTTTTCGTTTGCTATGTTTTCTTCTGCATCTTTTCAATGGTGCATTACACAGTCGCCACAATTCTTCACCTCTACTGTCACTTTTATGGCAGTGTTTTCCTTTTCCTCCTCTTCAGTCATGGGCATGCTAATCTTTTGTGTCACAAGCAGCACAACCCCTCCTTTATATGGGCCTCCTCCTGCCAGTGCACAGTTCTGAATTACACAGTTAAAAGAAAAAATCATTTCACCTACAAAATGTAAAACAATGTAATTTTTACCATTGCTATTTTTATTTCCATTACCACTAAATCCTGTCTGGATTGAATAATTAAGCAGCTATTTGTGTCATGGGTTTCAATGCTGAATGTAACCCATTAACCCTGCAGGAGCAAGGTCCTTGAATTCTGAATAATTCTGCGACTAAGCTGTGATGAATCAGGACTGAGATAAGAGCCATGCATCTTTAAAAAAATCTGGAGCATGTTCTTGGCATTCGAGGTTTTTTCTGTGTTGCAAGCAGTTTCTGCTCTTCCTTTTCTTTTTGTCTTCCCTCATTCAACTGACTGTCATGGGAAATGCAGAAAACCTCTACTTAGAAAAAGTGTTTGTTATAGTTCATTCTATTATTTTATTTTTTCCCCTCTGAAATATTTGTATGTAAAGAGCACCTTACCATTCTTTGAGGCTCATCTGTTTGTATTGCTTATTCTGTGCTTGAAATTGTCATAAATCTCACTCTGGTCTCATTTTTCCCCTCGGATAGACCCTTATTAGCTGTAACTAGTCTTGGACATGCTGATACAGCATGGTTGGGTGAGCACAATCAGTAGCAATATTCCTGGCACCAGTATGAGTGGGCTGGCCTGTCTTAACCTAGCAAGCTGTGGGGCTAAGCTGGTCTGTAAACTAAAGGTGGGCAGTTCTCTCCTAATACATCAGCTGCTGCTGGAAGCAAGGGAATGAATGTTTTCTACATAACACAGTCCATTTTAAGATCTCTTCCATAACAGGTACCTGGGAGGCAGAATGACAGCTCCACCCATAGATGCACAGTTCTGCAAAATAAATAAAAAAAAAAGTACCTCTGGGTGTACACTACACCCTCCCCAGATAAAATTCATAGTATCACAGCATGGTTGGAAGAGATCCACAAGGACCATCAAAGTCCATTTCCTGGCCTTGGACAGCATCACCCCCAAGAGCCACACCCTGTGCCTGAGAGCATTGTCCAAACACTGCTTGAGCTCTGCCAGGCTGGTGCTGTGACCACTTCCCTGGGGAGCTGTCCCAGTGCCCAACCACCCTCTGGGTGAAGAAGCTTTTCCTGGTATCCAACCTAAACCTCCCTGGCTCAGCTTCAGGCCATTTCCTTGGGTCCTGTCAGCAGAGATCAGTGCCTGTCCCTCCTCTTCCCCTCATGAGGAAGCTGTAACTGCAATGGGGTCTCCCCTCAGTCTCCTCCAGGCTGAACAGACCAAGTGACCTCAGCCGCTCCTCATTTGGCTTCCCCTCAAGGCTCTTCACCATCCTCGTTGCCCTCCTTTGTACTCTCTCTAACAGCTCAGTGTCTCCTCCTATGCTGTGGCACCCCAAGATGCCCCCAGCACTCGAGGTGAGGCCACCCCAGTGCAGAGCAGAGCAGGACAATCCCTCCCTTGCTGGGCTGGCGATGCTGGGCCTGATGCCCCCAGGACATGCTTGGCCCTCCTGGCTGCCAGGGCACTGCCGGCTCGTATCCAACTTGCCATCGACCAGGACCCCCAGGTATCTTTCCTCAGGGCTTCTCTCCAGCCTCTCATTCCCCAGTCTATACACACACTCAGGGCTGCCCTGTCCCAGGTAGAGAATCCCCTTGTCTTTAATCTGGTCTGCTGCATAAAAGCAGTGATACAACTATTTTGCCCCCTATTTTTTCTGTCGGCCCCAATCACTTCTAACTGGACTGTCCCTGTCTGAGAGATGACCAGCTCTGATTTAAAGACTCTGACTGATGGAGAACTTTCCCACATTTGTGATCAATTACAAAGTTTAGGTAATTGACTGCTTGCTGTTCTCATGGCTACAAAGCACTTATCAGCCACATGCATTGGCATAAACCTCACGTGTAGTCAGCTATGTGAAAAGGGCTTCTTACCTGAGTAAGGGTGGTGAGAGCAAGCCCTGCCCTGGGCCTGTTGATTCAGGAAATGCATACTGTCAGATTCCGAGGAAGGTCTCATCCTGGGATCGCTGCTGGTCAGGATTGACACCACCACTGCATCTGGTGCTCTGCAGTGTTGGAAACTTTTGTTCTTCCTGATTCAGTTCCCCTTTCTCTGCTTGAGACCACAAACTACTTCTCAGATTTAAAACTGCTTACCTACTCTGGCTGGGGAGAAGATGAAAAGAAATAAATAAAAAAGAAGAATGCATTAGGTGTAACATCCCCTTCTTTCAATGCTAGCCATGTCACAAGGCAGACTACCAGACAAAGGGCTAAATCCTGAACTTCAAGTATAATCTTTCTGTACTCTAAGAAAACATGTACAACCTGAGAAAAGTAGGAATAGCATTAAAAGAATGTTATGAGAATGTTCATGAGTATATTCAGATATCTCAAAATATATCCTCAATCCAAATACCAGATTGAACAAACAAAACTAGATATAATCCATTAACATTAGTAATGCTGTGTAAGCTGGGAGAAATCACCATCATTTAATGATTGGTTGTGAGACATATTCCAGAATATAGTACATTAGTAGTGAGCTTTGTTTTTATCACAAGAACATAATAACTGCTAGGAACAAAATACCAAAGAGGGGCAAAGCACAAAAATGAAACCACTGCTTTTCAGGTAATAAAGATTCTTAAGTTTTCTTACAGTAAGTTAACACTTTGCAGAACAGCATAGAACCAGAGCCTGATGATGGACGCAGGATTGAGGGCTGACTAAGGAAATGTATGAGCATTTGCAGGAGAAGGACCTTTGTTTCTTAAAGAAAATTTGGCACTATAGTAATACAGAGATTAGTTGCCTACAATACCTGACATGAAATAGATGAGCATGCTAGTGAAATCTGGTAGTGAAATTTAGACATCTTTGCAATATCCAGAAGTATCCTTTTCCCTTTGTCTTCCTCTCTCTTCTTCATTATCTCATTTTCCCTCCCTGAGGAAGAAACAATAATTTAATTCTGTTTAATATACAGAAAGTCTCCTACAATTGAGATGGTTAGCTTACAATGAAATACGTTATGAGCCACGGCTTTGGCTTAACTGAATGGCTTCTGTGCAGCTTTAGCTTTGCCTTATGACTCTCTAAGAACATATAAGCAGGACCTGTAGCCAGTGCTGGAGATTGAAGGGGCCTCCTGAAGTAAGACACTGACCTGTGAAAGACCTATTGTCTTGGGAAAACTGCACCGGTTTTCTTCTAGAAACCTAGAAGAAAATATAACCACAGCAGAAACCAGCTTGCACATCTGTGAGCTGCCTCCAGCTCCTCATAAACAAGAGCTGTAACCTCATTGCCAAAGAGTGAAAGAGCCCCAAGAGAGACCTGTTGTTTTACTTGTGCAAGAAACCTCATTCCCACTTTCTCCACAGAAATAGCAGGAGTAGAGAGGTTCTGATGTGAACAAGCCCTGTCCCAGGCATCCCAGCCCATCCACTTGCTAGGGAGGCTTTCAGTGGACTTCAGCCACCCATGGTGGCTAAAAAACTGAATCAAGACACTACAGAAATAAAGTGCTGGTATGCCCAACCCAGGGTGCTAAGGGTCAATGGCTGAGATGACCAAACTTCATGTACCTGTACTTGGCCTACAGGCTGGGTCACTTTCAGTGGCCTGTGTGCTTGGGGTGAGCCCTGCTGTCTTTTGCCATGTTAGGAACCAGCTCATTCCCTGAAGCTACGGAAGCATGTGCTGCTGGTCGAAAAGGACCTTGCCTCAGCCTTGGGCCATGAGGACAGGTGTCATGCTGCCACCTCTGCTGCTGCCATTGCCATCATGCCCAAGGATGTGGTGCCAGGGCACGTTTCACTGAGCGGGGATGTTGCTGACGCTACTCCGGATGGACAGGCAGTGAGCTGTGCCTTCCCATACAGAAATGCCACATATTTCTGAAGGGTTGGAGACTGCTAATGAGATCCCTGGTGTACACGACCTGCCACAGTGACAGGTTCTTATCTAGCCAGTAGACGTGTGTTTCTCAAGGAGAAAGTTACAGTCTGGGGAGGCACTCTGGGGGCTCAGTGTGTACAGGAAGCAGCAAACAGAAGGCGGCTGTGGTGTTGGAGAGAACGTGGCACAGTTGCATGAGTCAGTCTGGTATCAGAGTATTAGAGAACAAATTGCACTACCCCCACCTTAAGGACTGCAGATAATGCACAGCAATGAAGTTTTATCTGTGCTCAAGTACGTATTTTTTATGCAGCTAAAGCTATGTTGCAGATGTTCTTCACTAGAATAGATTTTGCCTTTGCTAATCCTGTGTTAATCTGCTGGTAGAGCTATAGCTGCGTGATTACCACTGGGCTCCTTGCAGAGAGGAGCCCCTGGTCACTGAGGGCACGGTTCCTCCGCCTCTCCCTCGGCAGAGCTGCAGCTGGGGTTCAGGTTTGTTGTGCCGGGGAGCACCCCCTTCCTGTTCCCAGTGCGGTGCTCTGCCAGGAGAGGGAGCTAGGACTCTGGGATTCAGGGGCCTTTGATGTTTTCTGTTCACAAACCATGAAGGTGTTACAGCTGTCCAACACTAATGTAGGCTTTGCTCTGTGGCTGGGTGCATATTCAGGGGCTCATGATTTTCTGTGGAGGCCACCTACTGCAGAGGAGTTTGGTTCCTGCCAGAACTCGGAGGACTCTGCTGACCTGAACTGTGTTTTGAGGCTCTCAGTCCCTTTTTCTGACTGCTTCATCAGGTGAACTCCAATGGGAGTTTGGACTGGGTGAAAACAGTGAAGTGAAACCTATGGATTCTGGAATCATGCAGTAGGTTCAAAGCCACTGCTGGAGTGGAGAAGGCAACCAATGGGTGCATAGCAAGGCAAGCAACAGCTGGGAGGAGGGAAAATTTTTGGTTAAGGCTACCATGTGGTAAACAGATGTTGGACAACATTTCTTTTAACATAGAAACACATCAGCCTTCTTCCCCCTGCAGTATATGTGTTTCATTTTGAACAAGTAACTGGCAGCTGGAGAAAGTTATTAGAAAATGCTCCGTCTATATTCCAGCATTTGCAACAGCAGCAAAATTACCTATTTCCTATTCTGCCCAAGCTTTCTGTCTCCTTTTTGGAGATATTGTTGGCATCAAGTCAAGTTTTGCTTAAGTTATGTATCAGAAAGAGAATAAGTGGAGCTCCGACCTTATTTAAAGAGTAGAAAAGGGAATTTAAACAAAGCTGACACAACTATTATCTAGGTTCTGAATGTGGTTGGGCCTGCTGGTAAGAAAACAGGAAATAAGTGAGAAAACAACTCTTAAAAATGTGAAAACCAGCCAATTTTACAGGGCTCCACTCTGTGTTCAAAAGTCTGTAAGTACTGATAAAAGAGCACATGTGATATGGAAGTGCTGTGTCATTATCACTGGCCCTTTCAGTCTTATTATTGTTTCAGTTTTCTCCAAGTGATGAAGTCTGGCAAGGGAAGGAGAATAACCCCATTTCTGCTTTGACTAATGAATTGTGGTCACTGACCAATCTGCCCTCTTTGCCCTCAAGTGGATAGTGAGTTGTGGTTTCCTGATGTTTCCTACCTGATTTGAAAGTAAGAACAGAGTAATTTGTTTGTGACAATTTCAGAGGCTAAAAGAAGAGCTTCTCAGACATAGCTGGGCTCTGTTAGCCAGGAAGGGGCCAAGCTAGAGAAAACATTGTTGAATAAAGCACGGTGTGAGCAGACACTGGAAACAGTAAATAGTAAGGGAGGCTCCTTCCTAAGAAATGCATTTTATTGTCTCTGTATGAGTCAGACAAATCCTTTGATCTGTTGCCCTCAATGCACATTACCCCGTGGTCCAAGGGGTTGGCTTTGGCTGCTGGTGGCTGGGAGGCACCAGGAGGCACTGCAGAGCACTGGAAAAGAATCTGCTCCCAGAAGTGTGGCCAGTGGCCATCAGGGTGCAGGAGGTGTCGGTAGCCAGGCCCCCAAGTTTATGGCTCTTAGCATTTCTACCTTCACAAAGGGCTCTGACTGATAAGAATGAATGGTGTGGAGTTGTGCATGCAAGAGCTGTGGTTGTGACTTCCTATCTCTGTACCAGCCAACAAGTTATTATAAAAATAAATACCTCAGTGGCAGCAGCAACATCCCCAAGGGCCTATTTACTTCCGCTGGCATGAACTAATTCCTGCAGAGGAGCTCAAGCCAAATCCTGCAGAGACCAGTGGGAATCTCTCCAGGCTCTTGCAAAGGCAGTTTGCACACTGGAGAAAATGTTGGTGCTTGGTCATATTTATTGCCATGTCAGTTAAAACATGTTGTCAGTTAACACCTTCCCTAACACAACATATATTTTCTAAATCTGAAGGAAAGAGCTTTTTTACCTCCTTTTATTCTTCAAGTAGTTATTCTGATTTATTTCTGAAATTGCACAACACACTAAATGCTGGTTCATGAAGTGGCCAGGGATCAATTATTACCTTTTCATGTGCAAACTGATCTTAAGGCATCTATCAATCTCTTATAGTCCTATCTGCAGAAGATATGTTCAATTTCAGAAAACTGAAAACATACAAGGGAAGCTAAGGCAGGGTGACATTTGCTTTCCGTGGCTTGCTCTCTAGATGTTTGATGGGTGACTTTATTATCCATAGGAACAATGAACAAGCCAATACACCCTTTTCAAGGTTTACAGGTACCTTAATGTAACTTGCTCATTTAATTTGGATCTATATACCTCATGAGAAGGGCAGAAGATTTTCACTTTCAAGGCCTTATTTAGCCATAAAATGTGTATCCTGTTAGCTAAGAGCAGATCTATGAATTTCATTTCATTTGGTGACAGGAGAAATAGCGATAGATGTATCACCCTCTCAGTAACTGGTATTAAAAGGTGCATGTTTCATGAAGGAACAGTGTATTCCATGCCATAACATCTTTCATGAAATAAAATTCAGGGCATTTGTAGTATAAGTATATGAAAAATATCAGTTCGCTCTTATTTTAAGAGTGTGGGGAAAATAAAAGCCCCTTTTGTGGCTGGAGCTGGTCACCTGAAAAATTAGGATGGATTTTGCTGGCTCCAACAAAATCAGTAGGAGATTTTCTATGGCCTCAATGGGGCCAAAAATTCTCCTAGATTTCATACTATTATAGATATTGTACAATTTAGCCACCAAGGTCATTAAAATGCTATAATCCCTCGTGTGATACATGATGGGGTAAAAGCACTTACAAAGGTATTGCTTTCTAAACTGGTGTAATTATGGTAGTAATTCCCAAAGAAGCATTTCAAATGCATTTCCAGTTCCAGTTTCTCAATTTTTTGAGTGTTCATTACAGTAGTGATATGCTTGTGTCTAAATCTTGTTGATGTCCTTCCAGAGGGCACTAAAAACCCTAAAGTAAGTAAAGAAAAATTTAGTTGGTGATTCTGACTGGCTGCTGAATTGCTGCATTTTGAGCCCTGTCCCTCAGGTTATATTCTATAATGTTTGCTCTTATACTGCACAGACTACTCACTCTTTGTTTATATCCATTCACTTACAGTTTGTCTAACTTAAAGAGAATTAGGGAAAAAAAAGGAAAATTTAAAGTTCTCCCCACACCAAACATGGATGGTATGGGGCTAACAAGCCTGAGACAGCTGTCAACACTGAGCTGTATTTTCAGCCCCTGGGAAGTTCACAGCTGGGGCAAAGCTGCCCTGTGGGGCAGTGGGGGCTGCTGTCAGTCGGGCTCTGGTGACAGTGCATGGGGCTTGGGCACCAAACCTCAGAGCAGAGGGTCTACCCTTCCTGGCAGTGCAGAAAACAGGAAGCTTCTCAAGGTACCAAAGAAATATTGAGTTGTGAGCCCCCTTTTGTGGTTTTAAGAAAGGAATGGACATACAGGTCTCTGAATTATGGCAAAGGAAGATTAAAACTGAGATAAACACAAGTCTTGCAAAGGGTGAGGAAAGGGCCTGACTGTTTCCTGATGGTGATCCTCTCAACAGTGACAAATATCAGCTAGAGGTAAATAAAATTAAATGTTGTCTTTATGAGAAATGAGAAACCTGATCTTAGGGCCCACTTAATTTTAACCTTGCAGTTGTACCACATTCCTCAATGGCTGGGGATGGGGCACAGAGGTGCTGGAGGCTCTGGTATTTTGTTTTCCCCAGGGCTTGAAATTAGCCTCATGTGCTCTGTACATGGGTGATACATGAATTTCCATCTGCTCTGAAGATGTGGATTTCTCTTTGCTCCATAAAGCCACCTCCTTTCCTCCTAAACTAAGCTCTCAGATGTTATTTGAACAAAGAAGTGCTGTTCTTTACAAAGAAAACCAGGAATAAGCCCAGGGTGCTCATTCTTTTCCTTTGAGTGTGTCAGTCCTTTGACTAATGCTGACAGGATTTCTGTTCCTGTAGAGTTGCTAGCTTCTTCATAGGTGCTACCACATAAATACCTCAGTTTGGAAGATGATTTCTTACAACTGCCTAGCAAATTGCAGTGACGCTGTCAACTCATTCCCCATATGCTTTTATCAGACAGATACCAGACTAAACACTAAATGAACAATACCTACTTTGATCAGATACAAGATTAAATATCAAATGAACAATACTTACTCACCTAGATTTGAAATGGTCACTGGGTTCACTGTGGTTTTACATCTCCTCATTAGCCCCTGGAGGTATCCAGTCACTAACAGAAAACATTGCAACAAGGAGCTTTGTGTCTTCTAAGGTAGAAGGAAACCTGCAAGTAATAACATTTTGATTAAATAACCCTCCTGAAAGCTGGTGGTGTCTCAAACAGACTGCCAGTTTGGACTTTAAGAAACCATGCAATTCAGTGTTTCTTAAGAATGAAAAGCATACAACACTTACATCTCAGGATTTCATACACCCTTTTCTAGTAAATAAAGCCAGGAATTTCTATTTTGTCTTTAACAAGAATTTTGTTGATGTTTAGTACCTGTGTATAGTACACAAACAGTGCACTAAATCCATGTTTACAGCTTTGTTGAAAATTAAAGAGACATAGAGATGAGTGGATATAACACTGAGCTGGGATTTACCATGCTCCCACCTGGCTGGGAAAGACCCAGTTATTCCACAGCTTTTGGATTTAGTTGTGGGCTTTCTGCTTTTTGGCTTGAGATCTTTTGGCTGGCAGTGCCAAGAAGCCACCACATTCTAGGCCAGGATCTCCAGTAATTACCCAGGAGGTGTTGCAGCCCTTGGTTAATGTGACAGTCTGTACCACAGTACAGGAGACACAACAAGGGTTCAG
>NW_008246060.1:9227317-9448639 GCF_000691975.1 Corvus brachyrhynchos
AGCTCTGTTGGCCACGTAGGTGAGCTGTGCACAAATCAAGCCCTTTAACCAAGACTTTATGGAACAGAGGGCTGCAGTATATTTTACTGATATAAAAGAGCTCAAATATCCCATCTGGTGGCTTTGGTTGCTGTAATAATAATTATACTAAAATTAGTACCTGATATATTAAATAATTTTTTCACGATAAATAGCTTGATCAGTTCTATGAGAAGGACAGAAAACTTGATAGGACATATAATCTACTGGGACAGCAGGAACTCTCTGTGATTACTCATGTATCTACATGGGAAACAGGAAAGCAAGAAAATGTAGTGCTTCAAGCATATTCTAAACGGATTGTTGTGCAGAAAAATTCTCTCAACACAGAAATCAAAAGGTTTATAACAGGGAGAGGCAGTGCCTGCTCTGCAGTGACAGCTTCATGTTTATTTATTCTAGAAAGAATAAGAAGGAGATACTAAAGTAAAGACAGGATAATTTTATTCCCAGATCAAATAAAGGAACACAGAGTGTGTTCTCAACAATGTGATTACTTTAGGGAGAACTAATACAATGAATGTTATTAAATTAAACAACTTTTTTATAGGGCATCTCACATTAAGGATTTTAGTGTAAGTAATATTTCTGTCAGGCAAAGTGATGCAAGACAAAATAGCTTTTATAGAGGTATTCCTTAATAAAGATATTCCTGTAAAAATGTATTTTATCTGGTATACTTCCTCTGTAGCAAATTATCACTTTGCTTAACAGCTCTGAGAAACACGGATGTCAGGAGCAAAGATGACTATTCTCCTTTCACTAGCTGCCTGAAATCTTTGATTTTAAATTAGTTTTTAGGTGCTAGTATACATAAAGCTGAGGTAAATGTCTGCTCAGCACAGATAGCTGGGAGAAATCCTCAGCTCCATAGGAGCTGTCTTCAGTGCAAATCCCAACGACTTGCCTGTCTGCCTTACCATCATGTGGGAAGCCTTGGGAGCGAACCCTTGCAGTGCTGAGTGGGAGGTGCAGCTCAGCTGAATTTTTTACAAAAACCATGCTTTCTCAGTACATTTACACACATTAGCTGTGGCAATCAGAGCTAAGAAATGTGGACCTATTGCATCTTTTCTTATCCTGAAATGGACATCCGTATATCACCACACTTGAAGACCCAGAGCTACATTTTATTATCCTAGAATCTGAGAGGTCTCAAGGGGTAATTATGTATAAAATGACTAAAACATCTTGCCTCAGGTGCAGAGTTCTGGAAAGCCATGTCTTCTCTAAGGGTCGTGAAAGTGAGATGAAAAAGCCTGACTGCATCATCTTGTATTGTTCCCTCCAGTGCCTTTGCTAGTAATTTATCAAATCTGTATTTATCTTAGCATTTATATATGGCTCCCATTGCACCACTTTGCAATATTCAATTCCTTTATTCTCACAAGGGCCCTATCTGGTATATTCTGCATCACATCTCATGCAGTCTTGAGGAGAAGGACCATAGCAACAGAAAATGACAGGAATGTAGTCCCTTTTACTTATTTCCTACCTCAATCTCTAAATTGTGGTTGGATACTTACTTGATAGGGCTTCCGTCTCTCATGTGGGAAATATGAAATGAATAGGAGGAAACTGAGTTTATTTTAAAATATGAAGGGCTCAGAGTTGTCCTCTATTTTCTGCTACTTTCTTCCAAAATATTGAGGAGTTTTCAGGAGCTAGAGAATTTACACAACATGTCACTGAAATTATTTGGTCAAGGTCTATAGCTTTTATTATTCAGGAGGTTTGACCGCAAAATGCACATGTGCTTTTTTGTGCTGGGGTATACTTTTCTTTTCTTAAGGCACTTGCTGAAGTAAGACCTGCATGTTTTAAGCCATTTTTTATTTTAATTCTTTTTACTTTCTCAATAAAAATCTAAAAAAGCCCCCCAGAAAATCCCACACAAAACAAAGAAACAAAAAACGTTAAATTAATAAATAATCAATCCTCCAACCCTTTTGTTTCTTCCTGTATTGGGAAGGATTTTGAAATCCTTTAATCCTTGCTCTGACCAAACATTACTAACCCCAAGTGCTGAGATGACATCTTCACTGGTCATATGTGGAGATAGTAGAGATCTCTTCTCCAACCCAACTCTTCTCTGGTACAAGAGATTTTGAACCTCTGTGGTTCCTGAAGTATTGGATAATCCCAGAGAAAGGCTGTTTGGGTTGGGTAGAGAACCAAGAGCAAATTGTTGGGCAAGGCAGTGTCTGCCTATTTTCTTTATAATTCTTCCAAGGAGGGAAGCATAGTACATGCTGTTAGCTATTTATGCTCATCCTGACTTCATAGAATCATGGGTGGACACAGCCAAGTGACACATGGAGATACAGGACTCAAGAGTTCTACTGCTCCAGCAGAGCTTAAGTGGTAAAAGCACTATCAAAGAACAATGGAGGATATATTTTGTATGGAAAATATATTTCTGGTTGGGCCTAGACTCAGTTATTAACCTTAGAATTCCCCAGGTTTTTATTAGCAAAGCACACTACCTTCAGTCACAGCACTTTCAGGTAATGTCAGATCCTGCTGTCAGAAACCACCTGTGCTGACTTGAGTGGTTTATTGGTCACTTGCACAAGCTATCAGCCAAAGTACAGTAGAATAATAAAACAGATTTCAAGAAAGTCTGCTAGAACTCTTTCAAAAAGTTAGAAAGTTACCTACAAATACGGAAAAGGAGGTGCAAGCTCTGGCACTTTCATGTCTAACCCTCCAACAGCCATTCTCTCCCTATCAATTTGATAGTAATACAAGTTTTGAATAATACATTGAAAAGACTGGGATCTTGAGGACTTGTTACAGACATTCTCTCAACAGTCCTAATCCAGACTGGAGGCTGGAGGCTTTGGCTACAGGCTAATTGTTGATTCTTGTTTACCCTCTGGGCACTTTTCACAGTTCTGGCAGAAAAAAACAGCCTTGAAGTGTTTGTAAAATATGGAATACATTTGAATCGTAGCAAATGAGAAATGAGTCCCAAAGTCTTAATGCTAATGTTGATATGAATGTAAATTTAATAGACCTGCAGTTTTTCCTTAACAGCCCCCATATGTTCTCTTTGTGATTCACAAGAGAAAATAACCCTTCTATAAAAAATATTTTTACCTTAGAACGGTGCAAAGAAATATTATCATTCTATGTGAAGAAAAAGCATAAATTCAATATTATTTTCCATTATTTTTATTTTACTTTTCACATATAACTATATAAGCCTTCCCATTGCTCCTGTTATTGACATACAGAAATGTTCAGCTGCAGAATTTGCCCCGGTGATGAGGTTCTCTGAGTTGTTCTAAACCACAGATGTCAATGCCCAGACTGCCAAGAGGTATCATTCTTTCATTTATGAATGCACATTTATGAATTTCTGGGATACTGAACTGCCTCTGACTACATATTTTGAGATAAGATAAGGACAAGTGCTGATCAGACTTAAATCATCACCTTTGAAGACTTTTTATTAAGGGGTTTGCAATACACATAAATGCTTTTATTATAAATAAATGCACCAAAAAGTGTATTAAAAAAAATCTCTGATATCACATACTGACTTCACATCTTTTTTGAACTCAAATTTAATCATGACAAGTAAAACTGGATAAAACACTTCTTACCAGCTTTGTAGTTTCAGACAGATTATTTAATTTACTGCTGGAATTTTCTCACCGACAAACCTGAAGGAGTAAAACTAAAAATCATGGACTAGCAAACAGCCAGTGACAATTTCTTCATGCCAGATAAAGAACGGGCACAAAGACTTTTTTAGTAGGCTTAAGGGCAGGTATTCTACAGTCTCATTTTAAAGTTCATTCCTCAATCAAGGCAAATAATCGTGAAAATAAATTTAAAAATATATTAAAAGTTTGCTCAGTTCCTGTATTTAAATCATGTGAGCAGTTTAGCTTTCTCAGTACTTCAAGATGCTTGAAAACTGAGCTATAAAGGAAGCTAGACACCCAATTTGCAATGGAAATATATAAGATGATGAATTGGATTTAATGGGCTCCAGTAAATCATAACATTAATGCTGTTACATGATACTTCACCTTAGCACCAGATTAAAGAAAATCTATCTCAAGCTGAAAAACATATGCTCCAAACCCTCCAAGTTTGAGAAAAGAGCCAATTACTATGAGATCTCTAAGCATATTAAGCACTTCTGACTTCTGGTTTCAGTACAGATATGAAACATGGATGAAATATCCTTAAAAATTTTACTCTTTAAAATTTAATATAGGAATTTTCAGGACTGATGGACCTTTATAGATTAACGTGTTTGTCACAGTTTTAAAAAGAATTGAAGAGAACGTCTGTTTTTGTGATGAAGAAACATAACCAATTTCACAAATCCCTTTTATCAAAACATCAATCCAAGAGAAAACACAAATATCACACAGAGAAATAATTAAAAAATGTATGAGCTGTTAATCTTGGATTATAACCAACTTAAAAAATTGCAAAGTCTTAGTAACTTTGTTAGATGCAACTATTTTGTCTGAATTTTCTACCTGGAACTCCTATGCCTCCTTTGAAATCATGTATCATAAAACAAAACAAAATGCTAAAACAGGTCCTCATTTGTTTAAAGCCCAGTGGAAATTCTTCAGGCAGTTATTTTCCTGGGTTTTTGTTGTTGGGTTTTTTTTTTGGTTTTTTTTTGAGGATTGTACATTAGCTATCTAAAATTTTGAGTGCAGTAGAAGCTTCTGTCATGGGGAATGGAAAGGAAAAAATATTTTGGCAACTGAGTAACTTTAACCCAGAGTGTCTGTTGCTTAATCTTTGGTCAGGATATTTTCCTAAAGTTCTTCAACATGAAAAAGAAACCACCTTGTTGGGAACTTCCTAGTTTGAGCAGTAACAGAGTTCCTTACGATTTTCCAATGGCCTTTTGAAGGATAAGGAAACTGTAGTGTTCACTTATTTCTGGCCCTTCCTTCAAAACTGCAGAAGACATTTGTTCAAGCAAATGATGCATATATCATTTAAACATAACCCTAAAAAAGGCAAATAATTTGTCAACCCGGGAACCTAGCAAAGAAAGAGATAGTAAAATATATATATAACTGTAACAAGCCATAGAAAGGTCACAGAAGTGCAGGCACAATTACATAATATTCATGCTTAGGAGAAAGATAATCCAGAAATTCTCAGTTGTACTAAATCAACTAAATCAAATGAGAGAACAAAGTAAAAAACAAAGCCTCCAGACACAGACTGGAGTGAAACAAAATTTCATTATTCCTAAGCTTGCGTTCAGAAGGGCCAGACACGTGTCCTGGTGCCTCTGAGCTCCTTTGGGGCGCACATAGAGCAGGCAACTCCTGCCTCTACCAGCGTGGGCTTTGGCAGTGTCTCTGGTCCGTGGTCCCTCCCAGGAGCCACAGAACCATTCCTCCCCTTTCTGCAAACTTTAGTGAGTTATGAGCAGCTGTGCAAAGACCTACTTGTTTGCCCCTTGTTACCAGTGTCTAATTAGATACTGCCTAACTCACAGGAAAACAAAGAGAAACCTTGGGGAGGAGGTTTTCAGCTACAATGAAAGAACCAAAGCTCATGAAGAGTCTCAGAACATGGGTCTCCATGTGCACAAGTGGAGGAAACTCTTGACTGACAGCCACGTTTGGGGATGAAGCAGCATCTTTTGGGTGTGTACTGCCTCCGAGGGACACTGAATACCGCAGCCCCCTTTAGCAGGACAGACTTCCTGAAACAGCCTCTTTCCAAACATTTGAATGATTGGGTGTGGCAAAGACAGCATTGCCATTTAGTGGCATCTTTGTCTAAAGGAGTTAGTTAAGTAGCCATTGAAGAAAAATGAGTTAAAGAATTCACTGTTTCTCATTTTCAGTAGAAATAGAGGAATTTCTTCACACTGCTTCAGAAAAGGGGAATCTTTTCCGGCAGAAAGGGAGTGGGAAATGGGCAGCAAGGACAGAATCACAACAGCTGACTGTCTGTGCAATTATGGCATGATTTTTCAGAGAGAAGTGCCCCATCTGTGCAGACTAAAGAAGCTGCCAGCAGTAGAAACAGGCAAGGTTTTTTTATATACTTGGAGGTGCTGATGACATTTCCCACTTGAAGCTAAGGACAGAAATGTGGGGTGCAAAAGGAATGGTAGAAGTATTCCATGACCTGTTTAAACATGGTTTTAACAAAATTAGGGCTACGGTCACCTAGGCCATCTACATTTTTACTGCAACTGGGCATTTTGTTTTAGCAGGTTCTGAGTGTCATACTGAGAATTTCCATACTTGATTCCCTCTATGCAAATGCCAGCCTGCTTTTCAATTGTCCATACATTCGAGTGAGGAATTTGCACTCTGACTTGTGCATGAGAGACATACCAGAAAGGGGATGCATTTTATCTTTGGCAGTGCAGCAAAGCTTTTAACCTGTGGTTCACTTACTAGCTGGACACCAGCCTTTAAGAGCTGCTGCGGTTATTATTTATCCTAAAAATGTGATACATTTTCTACTGTCTTGTTAGGTATGACAGAAGAGGAAATTACTCAGATTTTGCCTTCAACATCTCAATAGTTCAAAGAAGCAAGCACAAAATGATTACGTGAAGCAAAGGGAAAACTGAAGCAACCCCATAATTATTGTCTCCCACACAAATAGCTTTACTGGCATTTGGAATTTCCTCCTGCCATCAGGAGAACACCTGGATTTCCCTTTCCATTGTACGATTTAAGCTTCTATAATTTCTGCACACCCAGAGCAGAAATATCTTCTTCTATTCCCTTGCAAATACTCTACAGTAATTAGAAATGACCTGACAACACAGTAGGATGTCGGCAGTTTCCCAGGGAAATCAAAGATGGGAGTTGCTGGGAGAATTTGGGTTGGGAGGGCTGCCTCCACACTGGGCTGACAGCACCCACAGAGCATCAATTGCATGGTGAGGCAGAGAAAACAAGAGGGAAAGGTGGCTCTCAGCCAGGTCAGAGGTGGGAGCTTGGGTCCTGTGTACTGGTGTGACACACTGCGCTCAGCTCATGTCACCATGCTGCATATGAGGTGGATGTGGACCATAGAACTTCTTTTTCATGTACCATCAGCCTCAAACCGACCTAATCCAGGAGGCTGGCTAAGCTTTGGGCAAGTCAGAATGGTTTTCATGCCAACAGATCATATTGTGCTATTGACCTTGACTTAGGAAGATAGTGGGTTTTGTCTGAGTCACTCAAACACTGAAACATGTCCTTGACTTTAGGCCTGGGACTAAGTCCCACTAAAACACTGTTTAGGGTGCAGAATAGTTACCATGAACAGTCCTACTTAAAGCCAGAGTAAACTTAGAGCAAAAGTATTCACAGTTTTTAATAAAGGCAGGTAATGACAGCCAGGTTATGAGATCTAAATTTAGACAAGAGCAACCACAAACATAAACAATGTGTAGTAAGTGTTTATGGCCTGCTCATTTATATATGCCATGATTTTGTCTGAGCATCCGGATCCCATAAAATCATGGAATTGTTTAGTTTAGATCCCAGAATATCAATTTGAGTACTGCTGGTTTTTCTCCACAGGAAGAACTTAATTTTCAGGAGGTGCTGAAAGAGATCTATTCAAACTTATCTTGTGCTGTGCATCGATACAATAGGGGATGACAGCTGTGGAAATGATGACTGTTCTTACAACTTCATTGCACAGACCAGTTCAAAAACGTACTGTAGGTGAGGAGTTCTGCGACTGGGAGGTGCACATGCATGCCAGCACCACACATTCAGAAATCCACATCTTCCAAAATGATAAACCTGGCTTATAATGTTCTTTAAGAAACAGATGTTTGCCTTGACATATAACAGCCCATATAGAAACTAAGATCTTGGTAGGAGAGGGAAGACTTCTTAGGCACAAAGAAAGAAAAAATCAAGGCTCAGATAAAACTATCTTGACACCTGAAAAATGAAAGGAAGAACTGAAAAAAACAACACTATCTATATTGTAAATATTCTGGATTCTTTCCTGGAAGAGAAAAAAAAGAGAGGAAAAAAGGCTCTTCTGTAGATATATGTAAGAAGTTGAAGGTTTTGATTTGATCAGTTACTGGCATGATGCCATAACTGACAAGATTCTTCAATAAGTTAGATTATCCACCACTAAAATCCTGAAATATAGGGTTATTAAGATCCAAAGTCTTGCTGAAACCAAAGGAATTTAGGATCCAATTCTTAATTCAGTTTAGATTTACAAGGTAGGACCCTCTGTAGAGCTGAGAATAAATCCTGCAGACAGGTAGTTCTGGCACTGTTCCACCTCTTATAAAAGCTCTGATGTCTTTCTAAGAGGTCCAGAAACCTGGGCACTTTGTGATTTTGTCTTTTTGAAGATACCTGCTGTGTCCACAAATGCTCCTGCTTCTCAAACCCCACTGGAAGAACAGGACCTCTTAAAACCAGTGTGGTGGTGATAAAATCTCACCTTAAATGGGCATTTTGCTATAAAGTACAGGAAGGGTTTGAACATTCACAGTTTTTACTGTCTCCTTCTACATGCCTAGTACATACAGTGCCCTGATATACCTCTTCCCACACGTACAACAAATGGTGCACTCTGTTGCTAAAACCCACTGTCTGTGCACTTACTCTCATTATGAAATGTTATTGTATCTGGAACTTGACATAATGATGACCATAACCGACCTGTCAGTGTAGATCAGAACAAATCATATTCAGCATGGCAGGTAATTGTGATTAAACCTTGGCCCTATTTCATAATATGAACAAGCATCTCAAGACCTGACTGAGAAGGGTTCTAATAATCAGACCTCTATTTTCAAAGGTACAGAAATTTTGTCAATATAAGACAATGAAGGGAGACAAGAATTTTAAAAATTAAAGGAATTAACATGATGTATATGCTGCAGGCTGTAGTTTAACCTTTGAGAAACACAGCTATCTGTGGCATTTTTACAGAGGCATATAGTAAATTTTTAAGGTAACCAATGGTAAAGGTATAACTTCCTTTCAGAACATCATCCTGTACATTTAAAATCACTGTTGGAGCAAGCCAGTGTTTTCAAGCTGCTCTCTGCCAAAATGCCCAGTGTGTCCTATTATCTACAACAGTGTGTGTGCTATTCTTTCCCAAATCAAAGCTGGTATTCAAAACTGGACACATATGAGTAAAAACTAGAAAGGAGCAGGACCTGAATATGGCCCAGGAAAGATTTTTAGTATTTAAAATCAGAGCATTTTACTCTTTTGGAAGGTGTTTGCAGGTGCTTGTTTTTTGTGCAACATGATATTCGCAGGTATGGCTCAGAAGATACTGTCCTCACACTCAGGAGTGAATGGATCCACGCCTGCGTGGCTGCACTAGATATTGATCATGTCTGCTGGGAATACGCAAGGAAAGAAAAGGAGGATTTTTCCCTTTTAAATCCGTGTTAGGAATTATGCAGTCCTCCAGTGGAGCCCCTAGCTGGCTGTATGTGCTGCTTTGTTTCCTGTAGGGAGAGGGATATAAAAAGTGCAGATAACGAAACCTAACTAGAAGGGTAGGCCTCTTAAAAGTATTCATTGTCTGGGGAAAGAGGGAGGAAGGAACTCACCTGACCTTGACCACCCAAGCTTTTAACACTCAAAAAGAATTTCAAAGCTTTCTGAGGGAGATTTACAACTGTGAAAGGACGCTGGAATTACACTGCGGCAGAAGGAATATAATTCACCTTGACTTACTCCCCTCCCCCAAAATCACCCAAGTCACTTCTGCATTTTTAGAAATGTGAATACATCGTTTTAGAATTGATTGACAGAATCAAAGGAATTCCTGGCTTAACACCCTCACACAGTCTCTTCCTCTAAATTTCTAGCACTTCTCTTACACTGGCTGCCTTTGCTGTGAGAGTCAGCCTCCATGTCCCAGCTCTCTGTGCTCCGTGCAACAAAACAAACCTGTCACCCAGGGTCTGGGGCAACTAACACATTGCAGCCATCATAAGTTCCTAAAAGGACTTACTGATAAAGGATAAGCCACAGTTCTCAGCCCTCTACGCTCCTATTATCAACAGCAGTCCAATCTGGATGCCTCCTTACTAAACTACTGCAATATTATTGCTGGCTCTGTCCCCAGAAAGTCCAGACAGGGTTAGGGAGCCACTGTGTTGCACACTCAAAATTCACACTCTCTAAATTTTGCATGATATTGTTATTGTGCTAATATGTCCCAACAGCAGTAATCAACAATATCTGCTTCCAGAAGCACCGAGAATGACTCCAGTTCCACCCCCTGTCCAGACCTCCAAGAGGTCAAAGGTCTTTTTGTCAAAGTCTTCTTGAGTAATGGGGAGTATACATACAAAGCTCCCTGAATTCTCAGCATCTAAGGTTGTTGTTTCAGTTTTAACTTGCACAAGTACAGGATTTTTCTGGTGGTGAAAAGCAGGTGCTTTTCTATTCTTATTGTATGTGAACAATTTCAGGGTCTTTGGGTTTTTAGTCCCTAAGGGTACAAAACAAGTCAGTGCCTCAGAGAATGTATCTCTAATAGTTTCTTGCAGCCAGAGAGGCTGCAAAAACAGAAGAAAGTTTTCTTTTTTACACTTCTTTTCATGCATCAAGAAATGATTAGAGGCTAGGGTAGCTTCTGGCAGGTGCAACTCCCAAAGGGGCCCTGTGCCACTGATGCCGGCGGTAGGCGATGTGTCAGATAGCTCTGGGGACTGCTGCGCTGAGCCCCAGCCTTCTTACAGTGCTCCTGCCCAAAGAGAGCTTTGGAGTGCTGGGATCTCTGAGTCTGCTTTCAAGTTCTTTACTGAAGGTACGAATAATCATGACAAGCTACAGGAATGTGATCTCTTCCCTTCTCTCCTTTCTCTCTGCTGTGATGTATTATAATGAACATTCTGGGGCAAATCAGTAGAAAACCCCTGAATATATGCCTCTGCACTTAAAATATCAAAATTGCAGGTAGGACTGTTTTTCCGGAGCTTTGGAAAAAAATGGTACAATTTTATTTGCAGGCTTTACTGCTAGGATCTTCCTGAATTATTTTATTCATTATGTTTCTTCTTTACAATCAGTATTCATTTCACAAGTCAATAACATATGGGATGTATCAATACGCTCAAGTGAAGATGACACATTCATAACTCACACAGCTGTTTTTTCACACCTGAGAAGGAATATAATGCTCCATAGCAGTGCTCATCCACAGCTGTACCACATAAATAAAAAACGTAGATTGTGCGGAAAAACGAAACAGTGACTTAAAAGAAAACTCAGCTGCCTAACTGCACATTGCTGCACTCTTAGGGAAGCTAGGAATCTATTGAGCCCAGTTGTGAGAAGTTGTTCTTTTGAGATTAACTCTTTCTCAGGGAACACTGCCCTGCTGACTGTGAGCTATGATTGGAAATGAAACGTGTAAAGCACCAGGAGGAGAAACAGCTGTGTCCTGAGCAGGGAGCATCCCTGGGAGCTGTGCTGCATCCCATGACCTCGGAGCATTTTGGACCAGCAGGAAGGGGCTGTAGATTTTGCTGCATATTTAGGTCTTTACTAAAACTCATGTGTCATCAAGACCCAGCTGGAGCTCTCTAGATGAACTCAAAGAGCCAAGACCCACACCACCCCCCATAGCTTCTCTTCCCAGAGCAAAGTAAACCAACAGCCACTTCTGACAAATGCCAAAACTTCCCCTTTCTTGCCATCTCTCCTCTTCCTCAGCATTTCTTCCTCATCTGGCAATGCTCAGACTTAGGAACCTTTGCTCTCCTGACAGCACTCATCCTGGCCCTGTCCATGGCAGGCACAGCCAGGTGCCCCAGCAGCCCTGAGGTGGCAGCAGCTCTGCTGTGAGCAGGTGGGCACAGAGGGCACAGTGGCCCCAGGCCCCAGTCCCTGCCCAGCTCTGGATTTTTAACAATGCTCAGACAGTCTCCCCTTAATATCCCCACCTGCTTACTTTGCTTCAGCTTCCTCATGCTGTGTATTCGTGGGAGCGAGAGCTACAGAGCAAATTCTAAGTATTTTGTTCAAAGTACATTAAGTTGTCAAGATTTTTTAAAATGGTTTCCACTCTTACCATTTTTTTTTGACAGCACTATCTGATTTTAAAAAAGATCATCTGTAGAAAGAAAAAAAAAAATCTGTCTTTTAAAAAAATCTGCCAATTCTGAGACTTTAGAAGAGAAAGAAATAGCCACTGTTTCTCTCAAACCTAGCCAGGACCAAAGCTGTATGTTCCTGCAGAAATTATGTAAATAAATGCCCTGATCTCAGAGAAGCACTGGCCTTTGTTGATGTTTGTGAACAAATAAAATAGCAAACAGAAAGCACAGTTATGATCACACTTCTCTAGGAACAGCCAGAAGGCAATTGGTATTTCCTGAATAGATTGGGGAGCAGCTGAAATTAGCATTTCCTAAACACTTTTTTTGGGTCTAAAAAAATAATGGAGGCAAAAATAACTACTAGTAAAATTCATTTACTTAAGGGTTATGAAACTCCTTCCTGTTCCTTGTTCCTGGCTGTCTGCTACAATCTATTGCAGGACTGTGACAGCATTTAGGAGTTTAATGCCCATGGAACAGAAAGTTGTCACAGGTTGATGGGCTCCTGCTGCTAGATAGTGTCCACATCATTAATCATGGACACTTATCTCCTCTGCCTCACAGGAGAGCCATAGTGACATTTGTTCACTGTACAGTGGAGGACACCAAAAACTATAATCTACCAGGGGTAAATTTACCATGAGATTGTGACAAGGATCACAGACAAATACAGGCAGCTCAGGAACACATTTATCACCCAGTGATGAGGACTCCAGCTGACCTCTGGCCTTACCTCCACATCCCTGCTCCCATCTGCAGACCCCACAGGGCCGCTTGGCCCCTGTGCTGGGGACTGGCTGCAGGTAAGCCTGGTCCCCAGCTGCCACTGTGCCAGCACCTCAGTTTGCAGTCTGATCTGATGCACCAGTAAAAACAACAGCCAAGTTTGTGCTTGAACAGAAAGGAACTTTTTTCTTTGCATTAAAAGCGCAAACCTCCTTTGCTTTCATTTGACACAGAAGAACTTTGTGGGGAAGAAAATGATTTGCTTTATTTTCTTATAGACATTCCTGATGTAATTAATTCAAATGAAAAGGAAAGGTTAATTTCATGCTGCAATCAGAAGACGGAACTGTGTGCAAAAGTAAAACATGAGTCAAAAGACTCTGGAAACCCAGATTAGCTAAAGTTCTAAATAGGACTTGAGTTAACAAGTCCATTTTAAACAGACTATTGTAACTCATGGATTACAGAATATTCTAAGTGCTGTTAGCATTTTCTCTTTAAGCTGTCCAACACTACAGGGAGATAGGGGACACTACATTGTCCAACACTGTAGAGTCAAGTCACTTTGAGATTTGAGAGACGTGCATAAAGAACAGAGCAAACATCTGAGTCACGTTCTACCAAGCTACCAAGAAAATATGTGAACACACACACTGCATAATATTCTGGTTATTTAGCACTAGCTGGAACTGGGACAGCAAATACAATATAGTTAAGAAGAAAGAGAATTACCCACTGCTATGACTTATTGAAGGGAAGGTAGATGGCAGTGTATTCTATTACTTGAGGTACCTAAATCTGTCTACTTTTATACAAAACAAACATATAAATTTAAAACAACTACATTTGAGTACGTAGGGAGAATTTTCCCATGGGAGGTTACTTATCAGCCCTCACAGATTTTTTTTTAGTCAGCTGAATAAAACTTTTTTTTGCAGGTCCTGCTTTTCTGTAGGTAGCTGATAATTTACCTTGGACACCTCCCTTTACATGAACCAGGATTTCCTTAAGAGCTGGAGAAGTGCTAATGACAAATGACATGATTATAAGCAAACAGCCCTCTTGATATTTGCAGCTCATATCAAAGGGCTGGTCAGTGTTTTATTTAGTTTCTTTGGAGCAGATTTTGTATCCAAAAGCCAGAAACTGGATATTTTGAGTACCAAAGAACATCACAACTGATTATGTAATCACAATGGGAATTATATTTTTCGTTATTTTCTTCTCTATTGCTTTTACTTCTCTGTATGATCTGTAATGTGTCCCATATGTAGAAAAAATAAGCCAATTCTTACTGTTTTTAAAACGAAAAGAAGATATTAGTGTTAAAAGTAACAAATAACAAATCATTATAAATGCTAATACATAAAATAATAAACAAATAAAGAAATGTGCTAGATGTTATTCATCATGTTAGATGACCGTTCAAGCAAATGAAAAGATGAGTACATCGATAAGGATGAAGTAGTTTGAAAAGATTTTGCTTAGAACTCAGTGTTACAAACACCGAAGGTGGGATTTTGATCCCACTGTGGCTTAAAATTGGTGTAATTTTGCTGAGTTAATTTGGCTTTATTGAGACATAACTGAGGTCAGAACTGTATCTTGATGCTGCTGTGAGTGAATAAAGGATGAATCAATATTAAGTTTGTTCTTTCCACATTTGTGGTTTTTTGATGGCCTGTAACAATGAGACACCAGTGTGCTACTATTATCCTTCATAATGAAAACTTATCTTGGCTTGGACTCTGCATTTCAGAACTTCATTTTTTGATATTTTCAGATAGTTTCTCTGTAAAGATATGTATATTAATGTTATGTTGAATGAGAGCAATAAGATACTGTTCTAGCTGAGATGCCAGCAAAGCTAACTCATACAATTTATTTTTTTCTCAGTTTTGCCTCCATGAAATTCATACTGTTTGATATTATTTTGAAAATGAAGGAAACTCAGTGATACCAGATCACAGAAATAAATTATCCTTTTTCCTTGTTTCCATAAACCATTTAACTATTTGCTATGTGACATAAAACATGTGAACCACACACAAAGAAAAGAAAGATAAAAAAGAGGTGTATGTTCTTAGGTGATTCTGACCAGATCTGTTATGATCACTTAGATACAGTGGATATCTTTTGTGCCATTGGGTAGCCATACTACAGTATTACATAAATAGAAACAAAATGAGTGACCAGCGATGTCTTCTTTAGAGTAAAAATTGAAATATTAGACCAGGAGATAATCATCAACCTTTTGAATATTTGTGAATGTGTGATTATGAACACATTTTGAGGATACTAGGAAAATTCCAGGCACTTTCATATTTTCCTCATTTTTTCACAAATTGTAAGCTTTCAGATGTATTGGCCTGCTGCAGGTACACTTGAAACCTCCCCCTGTGTAAACACAGCCTAATGGAAACACTCTTGCCACAGAATTACTTTGAAAGATATGCTTTGCACATATTAGCCAATTTTAATGCCAAACATATGGTAAACCTTTATTAGTGATCACGGGTCAGGGTGGAAACGAAACAGTCAAGGTAGAAAGGAGGAATACTTGTTCACCTTGAATTTATTTCAGGTTTATTAATTTTTCCCATGTTTGAGCCTGTCTCTCATTCATCTTGCAAACTCATGAATGAAACCTAGAATTAGTGTACATGAATAATTTAGTGTAACCACATACAGTATATGAAAGCAAAGCTCAGGAAGAAAGAATTACTTGACATGAATACACCTGTTTTTCTGACAGTTTTTCTGGCCTGATAAAATGCTATATTTGTATATTTGCAGTGCAGTGTTCCAGTAGCATGTGCTCCTATATAATTCCATCCAGTTTCTCAACCTCGAAAAACAGACCTGATGCTTTCTATCTCATATTTTACTTGAGATATTTTATTTACTTTTAGTTATTTTCAATGCTTTTAAAGATTAAAATGTGGAATATCAATAAACTGGTACCATAATTTAGGACAATTTGGTTATTTACTATCTTCTGTGACACTCCCTTGCTCTCAGGTTTAAGAGAGCTGGTGAAAGGCAGAAAAGCTACACTCGTGTAGAAGGAAGAAATGCAAATCTCCATTTCCCCTGGTCCCTTGCAGCATTTCAAACTCTTTATATCATTAGGAATAACCTCCCTTCACAAGTGCTTGGGTCTATGGCAGTAGGAAGTTAGTTCAGTGTCTATTCAATTTTAAAACATATAATTGTGTTTGTTTAATCATGGTCTCTGCTGAGACATGATCCTATGATCCTATAATTTTTTTACCAGACTTCTGGGCAATAAAAATCCCAGAGAATTCAGTGCATCTCACAATGCTGATGATTTCAATGTTTAAAAATTCGCCATTTAAGAAGTCACTACCATGGGCTGTGGTAACAAGTTCCAAGTCCATCTCAGCACAGGATTGCTTAAATTACCTCTTCACAATGGATCAAAATTGAATCACTTTTATAAACAGCTGTTTCAGGGTAAATATGTGAATAAAACCATAGACTTTGGGACTTTCAAAGACACCTGAGAGAATTCAGCATCTTGGTTGTATGTCAGTTCTACAAGCTTTGAAAACTTCAGTTGTGTGTGCTGAAAAACTTATCCTATATATTTTTAGATATTCACAGTGATAAGAACATTTTGTATTTGTACAATATGTGGGTACATATTGTCCCCACTTAGTGACAGGTATGAGGAAGTGTCTTAAAGAGAAACCATGTCATGTTGGATGCATGCAGCCCTCCGTAACATCAGTGTTACATGCTCAAATACTGAAATTTTATCACAACTTCTCTGTTGTTTCCTGGGGAGACAAAGCTCACTTACAATACTCCAACAAATGTTTATCTCAAGGAATATTGTTCCTTAAGGAATAAAAATTAATACGAAGCACCAGTAATCTGAAGGTTATTTGTGAACCCTAGTCACATTTGCATTTATTCCTCTGTCAATTGATACAGGGATGTTATGTCACATTTTGAATTTGCAGATAATTGAAGGGAAATAACCACAATAATGAAATCACTGCTGGATTACATTCTGATAGGTGACAAATCAATTCATTTATGATACTTCCTTTGTCATACTGAGGTGTTTTATTGTGCAGAGGAAACCTCTCAAATTAATAAAACTGTTAAATCCATAAAGTCCTATGTACCAAATAGCACATCATAGAAAAAGTATCAATCATTAAAAGAATAAAACTGATAAATGCTAGCAAGAGAGATCATTTGGGAAAAGAATCTTGCTTTCAAGAGGATTATGCTGTATCAGTAGTACACCACGGTATGTATACATGCTTATAACATCAGTGTGCATACATTTGTAGATATGCACACACACAGCTAGGCACACACACAGATGCTGTGACCTCTATTATCTCTTTTGTATTCAATTAGTTCTGCTGGCAGGTACCAATTGCACGCTACACAGAAAGAGCCCAGTGAGTCCCAAACTGTTGCATCACAGCGTTATTTAATAAGGTTTCTGTGGTGCCTTTTTTTTTTCTAAATGAAATATGATTTAATAACAAGAAATAAAGCTGTTATTAGGCTCTTTCTAACATGATTTAGCTCAAATGGGGTTTTGTAAAATTGCTAAACTTGCGTAAAAAGGAAAGAGATTAGAGAGACTTAAAAATTACATAATAATGTATTTATTCACCCCCCTCTTCCACCACAGCCTGTGTACATTTGCAAAAGACTCATTCATGTTGCACAATACACTTTAAAAGGTCATAATGAAGCTGTGACACCAACCACCTTGCCAAAGATACAAATACAGAGTACAAAAAGCTCTACAGCAGTGTCCTTCATATTCATGGTCTCTCTTTAATGATCCCACCACTAACAGTCACTTATTCGGTAACACTGAAAGAAACATTTTCCTTCTTTAAGACACTGAAAAGTGACATGGCACAAAGCAGGCTAGGCTGAAAAGTTTAGGGAATTGACATATCCTGAGGAAACAGAATTATGAATTACTGGAAGACTGAAAATGCCTAGCCAATGGATCAAGACTAACTTTTAATTAATTATTTAATGCATGTTAATGTTTTTTTGCATTTTGAAGGCTCTCAAAGTGCACAAGGCAATAGTGCTAACTAATATTTCAAAGAACAGCTTGTGTGCTTTAAACAACAACAACAACCACGACGACAAGAAAAAAAAAAAGAAAAAAGGAAAAAGGCTTTTAGGTCTAATTTCAGGTTCTGGATGTTCAAATGTTCCAGTGCTCTATGGTGGGGTTTCAGTTTACCACTTCTTTTTTAACAAAGGAGTGGATGAATGGATGGATGAAGAGGGGACTAAGGAATCCCAAAGCTCACCCAATCCTGGCTGCACTTCACAGTTGAATAAATGACAAAACCTACTGAAACTTGCTCAGCTTCCAAAAATTGAAATAAAAACGGAAACTGAGGTAGAAATTTCCCAAGATTTCCTGGGAAATCTTCATAGCTATTTTCTCCATTGCCCAGGTAACCCTGTTCAGATTATTTTCATAACCAGACCCCTGAACCCCAGGCTCAGCAGTGTGAGTCCTGCTGGCCCAGCCCACACACCAATTCAAAGGAAGAAGCGCGGGGTGAGGGAAGGACCAGCCTCAGCCAGCTCTTCTGCCCCCTTCTTTTTGAACCCACAGGAAAGGGTGCCCAATGTATTCAGAGGATGAGGAGAGGCTCTGCATGGAGCACTTGAGTCTCCTCTGAGGCTGGAGGAGTTCCTCAATAAAACCACAGCAGGGTCTGTTGGACTGACACCAGCGAATCTTTAAACATTTGTCCTCTTAGTAGCCTTTCAGCTCATGTGAAACTACCTATAGTGCAGAGACAGAAATCTGAATGGTGGGGATTCCTGCAGTCATTAGAGGCTTTTCATGATCCCTCCTGGATCAGGCATTCTTAAGCTACTTGTCATGTCACAGGTTTACCTTTTAAGAGCTCTTTGAAACTGTCATGTCCTATTTGACCCAGATACATCCCCAAGCCAATGTACGGAAGATGAGTAGATAGCAAGAGCAGTGCTTTTCACCATATGCATAAAAATTCCCAGAGAATTCTCCAAACAGAGAAAAGACAACACATGTATTAATACCCTGAATAGGCTGTTAATTTTTTTCCTTCAAACTGGAAACTTTTGCTAGAGCATCAGCAGTTTCACAGTAAGTAAACAACCTGTAGTTTCACAGTGATCAAATGATTACAGTATCTACCCAGCAGTCCTAAAAAAACCTTTTGATACATCATGGGCCACCAAGACTGAATCTTAATCAAACACAATATACGTTCACTAAATAATGGAACACCTGAAAGATGAGAAATTTCTATAATAATTTTTTATTAATTTGATGCTCTGTGAATATGTTTAGTGAGTTGCCAAAAAAAAATCTCAGCCTAGCTTAAGAATAGTAGAGGAAAATGTAAACTGCCCTATGGCACATCTGTATGGGAGGCTTGGCTTGCTAGGATTCCAGGCACCAATGCCAGCCTGATTTGCACAGATATAACTGTTGAATTTTGAAACAGCAGAAGCACATATAATTCACAATGAAATATGATTCTGTTTCCAAGTGGCACATCAACAATGGAAATATCTTTATTTAGGCATTTAAAAAAAATATTTTTACTTTAAATGGAAGCATAATTTTTTTCCCCATGCGTTTACTCCTAATGAGGCAGTAGTGGCAATTGATCTGATTTACTGGAAAGTATAGGCACATCTTTCATAAATTCTTCCTGCAAAACCAGTGAGTTAAAAGAATTTAGAATAGGGAGGTTTTACCTGCATCACTTGTGTCAGCAATCTGAACGGAGGTGACAAATAGGCATATAATGAGACACATGGCTTTATACCTGGAAATCTCACACATAAAAAGAATGTCAAGTGTATTTGACAGAATGAAATGAAACTAAAATGTTAGCATTAATTGCTACTTAGTGCTGTATTACCAGTCCCACAATCCGAATCAATTATGAAGATTTGTATCAGTTGTGAGACCAAAAAGATTTTGGAAGCCTGTCAACTCTAGGGTGTCATTACCTAATGATGATATGACTGCTCTGGGTTCTGCTCAGAACAAGGAGAATCACAACCACCCACTTCCAGGACTGCAACCAAAATGGTACAAATGGAGTGTTTTAAAGGAAAGTTGACAGGTGTATGGTTAAACATCAGAGGTTTGAGCAAAAAGATGTATTTCCCACGTGGAAATACAAATCTCAGATTGCTTATGGGAGTACACCTCACCCATCCCCATCTAAGTTAAATGAGAATTACTTCCATAGTAAGTAGAAGCCATCACTTTTATTGGATTATCAAAATTAAAACACTGGTACGCTGAAAAATTATAGACTTCTTTTTTCCTAATAGTAGATATATTTTGGTACCTTAAAGAAACAGTTGTGTGATGACTTATCAAAGTTTGCTGCCTTGGTGAATTAGTCAAGGGAGTAGCTACTCAGTGGTGACAGCAGAGACGATAAAACCTTTCAGGTGAGTGCTGTTAGATGAACTTCAAACTGCCTTTCTCACCAGAAAAAAAAATTCCATCTTAGGAGCCATGACATGGGATGCTTGCCACTTCATTCCATCAATGAGATCAAATAGATGGTGATTTAGGTAACAAGAAGAGATTTCATGTTAAGGAACACTAAGTAGATGTGGCTCTTTCCATAGGCCTTCCCACTGTGCTCACAGGAAGATAGAGAGTACTATACTCAAAGGACTGCTTTTATTCAAACAAAAAGCTTCCTCCATTTTCAAGGGAATAAATTAGTCTCCCTTTGGAAGCACAAAATGCACAAGACTGTCTAGAAAGTGTTGCCTCCACCTTTGTGGTGGGCAGCATCTCATCTCTGTGCACAGTGCATAACTCCTCCGCATCCCTATTGAATTGTTTCATTTGAGAGAAGTCTTTTCCATATACTGAGGAGAAAATACTCAGTAAAGCAAAATATTTCTGCAAAACAAATCTGCAGAATGGAAGAAAGATAAAAGCAGAGTTACCCAGAGGCCCAGCAGTCTCTGTCTCTCAAGGTTTCTTTTCCAACTACGCTGAGTTGTGATGGAACAGCAGCACAGACAGTTGTTACTCTTGTCTTGCATATTGGCCTGGTGCATCAAACATCTTCTAGTTTAAAACTGCAGCAGCGTTAAATGCCAATAACTGGTTAAATCACACAACCCCGAGTCCTGCTAAGAATAACACACCTGCATCCACAGGAGAATGGAAAGGAGAAGAAACTGTCAATGAAGCATGACTTCCTGAGTTCTGGTGGGTTTTGCTCCTTGGTTTGTTGTTGGGTGTGTTTTGGTTTTTTTTAATGCAGATTGAAGTATCTGAGTATAAATATGTCCCATCTTGTGAATACATTTAAACTATCCCTATCTGTCCCTGATCTAAACTCTAAATAGAAAAGAAACAAGCAGTGCCAAATGAGTGAAGTATGCCACTGGGTGAAAATATCCATTAGAGAAGGATTCTAATTTTAGAAATAAGTAGCTTAAGAAAAAGTATATTTAGCTTTTCTTCAAGATCATCAAAGCATACATTATTCTTTAATGAAAAAATGACAACTACTTTGTGTTAGCCACAGTTTACCAAATAAGGATGCTCTTTGGATGGTGCTGGAAATGAAAGTATTAATATCAAAGCTGAATGAAGCACTGTTTTACCATATTTAATTCTTGCGATAGGAAACAGGCTCTTGACTTGCATCTTGGGACTGGCTCATCAGCACTTATCCCACTCATTAATTATCAGCCTGCAATATTTTACAGATGTTGACACTATGTGTTGGAAGACAGCAACAGTTCAGGAAAGATCACTGAGGGAAGGAACAGTATCCTTCATGTTCCTTAGCACAGAAGTTCACTGTCTGCTTCATCTCCCATCACCAGTGTATATAACTGAGGTCAAGAAGATTTAGTACTTTGGAGTATTTTAGTCAGCCAAAGAAATGTTAGAAAAGTTAGAGAGAAAATGAAATCAAGAGCCATATAACTTCTGCTTGGGCCATGTTCAGTGGAAAGAAGGACATGAGCCCATCACATGGAAAAGCTAGGTTAATGTTTATGCATTTTCAGTGGTTTTCCTCTCCATATGTAGGCAGTATAAAGATTAGTCACATAAGACTTGATTTTTGTCCCTCAAAGCCTCTAAACAGACTAGCAGCACAAAATGTTGACTGTGGAGCCCTTGTGATGGCTGGGCTCTGAGTCTCCTACAAACCTTGAGACTTACTGAAAGTTTATTTTTATTGAGCTACATCAAATCCTGTTTTAGCAAAATTTTCTAGTTTTCCTGACTCCTTTTCTTCTAAACTGCAAATTCACCATTCAAAAACAGTTTAAATAGGATATATATAGTAAAACTGCTAATAAGAGAATGGAAAACCAGTAAGTAATTGACTTTTCAGTAGCATGAAAAGATACAAATGTGCAAAAGTGGAAGACTTACAATTATGTCTTCCAAATGATACACTACTCAGTGTATTAGAGACAAAGTGTGAAACCCTGACCTGATTAATTCTAGTTGTCCGGGACACAAAATTATGTACCAACTAAAAAGACTTCCAAACTTATCAAATCTTCATAATGCCTGTTTTCCCTTACATTTCAGAATACCATTACCAAGGTGATCAGTGCTAACTACTACTGGTTACCTTCGAAATTTGCCTCATGGTCAAAGCATCAACATGTTTTGGACATGCTAAACAGCACAATACAGATGGCTTCCTAGTAAAATTTTATACCTACTCCCTGCTCCTCCCTTCCCCCACTCCCAAATTATAATTGCCTTTCTGAAATCAATATAAAAAGTTAGTAATGTATCTGTGAAAGACTTTTAATGGCTACCATGTAATTTTTTTGATTATATCTTATCTTGCGTGCTTTCAGAGAATAGTATCAGGTGCTTAAAAAGAGACCTTAGGAGAAAGGCTAAACCCATGTGTCCTGCTAACTTTCCTGTGATTATGGGGTATTTTGCTAATCAAGAACATTCATTCACAAGTAATATCTTGTTATAGACTTCCTAAAAGAAACTTGTTACACATGGTTAATTTTTCAGCTAATAAGAGCCTATTCTGCTTTCTTCAGTAATTCCTAAACTCCATGGGGCTTCTTTTTGATTACATCCTGGAGTTCAAACCAAATCAAACAAAGAAAGTACACAGAAGCAGTCCCTCAGATTTAGCTACTTCTGCCTGCACTACAAGAGCAGACTCTGAGGCAGGTTGAAGTCTGCCAGCTCTCCTGAAGTTTATGGCCTCTCAAGGATGAATGGTGCACTTCAAGGAATAAGATTCAGAAATGCACCCAGTTCTGAGGAACTGAGCATCATAGCACTATGAAACAACAGACTGCAAGGATGAATATTTGCTCTGGCTTTTATTAAGTCACAAAGGCTTAGTAAAACATTGCTGGGAGAGCAACTACATTTATCTTTTCCATTACAGCATTTGAACCCTGTGGATCTAAGAATTCCTATTCTTCCTTGATATCTGCTTGAAGACAACACCAGTTGCTGGTGTTAATATCATTGATGGACAGCATTCATATGTGTAAAGAAATAAGAATTTTACCTTCCTTCACACACAAATCCTTTACTTCAATTTTTGATTCTGTAATTTGTAATTGCAACTTGCGGTTGATTCACATGCTCATAGTCTGCTACTTAAGTGTTTTCCATTGCATTTTTGGGCATCTTTCATACACAGCAGGTGACAAAACTTGGTGCAAACCTATTCCAGGGAGACACCAACCACTCTGGATTCCAGTGCTCCAACACCCAGCCAAACATGGACAGGGCTGAGACCAGTCCTGGAGTGGCGCATGCCAAAGGGTGACTGCTCTGTCCTGGAGCTCTGCCTTGTTACTGCCTCAGATCACCAGCAAGCATTTAATTCCCTCAAGCACCCGGCTGCTTAAGATATATTCCCTCTGAATTTCATGTCTTGTTTGAAAAGATTACTCAAAATCAATGAGGAAGACAGGCTAGGAAAACAAGTGTAGCCAAGTAATTTCTTAAGCACGGTTATCTTTACACTAAAGAGAACACCAGGGAGTTACTAATCTTTACAAAACAAAAAGGATCCCTGAGACGTGCTACTTTTCTTTGCAGCCCTTCAGCTGATATATGAACCCAAAGCCTGGTCAACACTTAAATCCAGACAGACTCCCTCTTGAATTCTCTGCACTGGCTCGCTGTTTTTCTGGCAAGTTGCAGTGGGTCTGTATTTAGCCCAGAGAGCATCTTGCCTTAAATACATTTTTAATCCTGTTTTGCCACATAGTCGGCCTACATTATTTGAATCCTGAGCCTGGGGAAGCAACCCAATAGAATAATTACCGAGTCTCTCCTAAGCGATGTGTCGGGCCAGGCTGTTACAGTAAAATCAATGTTTAGCATCAGCTCCCAGTCTCTGCCCCTCCTTTCCTCCAACCTCCAAATCAAGCAAGTTTTTCAATAAAAAGAGGCCCACACAGCATTTCACAGACAACCAAGGATTCGAAACCAGAGTTTACAAACCAGACCTGGTTTGATACAATAGATACTGACTAGGATGTACAAGCTTTGCTCAGTGTCCTCACCGACTTCTCCCAGTCATTAAAAACACCAGTTCCCAGGAGGATTGCTGCCTTTCCTACTCCGCCATATTTCAGTGCAGCTCCTGAAATTCTCCCTTCTAAATCTGTCTCAAATTGACTGTTGCACTGCATGTCAACAGCATTTCCATTTGATTCCAAGGGGAAGAAATACATACAGAGACAATGTTAGTTCCAGAAAGTGAGAGTCTTTAAATTCTTTAGAAAGAGAACTGCTGAAATAAATAATTTCCATTAAAACTCCCATTGCAAAGAGTTTGATCACAACACAGACAGATTCAAGAGAAGTTTACCTTTAGGTCAACTAAGTGGCAAAATATACTACAAAGTTTTAAGTGATGACATGGAAAATGGACTGAAGAATGGATAATGTTGATGTACAATTTATTCAGCATTCTTATCCTATTAACTTTGAAATAATGGGTTTCTGCATAAACAGGACTTTACTGGTTCAGACAGTATTTCTTTGTGGATTAAAGTACCTACTATATGGCCTATAATTTTAGGTACTTCTCAAAAGCATGCACAATCTCGAAGAGCCTACATTTTTTCCCTTTTTTCTTTCTTCCAAAATGAGCCTACAGTTCTTTTATCAGTTCTATTCTTGGTATTTAACCAGTTATTGCTTGAATTCTTTGGCAACACCCATAAATAAGAAGAAAAAGGGTGAAATTCAAGATTGCTTCCGTATCTCTACTGCTGCTTTTAACATCTTTCTATGTTTCAGAACAGTGATGGTTAGAATAAACACACAGTGCAGCATTATTTTTACTCAAGGCACTAACTATATTCCTTAAAGAAATTAGAAATCACATTTTCTTGTAAAAACAATACTGTCTAGCATAAATGCTGTAATAATTAATAGTATCTTCTAGATTAATAAAAAATAGCTTTTCAATTATCATCATAAAAAAAGGAAGTTTAAAATCCATTGGAAAATGCAAGTCATTTAAAGACCCTTTTGAAAAACAAGAGCTACTCTGGGCAGATCAGCATTGTATTTATTATTGTAACCATGGAAACCATATAAATTCCCATCTGCCTGCAAATGATGAGTATACTGTACTCAATAGGTGAATGAAATAGTTATAATTTCAATGAGTAGTCAGATATACAATTTTTTTTTTTCTCTGTAAAACACAGAAGAGAGCTCCGGGATGTGATTTAAAGTTCCATGAAATATTTGGAATGAAAGCACAAACTCTGGGAAATTTGCCTGGCTCCAATGCTTTATGACAAACCAGAAACTCGGACTCTGCCTTTATGAAGGTTCACACCAAGTTTTGAGAACCTGGGGAGAGAGGGGAGGGGGGAAAAGCAAAAGAAAAGCAAGAAGAGAAGAAGAAGAAAAAAAAAGCTGTGGGGAAAGAATAACTTTTGTGCCATCACAAGGTATGTTCAGTCAATCTGGTCTGCTTGACTGAGTCCTGCTTCAAGTTTTGGGCTCATGCAGTGTGTGACTACAGCAGAAGTGTCTACTCCAAACTCTTTGAACTTTCCACATGCTGAGAGCCAGATCGGAGTTTGGGATTTGAACTCCACAGCTCAATCTGTCTGTAATGGGCTGCAATGAAACAGTTAAACTCAGCACTACAGAAGCACATTTGATTGTGGAATTCAGGCTTATTTCTGGTTCAAAATTGCAGTCAGAATTTCAGCTATGCACTTTTTATTGCTCCTTCGTGGGCACACTTTGAAATACGTGGCACCTTCCAGACATTCAAAAAGGTGTTGATTCTATCTGACAAAGACAGACTGTGTTCATCTGACTCTTTTGTCCTAAGGGAGCCAGCAGCTAAGAGATAAGGAAGCTCACAGAACTGAAGAAAGAGGAAAAAAAAAAAGTTTTTATGACAGTTACTAAATTCTATATAAGTCTAAATGTTTCTTTGACAGAGATTCCTGGCAACCTTTGGGATTTTGCAAATAAACTTATTATAATACAGGTGCAATATGGGAAAAAGGGAGGAATTCAGAAAGAAGCCCAGATCTGTTGTATAATAATCCTTCTGACTCTGTGTACATCATTATCTTTTATAGTATGAAACAGTGATACAGGAAGGAGGCTTTTCTTGGACAGGACTTCTTTTCTTTGAATGTTTGAAAAGGTTGCTATCCAAGTGATCAACAGCCTAAGCTTTGAAATGCAGTATTTTTACTTCAGGGGGAAATCAAAGCTGCCAGCAATGACTCTAAAATGGTCAGAAGATGAAAATATTGAGAATGTCCGAAGAATGTATTGACTGATAACTTTTTTCCTTTTCATAATATCCCCAATTAGACTTAAAAAACTACTTTACATATACTGTGAGATGTTATGCACTGTTGTCTTACAGAGTATTTTTAGTTAAGGAAAATATATTCAATGTCAACAAAGATGAAATTAAAAAATAATTGAAAAGTTACAATGCAAAAGGGATACATTTGTTACATGTAAAGCCTCTTTCCACGTGTTTTTCATTCAAACAGCCTGAGAGTGAAGTCTTAGGATGATAGCAGGTAGTCCCACGTAAAAATCACAAGAATGGACTTGCAAACTGGAATTGGTTCTGCTTTTCATATCAAAGGAGTTATCAATGGAGATCGGAAGTGACAAATATTTTTGGTAAAAATTCCCAACACAGAAAGAAAATGGATTGGTGTTCAGAAACTTAGGAGAACCTGCACAGCAGAATCTATGGAAAAAAACCATACTAACTGGATTTTGGGATAGTTTGTGGGAACTGAAGAGCCATTTGAATATAAGCATGCATTAAAAATTTAAGGATTATTAATCTAATTTTTTAATTTAGGGGTTGTTTGAAAAATCTTCCTGCTTTCTCTTGCTGTGGTTTTAGTCCCTGTATATATATAGATATATATCTATATCTAAAAATAGTTGGAGGGAAAGGTATTTAAAAAAAAAAGAGCACAGGAGTACTGAAATACACGCCCAGATTTAAAGTTAGAGCTGGACTTAAATTTAGAGGGTCCTCTCTGAGCAGGTAACTGTGAGAGTCATCTACATCACAACAAGCCAGAGAGCACACTAAGATCCTGCTGGGTTTGGCCATACACATAAGCTATTAGGTTAGAAAACATTTGCCTTAAATAATTGTCAAAATTTTCACAGAACATCTTTTCAGAATTTGTTGAGCATCTATTTGTACATTCTCTGTGAATGCAAATGGTACTCGTGTTAAAGCGCAGTTTAATGTAGAAAGATGCATTTGGGGAGCAGCAGCAGATTTTGTGGGCATATTTAAGAATGATAATTTGAAAATGTGTGCTATAAACTTTGATAATTTTGGAAAAGACCCTAAAGAACTCTCAAGTGGCAAACATACAACACCTACTCAAAAAAGAAAGAAAAATAAAGAGCACATCAACTCCATTACAGGCAAGCAAGCAGAGCAGAACAGGGAAATTACTGGGAGCAATTTTACAAGACTGAATACCAGAGTGCCTTGAAAGCCATCACCGACCTTCCAGACAGAGCTGATTTATTGTCTGTGGAAGGACATGCTTAACTAACATAGAGGGAGGTTTTCTTTCCAGTGGTGACTGCTACAGTAAACATGGACCCAATGCACTGTACATTTTGATTTTCAAGAAGCATCTGATACTCACTTTCAGATCAGAGATTGCTGGCTTTGGCACTGAGACATTAGGAAAGGTAAAAAGCCACCTTCTAGGTAGGGAGCTGTATTTAGCAGCATCTTTATTGATGGAAATGCAAAGAAAGAGGAACTAAGAATGGCTCCCCTCTCTTTGGAATAAATACTAATGATTCAGTCAAAGAATGATATCGTGAGCTGTGAACTGTGAGCTAATGACAATTGTAATGTTACAAATAAAACCGTATGTGTGCCAGAATAATCTCGCCACATTGTACCAGGAGGGCAAACACAGGAGACTCAATGTTTTATACACTCCCTTCCCTGAAAAATACTCATGCATTTTAAAAGATGAACAAGGACAAAACTTGTTGAGTTGTAGAGATTGAAATAGACAGTCCAAGTAAATAACAAAAGTAGAATTAAAATGCATGGAGGCTTTTCTGAGATGTCCTGTGTATTCTCCTTAGAATCAATATACCATCACCATTTCTAACTGCAAACTAGAGACTAGATCCAGGTTCATTTGTCACATCAGCAATGTAGACTTGGTAGCACTTTCAAACTGAACCCAAGACCGCCAAACCTTTTCTTTCACCACTTCTTTTTTAAGTATATGACTGCTAAGTATAAGTAATAACATCTTTCTTCAAAGTAACTAGAGAGAGAAAATCCCTTCTCAGACTGTGAAGGAAAGGATTATACTAAGTCAAAGGCTTTTGTCTTGACTGCTCTGATCATGTGTTCTAATATTTTTTTAGATTTTATAAAACACAGCAGTTGTGCCTTAAATATTTATTACTAGTAAAATAAATTACTTAATTTTATAATAGATGATCTGGCTAAAAATAATGCTTGCCCTAAACCCAAAATATATTTATAAATCACTAGTATGAAATATCTCTCAGCTGTCTTATAACAGGTAGGAATTCTCCCAGGGATTCTTGCTCTTGGAGTAACTGTTTACTGTGCGTAGCTAGATTATTATTTTAGTAAGGTGTTTTCTCCTTTTTGCTCCATCAGGTGTTACAGGCTGTTCTCATCTTTCAGGGGATTCTGAACAAAGACAGTATTTGAACTCAGAGATTTTATTTTTAATTTTGCTAACATTCCAATAATTTAATTTATCTTCTGCTTCTTTCTTTCAGAGAATCAGATTTAATTTTCCGTCTCCCAAAACACATAGAAGAAGGGAAGGCACAAGGTCTTGCACTGCAATAGAGAAGAGTTTGTTAGAGGTGATGCGTGCTCTCTCACGCCTCTGGAAGTCTCTCATTTTCGCATTCTAATGTAAAGATAAAGTCTTCTCTCAAGTCCAAATCTCAGGCACAGAGACTCTAAGCAGACTGCAAGGAAAGAGAAACAACATTTGCTCGGGTTTTCTGTGACTTGAGGTCAGGAGAACTGCCAGAGCCTGTGCTGACTGTTGGTATTTCTCTGCTGGGCTTGGCTCTCTGATAAAGGTGATAGGTAGGTGGTCATTTCTCCTTTCAGCCTTCCTAAGGACCTACTGCCTGTTCCCTTTACCTCACCAATTGGCAGAGAAATTAGAAGTTTTGGGGATCCTGAACTAAGTGGGGGAGTGTGTGCAATCTCTATTCAGCCTGAACAATAATAAAGATGTGTAGGCTAACATGCCTTCACAGGACAATAAAGCACTGCAAAACCCCCAAAATATTCCCTTGCTATCAAAATCAATAGCTAAACTGTTTCTGATTTCACAGCTAGCATAGCTTCTGTTTGGGTCTTTGTATTGTTCACTATTGCAAGGTGTCTGTATGTCCTCTTAATAGCTCTGTGAAATGCTTGGAGAAAGCATTTGCTATTGGTTATGATCACTGAAGGGACTTTTGCTAAAAGTAGAGGTAGCAGTCACCTAAGGCCCCCAGCACCTGGGGAAATACTCTGTACTCTGATAAGGTGCTGAAGCTGCAAGGTAAGACTACAGTCTTTCAAAAGACAAATACACACATCCAAGCAGCTACTCCAATGCGTGCATGACATTGCATAAGCTCTGTATCTGCTGTGTCTCTCTCCCCTGCCCCTTGACCATAGCAAAAAGTCAAATTGCCTCTTCATGGACACCAGAGAGAGAATGTTTATTTGGACCTGAAGGGCAGAATCAATAGGATCCATTTAGCAGATGAAGAATTTCAGCTCTTGACTGTTCTAGTTTATGTGGGGTAGCTCCTAACAGCACTGAGTAGCTTTATTTAACATGGTGGTAACACAGATTAGAGGCTACAGGGAAAGGTGTCAGAGAAGTATTTCTGGATCAACCCAAATATCCTGACAGCCAGTGTGTTCCTCTGAATTGCTAGAGAAGAAATAGGACAAGCCTGGGCAAAGTTGAGTCTGTAGCAACTGTATCAAAGTTTTTAAAAGGCCAGTAAGAATAAATTGCCATGATGAGATCACTCAGATGGACTTGTGTGGCATTGTGCCCAAAAGCAAAATGCAGGAAGAATGGAAGCAACTGATGTCATACCCCCGTCCTAAGAGGAAGGGGTCAGTCAAGGGTGCTCTGTAGCAGCTCCTGAACTCTACCAAGTTCCTGGCTGAGGAACAAGAGTCAGGAAAAATGGGGATCTACTGCTGGTTTTACTTATCCCATCGGGTATATTGCAGTGGGTCATTACCAGAGTAAAGCTACAATTCAAGACTCACTTTGGGTCACACATTTAGAAGAGAGTGCCAGATGTCTCATCATAAAGAGAAAGTTGAAGGGCTTAAAAGGTCAACTGGATTTTTGCAGATGTACAATTAATTAAGAAGGCCAGAAAATATGAGAAATATAGCTTCTAGAGGGAGGAAAACTCCAAAATATAAATTCCAAAAGCAGGCCTCCTGCATGCATTCTGGTAGGCTCAAATCGAGAGATTTACCTGCCATGATCTCATGCTTAAACACTGGTGTCCCCAGCGGATAACCACTCACAACTTCATTAGTCTGACATGCCAATTCACCTTGAAAGTTCATATGTATGAAAAAGAATCACCACAGGAAGGGAACTGGAGAGATCTAACACCAGGCAGCAAATCAAACTTGGGATATGAGCACAAAATCAGAAAACTGTTTCTGATATCTTCTAGCCTGTGAATGGCACTAATAATCTTCTATTCCAGTTGTGAGATATTGATACTAGACAGAGGTGCCATTGAGGCTGACATCTGTACTGTATTTTTTTATCAGTGTAGAGTCAAAGAAAAAATAATTACCAAAAAGCCTAAAGCCCAATCTCCCAAAAATCTAGTAGTTTTTACCCATACCAAGGTTCTGGTACAATTAATCCAGCAACTTGACCAAGTGCCCCAGCAAGATATCTTTTAGAAAAATACCACAGTGATATATATAGTATATATAGTATATATAGAGCCCTAGCCGAGACAGCAGTGGGTAGCAGGAGGCAAACAAGCAGAGAGAAGCAACAGATCCTGTATTGTCCTTCATGACTATTGAAAGAAAAGACTCAGACCTTTCAGAAAAGACCAGGACAGTATCAAGTTGTGATAGAGAAGCCTGAGGGCCCATATTATGCCTCCTGCAAGAGGTCCATTTGCCATGCAAGGGCAGTACATAGACTAACTATTCTGCTCATGTTTCTGAGAGAATCACACTCAGAATTTTGAAGGCATTACAAAGCAGGAAAGCAGAAGGTGAAGATGTTCAGCTAAAGGACCTAAACATTTGTACAGTGGGGAGTCTTTCCCTTTAGATAAGGCCTGAGTAAAATCTCTCATTCGCACATTATCTGTACAACATCTCATATTCCATTATAACTGCCCAGACAGACATGCATGTAGTTCCTCCTTTCTGTGACACTTCTGGGACCACTGCTTGTCACTAATGGGGATAATTCATACCCCTATAGGGATAGATCCTGTTGCAACACTCTGAAGTGATGAGTTGATGCATCCCCTTCCTGACATACAGGAAAGAAGGAATGAACTAATAATTACTCGGAGTTAGAAATTACTAAAAGTAGTCTCCACAACAACCTCCTCTTGCTATATTTTGAAGCACTGAACTTCACTTGCTGTTGCCCAGCTACATCATCAATAATTATAATGTGCCTTGAAGAGAAAAATGAAAGAGCATGACCTCATGCTATTTCAGAAACAAGATGGGGTTTTTTGCATGTGTTTCATAGTGAAAATCCCTAGTATTACTCCCACGCTGTAAACAATACATTTGCCCAATAATGTCTGTATCAGTGTGAATAGCAACAATTTTTACATAATTAAAATAGGGAGTAATATTTCTCAGGCTCTTGCATTCCAAGAAAACACATTCTTTTTACTGGCTCAAATTTTTAAACAGAGGCAGGGAAAACACAGGTGATTAACATGTAAGACACAGAAGAATATGGCATCAACTCCCTTGTAGTTGCCGAGCAGTGCTGCTCCCCTGGAACTCCTGAGTTAGGAACTGGAGAGGCATCTGCTGCAGTTTGCTCCTTCTGTTTTGTTCTGTTAATATAGACAAGAGTTACCACACTTTGAGAAATATGGTCCATTCCCAGCTACCTCTTCAGGCCAAGGATATTCAGGGGACAGTGTAATTGCATTGCATACAGTACCTAGGAACTGTGCTCTAATCAATCACTGGTTGTTGGAAATGCTGTGGAGTTTAAGGACTGTAACTGCCCATCCAGCTCATTTAGGTGCAGCTCAAAACTTACTTGTTTTGTTGTGGAATGTTCCATATAAAAACCAGATTAATTTCTTAAGCATGGATGGAATTTTTAGCATAAAAGATGATTATCTAGATTACTCTGCTACTCTGTCTGCATGGTGTTATGATTTAATAAATAAAAACGAGAGCTATGGCTTTTTTCTTTTTAGGAATACTAAATTAATTATGAAAAAAGAGTTAAGATTGCAGAAGTGATGCTTATTTGAACCAAGAAATTGAAAATTCTGTGGCCATCAAAGGTGGACAGAAAGACACGATTGTATTGCAAACAAAAATACCTTCTGATATGATGAAAGCTGCTGCTGATTTTCAGTAAGAAAAAAAATGCAGACAGGATAGCTCACAGTCTATCAGGGATGCTTTTTACATAGCTGAAGTTACAGAAATAATTTTTCCCCCAATTTACACCGTATCCTGAAATTTGAACATGAGAATTTTGTTATTAGAAAATTATTACTAATGAATAAAATATTGTGGGGTTTTTTTTAAACTGGACACAGCCAAGCATTAACATTTATATGAATAACTTTTCTAGATGTGTTTGTGACTTTTTAACATCTTTCTTGTTAAATAAGGCTATGGAGGCATAAAAAAATAATTTAAAGAAAGAAAAATTCATTTTCAATAGGTTTCCTTTGAGCATTCTCTGTTATATGGTATGAGGGCACTACTAAGTCTGTTGAACAAACAGTGAGGTCCAATTAATTTGTTTCAGTCTTTTGAATTTCCTCAAATTAAAATTTACCATTGATAACTTAAATCTATTGTCCTATTAGTGTTTCATTAATCCAACATGAATGTAATTTTAGTCTATGCTTACTCCTTATTGGCCCAAGGAAGGCATTTAGCAACGTTTAGGAACATGAAGAAAAGGTGTATTACGAAGAAAATTTATTACCAACTTTTCTCAAAAACAATTTCTTGGACCATTTATTTTGGCTCCCAAGTTATTTTTGAGGTTAACTCTGCCTGTGAAATTTAAAATATGTTTCTTAGACTGAAACAACAAGACTACTGATTGTCTTAGTGGACCCTCCCATTCTATGCAGTTAACCATAGCTTCAAATCCAGTCCATTACAAATGCCCTCACATTAAGTCTCACAGTACAGTATTATTATTTCAATGGTCTAAACCAGTTTGAAGGATGTTTTTTTCTGTTAACTAAAGAAACCTAATTTGACCATATTTCAGGAAGGTTTCCTGAATGCCTTTTCTTTTCTTTATATCAAATGCCTTGGATTATATCAGAATGTTCTAAAATCAATGAGAAGGTACACTGAACACTGTTTATCTGGCATAGCAGGCAGAGTGTTGAAAGGATGATGACTATTTCTTCTTCCAATATCTGAATTCAACGCATAAACTGGGAATTGCATAAACTCGGAATTCCACTATAATTCCAGAGTTAACTGACACTGAGCATTAAGAATTTAAACATGGTACACAAACATTTGTACCTATTCAGCAGAGATCTTAGTGGCTGCTTTTTACCTTCCTTAGTAGACCCTCACCAGGAATTTGAGAAGTATTTTACTGGTCTAGGGTTGGTTATCTCTGTATCCTCTCTTTCCCCCCTTCTCCATGGAATTCCTCAGCGTGAAAGAGAAGAGACCTCTTGCTCCCCCAATGCTTGTGACTTTGGGTTTGAAAACTAGGTTAATTAGAGAAGAATTTCTCTTTGAGGCAAGCATATGCTATCTTCTGCTCTGCGTTCTGAATTCCTTAGGATTTAAGTCTGCAGCAGTGGTTTACATCAGTGGTGAATTACCTGGATTCCCTTGACTACCTTGGCTCAGTCTTTACTTTTGATTTTCTCAGGGGCTAACAGAAGACTCCCAAAGCACTTACTAAAGCCTCTTTTCAAACAATTGCCCAACTCCTTCCTCCTGCCCCCACAGGACCACCTCCATCTCAGTTGCTGTATCCCTGTTCCACACCGCTATACCAGCTCTGATTTCATGACCAGCAAGCAATAAAAAAATGGATACAGCTGATGGAGCTTCTCTCTTTTGCTTCCCCCATCTCACAAGGACTTTTCATGAATAATATTCACTGCCAAAGACACAACCACATTAAGCCTTGTACTGGGAAATGAACAGCAAGTGCTGCTACAGATGGCCTTGGAGTGGTTAGCTCCTTAGCAATCGCTGGTGCACATGCTGACAAGTGTTATGATTCATTTTGAGTGCCTGGTTAAGGCAGGTCACTTATTGACAGGGGACAGAAAAAGCAATCTCTTAACATTCTACCACATGGAAACAGTAAAGAATTAAACAAGAAAGGCAGCCACATTTCTCTACCAAAAATTCTTGAGCAAACATGCACATGATCCCTTGCAGAAGGTCAGGGAATGATATATTTCCAAAGTGGATGGTTCATTTAAAAGATTCCATCTAATTTCTGTTAGCAAATCCTCTTACATAAGCAATACATTTTTAAAAAGTGCTTGAGGATTTAGGTATTCCTCAGTTTCAGAGCTCCCATTTTAGTAAGCTTTTAAAGAAACTAAAATTTTTTAGAAGAACCATTTTTTCAGCACTTTCTGTAAAAAAACTAGGTCACTGTCTCTCTGTCAGTCTGGAAGCACCAAAACAGAGTTTGGAACTCCCTACGCCAGGCAGTTCTGCAAATGGTGTCATTTGAAGCAGTGGTTCCCAATGATCAAGGTGTGATTACATTGCAGATCTTTGGGTATATTACAGGAGAGGTGTGGATCTCCCAGACCTCACATCCAGAGCCGTGGCATGACAGACTTGGGGCTGACAAGGATGGGAGCTATGGATTGGGTCAAAGCTATGGTGCAGGGGTGGGGGAGGACCGAACCTGACTGGGACCCACGTAGAACAACTTGTCTTCTCCAGAAAGTTACAAATCACTGACTGGGGGGCTCACACCTTCTCTCCTTGAAGCTGCTGAAAATCTTGCCATTAATAAGAGGTGCTAGATCTGTAGTTCAGTTACTTAACTTTGAATGTGTAGTATCATTTCTTTCCACCCGCAGCAAAAAGAATTAGCTCCACTATTACATTTTACCATTTGACAGCACTCTGGTAAACAGTGCTCAGAAGTAAATATAGGAACACTTTTAACCAGAATGCTGATTTACAGCTCCAGAGTGATAAGTAACCTAATGCAAATAAAAATCAAATCCTACGTATTGCCTTTTTTTTTTTTTAATTAACAGTCTCCATAGCTGTAAGCGAGAGAAATTAATTACGCCTGGCCTTACATCATGCTCAGTGTGTACTGATGCAAATGCACCCTATTTTAATTCCTCTGAATGTTAATAATAGAGTAAATGAGCACTAGATTATGTTATACAAAAGCAATGGAAGTAATTAAACTTCATTTAATAAAATCATCAGGGATACAGAAGCATTAATGACTTACGCTCCTCCTTTGCAAGGAGTGGAAGACATGTTGGTACACAGGAGCCCGAGAACCACTGAGATGAGAGCAATGTAAATACATAAACAGGAATGCTAAGGTAAGTAGTGTATCATATATGAAAAGTCTTAGAGTGAAAGCCCCAGGCTACAATAAATTATTTACTTTAAAGCACCAGGAAATAGTACCATCTCAGGCACATGACAACAGAAATATCTTCCATCCTCTCAGAGGCAAAGCCTCAGCACTGAATTACTTTGTAAGTGCAAAGCTAGTTAAATGTTGTACTGACAGCGTTAGAGAAAAAAATGCTTGACCTGTGAATGGTTGTTCACTTTGTACAGCCTTCTGTCCCTCTCTAAATTTATATTCACAAAGAGTATTGTGTTTGTACAACTCCTGTCTGGGATTGCTGCTAGCTCTGTGAATGCTCTCACTTGGACACAAAACCATATATTAATTTTTTTTGACCATGAACACTGGCTGATCACCATTTATTCCTCGTTTTCACCCATCCCTAGTCATCATTTTTCTGTTAGAAAAAGTACAATAACTGTCTCCTAGTTAGGAAGAGGGAAAACTACCATACAAATTAGTAGACGTGTACACAGTAGATAAGCTGTAAAAACTGCTTATCAGAAAGATAATTTAAAATCAAAAGGAGCTAGATTTGAAAGAAAATAAGAGAGAAAAGTCCACATCAACAAGCACTATTTTGTCCTCATTGCAAATGGAATGGAATTCACTTCTTTGCCATCATAGTACTCCCCCAAAAATCTTTCCATGGATATTAAACCTCCAACGACTGCAAGAATCTGTAGGAAGCAGATTTAAGTAAGTATTCATTTTTGTTTGGATTGTGTGGTTTTATTATAATTATCTTGACTGCCTACAAAGGATTAATGACAGCTGGTGGTAGCAATGATCATATCTCTGTAGTTTTTCTGTAGAGAAAAATCTTTGTGTAAGTATGAACCATTCATGGGAGAAAAAAAGCCTAACTGGACAGCAGACATTAGCAAAATGCCTCAGATATTTAAAGGTTTAAGTCTGGTTACAAATTTTACAATTTTTTTTGAGCATTTTTCAGAAAGTGTACTCATAGCCTAATTCATGCTGAGCCACTTAGCTGTGGTGGCATTCCACCAAGAGCTGCACTTCCTAATTTTTTGTAATTAAGGCAGCCACTAGTGATTTGTATGATAACTCGAATTTTTATTTGAATTCCAGAGAAAATAGCTACTAATGTTTTGTACAACATCTTCTGTCTGTAGATCATTATATTAATTGAGAAGATTTTCTTAAGTCTCTATCTCCTGAGTATTTCTTTTTTTAAATATACAAACTTTTTGATGCTTATCTCAGCTCAAGCTTCATACACCTTTTCACCTCGTGTATATTACACAAGCCAAACAAAGATTTACCAGCAGAGCAGAAAGGATTTGTCCTGAGCTTAGCTATGTCCATATCCGGCACTTTCTAAAAAGAGTTGAAGTGACATAAACTGAGCATAAAATATCTGTTGCACAGTAAATGATAGCTGTGGTATGCGATGAGGCTTTATGGGATTTTCTTGGGAAAAAAAAAAGCTTTTATGAAAATTAAATGTTGGTATTACTGCTCATAAACTCTTGCAGAAATATAAATACATTTGGCATAGATGTGACCGTTAAGAAAATGTATTGAGACTGTGACATACATCAATGTTTGGTTTTATAAGCATCAATAATGAACAACAATAAATTTTCACTTCTGCCAAATGAGTCAGGGCTCTCTGCAGCACAGGTATATTAGACATACTGCTTCTCATTAGGTAAAAAATAAAACTTGGAGGTCAGTGGCTGGAGTCTGACCCCAGCTTCACAGGCCAACGTTTGGGGCATTGACTTCAGCTCCCAAGGAGTTACTTTTGGTTTGCATTACTGAGTCCGAGATCAATATCTGTCCCCACAAGTACAGCAAAGGGTGATTTTCCTTCACTTGACGTGCAAAGAAAAAGGGGTCATGCTAGGAACATTGTTCTCTTGAGGAAAGACAATAGCACAAAAAAAAAAGTAACAGCAGGGAAATGTTCAATCAATCCTGGAGCATTAAGGTGGCACATCAATTTGTGCAGCACTAGTTTTCACTGTGTGGAAGCTGGCACTGGTGCCATTGTTTATCCAAAGAGATTTGACTTATTTTGTGAGCAACAAAAAAACTCACACAGTACTAGGACCCCCTTCTCCACTATGAGAAACCTTTATTATTATTTCTATGACAAAAGAGATCTATTTCAAGCTTAAGGCAGGCTGGATAAAAGCAAAGAGTCAATCAATAGCAGGATCCCTTTCCCACTTATATTAAAGAATGATTGAAGAGGAGTTAAAGACAGGTTGGTAAAGACAATTTCAGCAGTACCACTGAACTGCTGAGACACAAAACTTGGCTCTTTTACCTTCCTCTGACCAGGAATTAAATATCTTCTACTACTACTAGATATGCAGCGCCAGAAACAAGATTGTGGAGGTGTCCTCAGATTTACATCAGCATGATTGTGGTATTATTATCAGGACAGTGTTTTTATATTTTTGTGCTTCCGTAATTCCCATTGAAGGGCATCTGTTTGAGGTACAGTAAATAGTACCTGTATTGAGAAGCTCTTTACATTTCTTCACTTGAAATATTGATGACTGTTTTAAGCTGGTATAATAGCATATCATATTTCATGAAAGTATTGCAAAGCTGCTCATGCACAAAACTGCCTAAAGTGATACTCAAGCTAAAGACTGCAGAGGCTTTTAAGAACAGCAAGAAATTGCAGGAGTTGGTGCCACTGGTGTGACTCATTTCAGAACCTCCTTGCTGAAGTTTTCCTCCAATACACACATTGTCCCTGACTCTGCCCTGGTGGTGCAGCACATCTGGTGCATGAAGCACCCACTGCCTGGAGAACTTTTCCAGTTCAGCCTAACAGAGAAACAAAGGGTGCAATGCTGGAATGAAGGAACACATATTTAGTCTGAACTGCATAATTCTGTGTTTCTGTAGGTTTAACACTAACATCCATTCTTCTACCTAATTTCTAACTTGTGATGCTACATGTACTACTCTGTATTTCAGACATATTGAAATGGTGGGTGGTTTTACAGACCATATGTGCTGTAATCTCTAGACACATCGCAGCATGTTAAAGATGGAGAATCAGATGCAGTCCTCAGATTGAATTTTTGGTTCCCTTGTTTTGTGGGTTTTTAACAGATTCGCCATAAAGTTAATTGAATTCTGCTTTCATTCGGCCTTAAGCAGATGTGTAAGTAAGAACTTTTCATGGAATTTGTTGTGACTTGAAGTGAAAGGTGAGATAGCCAGCAAAGAATTGATCACAATTCAGTGAGAATCAGGATTAAGCAAGAGACCAGTTCTTAATTCACTTTGAAAGTTTTAAAGTCACTCCCTTCTTCCATATTATGCAACATCAGAGTACAGTATGCTTAGCAGATACTATTAATTTCTAGTCTTGTGCATTCTGGCATGCATGATTGGCTCATGAAATAATGACTGTTTTAGACTATGATGTAGAAAGAAATGAGTATTACTATGAAGCCTTAGCCAATTTTAGAAGCAGTCTGTAGCCAAATCTTTCTTGAATTTTTTTGTGAGAATCTCAGCTTGATTTTAAAGCATTAACAATGTTAAGAACTTGACATATGTTTTAGAGAACCAGCTGAAGTGTGCAGGGTTCTCTGCATGGACCCTAGCTCACTTTTTTTTTATATTTGGCTGCATATAGTTATAGAGGATGGTCTTTTCCATATTTTGCTTTTTTACAATGCTTATTTAAAAAAATAAAACAGACAATTAGTCAAATCATTTAAAATACCTTTTAGTTATCTCCACGGATTTAAAGATGGTGTCTCTGAAGATTTAAAAAGAGCCATGCAGAAACCCTCTGTTGGAAATAGAAGCTCATCTGATAACAATTTTGCAAGACTGTTTCCCGTCACCTTTCATTACATTAAGCCTGTCAATGCCATACAGATACAGCTCCAGTCTCTGTCCCAGACTGACCTGGATGCTAATGGTGTATTTTCGGCTTGTCTTATTGGTCCATTTTGATAATTTTTACTCAATCTAAGTAGTTTTTTTCTTCCTTTCCAAAGAACTGTTTCCAGAAGGACACTTCCAGTGTGGTTAAACAAGACTTAGAAGAACACACTTACCTCTTAATTTAACTAAGTGCTATAAATATTAAAAGGAAGTGAATTTTGGATGAAGTAAGACAAAATCAGAAAGCTTCAAGGATATTATCACAAAATTATAACCCGGGCAGATTGCAGAAACGAGATGATTCTGATCTAAATGAATGTTTAGAAGTGCAGTCACTACCTGTTTGTACCAGACAATAACCACTGAAGGTCTGAAACAAAAGCTAAAAAATTTCAATTAATACAAACTCTGCAGGAAAAAATTACAAGCATAGGTTTGAAATGTGCACATTGAATATTGCTCATTTAATATTTTATATCCAATGGCACCATGGTAGTGTCAAAATTTATGCCTCAGCTGGATTGGGGTGATCCCCCAAAACCTTCACTTATACCTGTCTCTCAATAAAATTATATATCGCACAAATTTTTTTTAGGCTAGCAGCCTGTCAAATTAATGATACTATTTATAGTACCTTTAAATGATTACCAGTGCAGTCTTTTGAATGAGGAAATGACACCACTGGGATGTAATAAATCTGGGGGTCCTGACTTACAGAAGATGACTAAAATGTATGTTTGAACAAGACTGACAGCGAGCACACAATTCGCTGTAGAAAGTATTTGGCTTTAGTTTCAAGACTTTTCACACTCCACATCCCAAAGTATCTACAGAGTAAGGCAGAAGATATTATCGGTATGCTGCTGAGACATGACATGCCAGCATATTATGCATCAAGTGTAGTTTATTTAACATGACCTCTGGTAAGAGTTCTGGTGCAGAGTTTGTGTATTTATTACAAAAACCCAACCCAAGCAACCAGAACCCCAGGCCACCCACACCTTCATGATCAATACCTTTCATTTCATTAATTGCCCTGGATGTGTATAAACACAGTAAAAACAACTGAACAGAGTACAGCACACCTACTCAATGGTACATGGCCACCACTGTAACACCATCAGTGCTGTTCCCACAGGTGTGCTGGGAGGAGTCTCACTGCAATCCTTTAATTAAGATATCAGAGTGCTGCCAGCTGAGCTGGTGTTGCATACTGAACCAGACCATGTACTTCCTGCTAGGTGACAACCACGTGCAGGTATTCATAGACAATCTCCAGAAAGTGCTATTAAATAAAACTCTTCAGTTGTAGCTTACCAGAGAAGATTAACATTTCTCTCCAGCCTAAGTATTTGTAAGGCATCTACCAGCTCAGTGTGCAAGCAGTGCTTAGCCATCTGTGAGCCAGCGAGACATTTGTGGACCAGTGTTATTTACAGAAGCTACAGGAGCACTTTTGCTGAATACCTACACTTGGGCAGGACACTTCATGGATATTCTGCATAGGAGATAATTTTCCTGATCATGCAAGAACACTTAGAAGAAAATGCACATTTATATCAGTGAGATGAACTGGCAGAGCTCCCTCCCCCATGCTGCACCCCAAGAGATGTAGAAAGCCATATATAACCAGACAGGAGCATCCCTGCCCCCAGATGTACAACCATCTATCTTTGGAAGTTACAGGTTGCCTGCCAGCTTTAAACTGGCCCAAGTTACCTAAACTTCATCTGATATTGCTATCATCAGAAGATTCTCTCCCCTCTCCACCCTTATCTGCCATAAACAGGTCCCCCTCATACTGTTATAACATTATAACAATATAAAGTATAGCTAGTTAAGGCAATGGTCTTGGTTTTAAATGTTATTTCATTTTAATATATGACAACTTCAGGGTAGAAATAGTTCTTCTTTTTTCCTCCTTCATTAGACAGACTCTTAAACTAGATGCTAGGTTGTAAATTAGTACAATTTGTTTTTCTAGAGATGTAAGTGAAACTACTTTTTGAAACCAGGAGAGTTAAATCAGCAAAAGCCCATATGGATACTTTTATTTTAAGCCAAATACTTTAGGAATTGTTTTTGGCTAAGGTAAAATATGCTACCCTTATAGCATGATCTAGGGGATTTACATCTGTTGAAACAATTCCACAGAAAAACGTAAAATGCAGATGATGAAGCAATAGATGAGTCCTTAGTGCAGTTATTTTCATGACTCCCAATGTTGGTTCAGGTGGTTTCCTCACAGTGTAACTCTTGTCCCAAACTACACAAGGATGTAGAAGCTTTTATTCTGGTGATGTGAAACCAAAGGAAAGAAGCAAGCTAAAGAAGATTCATGAGGAAAGAAAAGAATTTCAGGAAAAAACTTAGGCTAAAGATTGTGTGGTTGCCCCCAGTATGTTTAAACATCTGTCTGTCATGTGGGAATTTGGGAAAAAGGAAGTTTCACTTAAAGCATGAAAAGAAATAAAAACATTAATTGTAAACTCTGCCCATTGTAAAGTAGGCCCACTCATTACACTTGTGATTATTAACTTTGTAAGTGCCAGCAGCACACGGAGAAAATGTGAATAGAAAGAGAATAGAAAGTTCATTCCCTACAGAGCTGTGTCTCACGGCTCAGCTGTGAGTGTCTGAGCCCCACAGATCTGATACTTTGACAGAAACAGCCATGGGTGGGTTTGAGGACTTGCCCTTGCCAACTGGTGCTGGAACTCAGAAATAACACGTCAAAAATATGGATTGAAAAATTGGAGAAAAAGGAGAAATAGCAAGGAAATCCTACCAATACCCTACACTTCTTGCTCATACATACAGCACATACAGCATGGTAATTATATTAAAAGCTGTAAATTAAGAAAACTACATATAAATACGTACATGCGTTTATGGAGAGAGATATATTTAGTCTAAGTTGAAGATAAAACATTTTAGGAGGGCTTGGAAGCCCACAGTCAGGAAAGCACTATAGCTTTTAAGTATATGTTCTAATGATCAATATTTAGCAAAGCTTACTGCAACACATGGGGAGTCCCACTGGTGTTAACATAGATTTTTTAACTTGCTTCTGATGTAAGCATGTGTTTAGCTGACCTGGATGCACAGAAAGAGGAAGCTTGCAAACAGGCTTAGGGAACATATTTTTTAGTGGTTTAGCACAAAAGAACACATAGAGATGGAATAAAATTTTTGTTCAGTTTAATATTCTTTACCATAAACCTAAATGCAAGTTATGTCCATATTAACAAAAAAAAAAAAAAAACAAAAACAAACAAACAAAAAACAACAAAAAAACCCCCATGAATTTGAACATTTCCTCCAGACTTCTCTCCTTAGAGGCAGGTTCTTTGCTGGTGCAAATTTCCATAATTTAAATGAGTTACAACTGCTTACACCAGCTAGACTTAGTCCCATCTATCACCTCTATTATCTAGATAATGTGGAAAATAATCTGTTCAGAGCTTTCATTTTGAAAACAATGTCATGTTACAATTCTCAGCAGAGTCAAAAGGCTCCCCAAAGCCATGCATGAAAAATAAACTGTAACCTTTTAAGATTTCCAAGCTGTATGATAAATAATACTGAACTAATAATAACTCAGAGAGAAAGAGAAGCACTGTTTATCTTATTTTTCTGCTTTAGGGGAAAGAATCTAGGTAGCAGATTTTGTCATGATTTTATTGCTCATTTTTTGTTCTGCAGGTTTCTTTCTTTGTGCTCATAGACTGTAATGACTTTTGCAAGAGAAATAAATTGTATTTCCATGGGAGCCGGGGCGTTAGGCAAATTGCAAAAGATAATGATGAAATTTGGACTAAGCTCACAACACGCTCTAGGTCTTGATGATTTAAAAAACATTCCTTTAGCAATAAATATCAAGTCCTTAAGTGCAATCCTAGCAGCCTGCATGAAAACAAAAACATATATAGGATTATTCTGGTTTGATTTATAGTGCTTTTGCCTACTGGAAAACTTAGTGCAAGAAGCTTGCCAAGGTCAGTGCTTCTGCTTTCAGATTTCTTTATGAAAAAGGAGATAGCAAGCTGCATTTTCAATTTTTTTAAAGGCTCTGGCACAACGCCAGCCACTAGGCATTCAAGAGGTGTTCTGTAATCCATTCAACTGTAACATAAAGTTTTGTAAAAGGTATGCTAGCATATTCTGCCCTGGCTGTGCTAATCAGTAATGTTCCATTAAATTGGCCACTGTCATATTAAAGAAAGATCTACACAGTTTGTGCCCTCTTGTAACAATAATATTTGACAATAATTATAGTGATACCAAGGTGTAGGTGGTCCAGTTGGCAAGAACAGCACAATATTTCTCTTTAATAGTGACTTGATCAAACACGTGTGGGTGCTTTGTTGAGGCTTGAAGAGGATTATAATAGCTGAAATAAGATGAGATAATTTGCTGACAAAGTTGTTTCTTCTTTAGGAGAACACATCCTTCTGTGCATGTGTGTGTGTGTGTACATGAATATCCCCCCACACAACCACCTCTCAGAGAAAATAACCCTTAAGCAGCTGCGCACTGAGAATGCTGGTGGGGTGGAGCACTATGCCAGAGGGAAAAGGGAAAGCAAGCCAGGCTTTGTCTGTTAGGGAAGAGGCTTTAACAAACAAGGGCACAGCATTGAGGTTTCTGCCCTCAATGAACAAATCGTGACTGTGACATGGCAGACTTGGTTCAAGGATAAGTTTTGTTTTATACTGCAGGGTCACCTTCCCAGCTCTGGACAGTCATGTCTGCCACGTGCTACAATTTGCCATACATTACTTACACCAGCACAATAAATAAAACAAGCCAGAGCACTGAAATGATCACCATTTAAGAATACAGCAAACTCTCTATCCTCACTGCCTACAGAGCACAGGAATGAGCCACCAGCAGCAGGAGCTCCCAAGCCAGGCGTCCTCCCAAGCACCCACATTATCCCCTCCTGTGCTGAACTCCCAGCTGCAGGGTCCCACTATTCACTGGGCCAGACAGCTCTATGGTGCAGCCCCACCAGGGCCTTGGGGACAATTCTTACCAACAGCTTAGCTCAGATTTCTTAATGGCGTTCTTGACAGACCATTGTGTGACAAGGCCCTTCTGCATCCTTAGCCTGCCTTGGCATGGCAGGTGAGGCCAATTAAAAATGTCAAAATGAGAGACTGCTGCTGCTGCTGGAATAAGCAGCACCCAGGAAAGGTCCAGTGGTGGGAGCTGGAGTTGTGGTTTTGATGTTGTACAGAGGTGTGTAAGTGTGTGCAAAATGAAAGAAGCCTCAACCTTCAGAAATAAATCTTTTGAGATGACACAGGAACACAGAATGGCTGGGGTTGGCAGGCACCTCAGGAGATCATCTAGTTCAACGCTCCTGCTCCAGCAGGACCAGCCAGAACTGGTTGTTCAGTACACTGTCATCAGGTTTTGAGTACCTCCACAGCTGGAGACTTCACAACCTCCCTGTCCAACTTGCTCCAGTGTTTGACCACCTCCACAGTTAAGTGCTCTTTTGTGTTCAGATGGAGTTTCACATGTGTCAGTTTGTCCCCATCGCCTCTGTCCTGTCTCTGGGAGTGTGCAACCTGAGCCAGATGAATGATCTGTCAATTCACACTGTGAATTCTGGATTCATGGAAATCTGCATGGACACAGCAATCAGCCTAAAGAAGAAACCTGTGCAGGTACAATCTGTCTGAGGGGAAGTGTATTTTTTCCTTGATTGCTCTCTACTCCTTTCCAGTATCCTGTCCAGTTTATCAGGAAAGCCTAGTGTGGACATCTGCAAAGATGACAACTTGAATATATTGAAATGCATGGAAGAAGTGAATGGAGGCTGTGGAATGGGGTGGTTATTTGCTGGTGCAGCATGGTAAAGATGCCACCTGGGATAACTGTGGAAGTGTCAGATTTTCTTCAGCTGTACATGAAAGGTGAATATAACCAATGCTTCAGATTTCAACTTGCTTAGCCAGTTCACAACCTAGAATTGAATTTGTACCATGATGATTTAAATAATTTGGTGCTTTCTTTTTTGTGAGAATAAAAATTACTATTCTGTCAATTTCCAGATGTTTTAGCCCCTTCTTAAAACAATAACATAACTAAAACTGACTGCCCAATTTCAATGAAGCCCTGTATTCAATCCCTGGTAGTGTGTACCCACTGCCTCTAGCATTTTACAATGCAACCCAGTTGTTAGCAATCAGAAAAGAAGCCAGAGCCTGGACTAGTATTTCCCATTGCACTTACTGGTGGTACCTCACGAGGTTACAAAGAGATAATGCACAAACTCCCTGTGATCTCTCCTCCTTTTCCTCAGTGTCTCTCTTGTGTACCCTTGGTGGTATTCAGAGGACTCCAGGCTGCCCGAGTGCACACAAACCCACAAGTGTTCACCCCACAGGAAAGCTGCCACCCGCACACAGAGTGACACATGAAGACACTGATTCAACACAGATGCAAGGGAGCACAACTGCTCCGTGCTCCAGCATGGCCACCAGCTCCCAGGCAGCCCCAGTGCAGCTGCTGATGTCCCAGCCTGATGCAGCACAGGGGGCTGCACAAGATCACAGCCTGAGGTAACATGGCCACAGGCATATTTTATGTGATTGTTCTGTTCCTCACCTCCACTCTCACTTCATGCTGCGAATGCTTTCTCATGCTGAGAATACTTTCATTTGAGACAGTGGCAAAGACTGGCAGACCCCAGAAATCACCTGTTGCAGTTTCCCAGGGAGGACAAGAAATCCTTTATGGGCTATAGCTCAATGCTCCCCCTCCTACCCCCCTCAAATCTGGAATACTTCCCTGGATAACTTCCAGCAACTATCTCATATGTCAGAATAGGCTTTTCTCTCTTTGTCCTAGAAAGGAACTGACAACAGCAAATCAAAAAATTAAATAACTAGCAGAGAAACTAGAGAGAGACAGCAGTTGCTAGTGAAGGATACTGCAAGATGGTCACTGGTCAAAACAAACAGGCCAAGTTCTATTTAGTCTTCAAAGATTTAAAAGAACCACTTTACAATATTAATACTATATGGTCAGTAAAATGATTTCTGAAAAGTTCTAGATAATTTGGAGGTACAAGTTATTATCCTGTCCTTGATTTGTTAATTCTCAGTAACCAGGAGGTGTGAACAGGAATGTTATTAAAGCCACCTGAAAGCACATAACTGAATTTTAAGCAGATGATGTTATAATTGTGTGCTAATTCTGACAAATACTTTGATGACTTTTCTCTGAAACAACAACAGAAGAAGAATATTTTGTTTCTTTTAAGTTCTAGTGTTTTGATATAGTTTGTCAGCTCAGTAACTTCAGCCCATGTTCCCGCTCTGTACATTTTCTAGAGATGAGCATAAAAAATAAGTGGGCACTCATTTCCACAGGTGCAACTATAAAATAGCGTGAGAGAGATTTTAATCACGTTACATAATTTGCCCTCTTGCAAGACAGAACTCATCAACAATACAGTCCAATATTTATAAATTGGAAGAAGTATTTGGAGAGGAACTTGATTCAGAATAAAAAGGAGTTCTAAATTCTTTGTCCCTTAAAGGTCATACCTGCTTTAGGAGGCTAATTTTAAACACATCTGAGACACTATTCAAAGTAATGAGATCAGAGCTAACGGGTTTGTTCATCCATCATCTCATTTTTTCTGTCCTTAATGGGTGCTTAAAAATAATAAAAAAAAAATTTGGATTTTTATCATCCAAAGAGGAACTAACAGTGAGCATGAAAGAATAAGCAGTTTTCACAGAGGAGGAGATAGTTTGATTTGGCCTGACTGCTCCAAGGCATGAGACATCCTGCTCAGCTAAAGGACGCTGGAGCCTCCACTCTTCACAACACTGGGTATCTTCTGTGCGTGGGTGGTTAAGTTTCATGTGAGGGTTGAACAGTCAGCAGCCAAGGCACCCAGCAGGTGTGAAGCCTCAGCACAAGCAGGGGAGCACCCTTTATGTGCCTTTGCTGGAAAGTGAGAGCAGCTCAGCAAATGTAAGGCAAAGCTTCTCGGGAAGTTTACACTGGTTATTTCAAAAAGAGCCAGCTGGCCACCATCACTGGCAGCTGAAGCCAACATGCAATTTAAATCAGACCACAGGCAGAGATTTATCTGTGCTCCATCTGTAATGCGGGGATGAGATCGAACTGTGCAACTTTGTGTTTGCGAGGTACCTTGAGACTGGGTGGAAGGCCAAAAGGGAGTGCCAAAGAGTCTGTTATTATGAGAAGCCATTCAAAGATAAGCAAATGTTGATGTTAGCAAAAGCATCAACTTCCAAAGCCTTTTAAAATTCTTCTATGAAGTAAATTAATTTACATATGAAATACCCCAAATGTATTTTCTTTGGTAACAGCAAATTATCTTCCTATCAAGTAAGTACAGATTGCAGAAACCTAATTGGACTTTAACAACTTGTGAAAAATTATGGATGTTACATTTTATACATGTAAATGTTTGATTTTGTTTAAAAAACAGTCCCCTACCAAAGAAAAAAAAATCAATACATTTTACGTAAATGAAGCTAAACATAAATGTCCCTATTGTAGGTTCAATTTGTTTATGTAACTCCCATCAGCAGCAATGGATGCTGTGTACATATCCAACTGAGCGACATATTGTGTTAGCAAGAATCTCACAATTACAGACAATTACCTTTTTTTTGCACCTGGTGCTTACAAGCATTCTTTGTTAGTTGGATTTCTTGAAGAAGGAAAGATTTTTATGTAAATCTCTAATGTCTTAGGAAGTTAAATAACCCTAAACCAAACCATCACCACCACCAAAAACCCCACAACAATCAAACAGAAGAACTACAAAAAATCACAAACAACTGTTAAAACCCCACCATGTTATGGTGATGTTTTAAATTGCGCAAAAGTAAAGAAGCTCTAGGTATAAACAGCCTCTCTGTTCAGAAAGAAACAAAAAAAGGAATACCAAAATAATTATCAGCAGTCTGAGTCTCTGGATTACGCAAACATGTACTGCAGGGGCCTGGCTCAAGAAATCCTTTTCCACCCACTCTTCTGCACATGTGCCCCCCTCAGCAGTTTATAACGAGTCAAGTTTGAGTGCTCATGTAACACAGGAACTACCCTTGTTCTTCAGAGCATCAAGAGGTAGAGACCCTTACTTCCCAGATGCTGTTACACAGAAACGGCAGCAGTCCCAACGCCCAAGCTGAATAGCAATTTCTGCTGTTAAAGAAACTTGTGGTATTTTTTGAAAGGCTGCAACACTTCCACCACTTAAGGTAAAATGCTAAAAGCTGACAGTGACAAAATACCTGTGATTAGAGACATGCTCTTTACTCAGCCTATATATTCCTCTTTCAGTTTGGATAAGTTATTAACTTCCGAACTTTGCCACTTCCTTTAAAGCATCTGCAGTATTCTAGAAATTTTGTGTGTTCAGCCAAAACCCTAACAAACATTGTAATGTTCGGCTCATGTCTCTGCCAAAGTGTCAGCAGTGCCACATGCTAAACTGGGAACACATGGACACTGATGCAGCAGAGAGAAATAGAGTGAGAAATCCAGAATGTCTCCTCACTCCCAGAGCTTCTGCTTCCCTCTGTCCACCCTGATACAGCTGAACCTGTGGGCTGTACTTCTGCTATGATGTAGTTCTCTCTCCCCCACCCCTCCAACAAAATGAGAAATTTTCTTTGGATTTCCTCAGTGAGCATCCAACACTAGAGCCCAATAGCAGAAACGAATGGGTCTCTTCAGAATCACAGTTTCTTCTACTGCAAACCAATTTCAGTTTAATTGAACTAATTGCAACTCAATAGAATACTCTGTCTTTGGAAAAGTACAGAACTACATCCACAAAAGTATTTTTAAAATAACCTTTCTAAAGTAAGTTTAGGTACTTGAAATGCACAAAGCAGCAGATCAGTCTGGCACTTGACCTCAACTCAGCCTTCTTGCATGTACAGGGTATGATGCAGTCTTTAATTATATGGTTACATAATTATATTTCCACAGAAACCCAGATTTCTTCAGTGGAGTGGGATATAGAATGAAAGCATATGGCTTTAAAAATGTATTTATGGTAATTTAAAGAGATTAAAAAACAACCAGTACTGAAAAGATCATTTATCTCAGCAGCAGCAGATGGGGCTCCTGCTGAGATCAGGACTTCATTGTGCTCTGCTCCATACATGCACATTAGATCAGACAGCAGTTGTTCCAAAGACTTTACAGTCTAAGTAGGGCAGTCAGGCAAAACTACAGGAAAAGGAATTATTTCCTTCATGTCACTAAGGGGGAAGTGGACGTACCAAAGCACAAAAAAGTTAAAGCAAGGTCAAGTGACTGAATTTGGCTTTGTTAAGGTAAAACCAATTTTAACTCATTACTACTGGCCTCCTGATCTTATACTGATTAGAGCTACTAGTCTGTAAGAGGAATATAGTTCTAGGCATTCACAGATTAAGAGATTGGAAAGTGTTATTACCATGTGCTAGGTTAGTATTAGTAGTTTCCCATTATTCCAGATGCCTCTAAGTATCTGAAGGGAGGTGTCAGAGGATGGAGCCAAACTCTGCTCGGTGGTGACAAGCAATAGGAGAAGAGGAAATGGACAGAAACTGATGCACAGGAAATTCCACCTGAGCATAGGAAGAATTTCTTTACTGTGCAGTGACCACTCATGGGAACAGATTTCCCAGAGAGGGTGTGGAGACCCCCTCACTGGAGATATTCAAGAACTGTCTGGACACAGTCCTGTGCCTTGCGCACCGGGATGGCCCTGCCTGAGCAGGGAGGTGGGACCAGGTTCACCCGCTGCTCTTCCTTCCAACCTGGCCCATTCTGTGATGTACTGCTGTACTTGTTTATCAATGTTACAACTGTAACAGTTTTGCTTTTCCCTTCATGGCCAAGTCAAGCCAAGCTGCTCATTAACCTTGCCCTAGTAGATAACTTCGTTACATAAAATTAAAAATTATCAACTAATATTTCCTCCTAAGAGAGTAAAGTTCAGAAATGGCTTCACAAAATAAAATAAGTTTAGCAGCCTTAGAATTAGCAACTAGCTGGGTAAGCATGTTACACAAGTATGACACGTTTTAATTGAATTCACAAGTTCTTTGCAAAAGAGAGGCAAAGCACAGCTAACAAATAGAGTACTGAAGGTCAGGGCTAGGGATAATTTGTCTCTTCAAGTATCAAGAGTGGCTAATAAAAAACTTGCAGCAATCTAGACCAAGTAGAGTGGATTCAAGAATTTCAAGATCTGAAAAAAATTTGATGAGAAAGGATCACTGAAATTTTGCTTATCCAGGAAAATGTTTGTCAAAGAACAGAGATTTCCTTTAGGCTAGTAAAACTCTTCAGCCGACAACTTCTAGACAACCTGGCAAAAGATTTCTTAGATCTCCTTTGTCTGCTTTCTCTCACTCAAATATGCTGCAGAATAGTTAGTTAAAGGGAGTTCTTTGGAAAGTTGTGTGCGGGTTAGAGAAGATTTTGAACAGAAAATAATTTAATAATGTAATGTTATTTCAAAAGAACATTATGCTTGGTTGCTTATGCGGCCATCTGACCTGCAAAATCCAGTGTTTTTCTTCTGTGGGAAAGCTGGAGCAAGGGTATTTTTATTACGTGCATGTGTGTTACAGGTAAAGTAACAAGATACAACACATTATTCAATTCAATTAGCATGGTTAGAAAAAAGTTTTGTAACACAGAACTCACATTTCCTTTACAGATATGAATTTCCAAACAAATTTTTCATCTATAAACCAATATAAATAGCTGCAGCGCTTTTCAGGCCTCGATGATACAGGTAATATAGAGAATGTAGCTAAACTCATTTTTTGAAGCAGAAGAATCAGTCTCTCATATTCAGCATGCTTTTAACCATCTGTAGGACGTACCTGAAGATACCTTGCCATTGAAATATTCTATAATTTGTAAACATTACTGTGTATTTCAAAAGAGCAAACCTGTTTCAGTGCATAGGAAAGCCTGTAGTCTGAATAAACTTATTCAGATTTTTCTAATCATCTCTTTCAGACCTTGACTCAGAAAGAGCATTCCTAATATGGATATCTTAATGAAACTCTTAGAAGATTCAAGGTCAAGCCCTTGAATCTACAAGGGGAATCTTGAAGCCCAACTCTGCTTCTTTCTCACAGCTCTTTGCTATAGTTTACATACTAGAAGTGGCAATCTTCTTTTACACTTACCCTGAACAGCTCTGAAAATGAGACTAGCTGGTTTAAACAGAATAGGAAAGGGTGTGGGGAATGTAGAAATTCCCAGTGTTGGCAAGATCCCAGCATTTATAGGATGTATATATAAAATTGTTACTTCTGGTGGAAAGTGTTGCAATCAAGAGCAGATTTCAGAAGACAAGAAAATGACAAAACCGTGTCTGACATCTTGCAGCTGATATACACAGTAAGATTAATACAGAAGAACCAGAAAAGGCAGAGACAATTACGATGCACAGTATTTCAAAAGACTTCCAAAACTGAGTCATCTTGAAGCAGCATTAAAACAAACAAACAGAAAAGCCCTCACCACCAAATTAAGTCCCTTATCTGTCTTTTTACATGTTTAAAAAAATTGAGCCTGGAACTCTTGTCATAAGAGGCCTCCATGGTTACAACAGAAGTTGTAACAGTTTTATTTCTTTGTAGAATTGCTGGGCTGGAAATGTCTATAAAATATTAGAAAATACAGTTCAATTGCTAAAAGTTGCAGAGCATTACAGCATAGTATTGTTATGCACAGTGAAGTTATGTTCTACAAGATATTCCTGAACAAGAACATTTGAGCCTGTCCCTCAAAACTGAGTCCTCAATGCAAGCTTGAACAATTTAGCAAGAAAAACACGAACAAAGCCTTCAAGAGAAAACAGATACACCACTGTCTGAAAAAGTTAGTCACATTATTTTACACAGGTGGTTAATTTCCCATCCCATAAACAGAAAAGATAAGACATTCCACTTGCAGAGCAGCACAGTCATTGCCTTCAAGTAATTTGAAACTAAATTTAGTTACATGTATCTTTACCTATCACAGTGAAGCCAACATCATCATCGTACTACTTTGGTTTTTACTCTGAAATTTCTGCTGATTAAAAAACTTGAAAGATTAAATTTGTTTTCTCATAAGCTTCTGTCTTTCAGATGATAAAAACAAAATAAAAACTGCCTATGATTCATATGCATTTGATTCAGAACTCTGTGACTCTTTAGCAGGTAATTAGATGTAAAACAATAAAGGCTGCTCATCTGGCTGAAGTGAGGAAAATATCCTGAAAAAAAAGTATGATGATCTCCTTGAGTAGCAGTGCAGGATATGAGCAGAGAAAGACAGCTTTGCAAAAAGAATCAGAGACACAGTATCATCATGATGTGCAGTTAAATCTTTAACATAAAGAAATAAACATACATAATCTATTAGACTGCATAAGAATTAAAAATAACTCTTTTATTCTCAGTATAACTTTTGCTTACTAGATAAACCCCAGCACAGTCTCCTTTACAGTGCATTTAGTTCATATCTGTACCATAAGTCTACTTTGCTTTGATCAGCCTCTCTACCAGCCAAATGTTTCAGATGGTTTTCAAAGGAGCACATCTGCTCACAGAGACAAAGTCACATCTCATGCTCTGTTGAGGACAGTGGTGTTGTCAGAGCCTGCAAACAAGTGACAACCCACAACTGCTGCCAGGAACTCTCCCTTGGGCTAGTCACACCACCTCTGAATTAGAGGTTTGTTTGTTTTGAGGGAAGCTGCGGAGTTGAGGGGCTGATGCAGCAAACCAGAGAGTAGATGATGGGGGTTCATTTCTGATGCCTTAATCCACATTAGCTGTGCCAAGAGCATAAAGCTAAATAGAGTGAGCCTTACTTTTAGGGTATGTTTTTTGGTCAGTTTTACATCCTGCTCCGTTTGTACTGTGGGATTTTATTCACTCAATGTTTTGATAGTTGTGCTGGTTTATATAATTGCTGCCCTTAGCTGTTCATTTCTGCCCCTGTGTTACCCCTCTCTCATGCCAGCACAATCATTTCTGCAGCTGATTTTCTCAGTTCACTTTACTGTGCAATCTGGCTTGTAGTTAGCAGGAGAAAATGTGGGTTTTTCATGAACCAGTTTCCTGATCTTGTTCACTTTGAATATGCAAAGAAGGAAAATGCTTCTGAATACCTAAATTCTTCATGACTGCAAAGGGAAAGAAAAGCTTTTCTAGTATTATCCCATAGGAAATGTTCCAAATTCAAAGTAATAGCCAGCCTGCAGAACTGACTCCTGAAGCACTACTGCCTTCAAAAGGCACACAAAAATTTCTCTAGAGCTGGCCATCTAAAAGGGTAGTGGTTGTCACACCAGTTACAAGCAGAGCAGTGACAGTGCCCACACCATGGAGGAGAACACCAGAGCCTCAGCTGAGCTGGGTGCTGTGCCACACAGAATGTGATGGGACATCTTGTTTTGTACCAGTTCTGGATCCGAGTCTGTATAAGGGAAGGGAAAGGTTCTATCTGCATGAGATTTCTCAAGTCTAAGAAGAGCCAGCTAAGCAGTGAAACATGACAAAATGCCTAATTCCAAGGCTAGCATTGCTAACCCACCAGCAGAGCACTAGTGAAAGCAATCTGCTACAGTTGGCTATGTATTCATCCTGATATTTGGAAGGCAGCATGCAGAGGGACTTCAACAGGAATAAGCCCTTTCTGCTCTTTGCCTGTATTTCATCCCCTGCCTCAGCTCTTAAAGATCTAATTTCTCCTGCTAATATAGCTTAAAAACATGACTGTAATAAGGCAGTGTTTTCCTTAAACTAGAATGAATTTTAAAAACAATTCTCTGTATATAAAGTCTAGGTAGATTTATTTTTCTATTGAAAATTAAAGTTTACTTTTGGCAGATGATGAGGGAGAAATGGGTTAGTGGAAAGCAAAGACGTATTCTACCCTTGACTTCTTTTGTCCGGTCATCTTTCCTCCATTTGCCAGAAATTACAAAGCAATTGAGTTCAAAGGCACCACACATTGTGAGTCAGAGACTGGATTTCCAGCGTGTTTATGTTGGATGTATTTGCACACTAGTTGTAGCGAGCGCTGTGGCCCCACACCAGAGACAGACATGCCCACGCCCCCACTAGCAGCCTTCCAGCACCTGATGAAACAGGAATTCCTGGCTGGGTGGGACTCCCTTAAACCCTGCATATTCGGAAGAAAACAGTTTCATATTAGCATAACAGATTCCTCATCAGTGCTTTTTTCTTGTTAAAGCACGAGACCCGGGCCAGACTCTGAGCTGGCTCAGGCAGCGGGGCAGCGCGGCGGGGGCAGGTGGGCACGGAGCCCCTGCGCACCATTCCTGCCCCGTCTGTGCCGGGACAGGCTGGCGCTGCCCAGCCTCGGCTCCGGGCACCGGCACAGCTGCTGCCAGGGCCTGGGGGAGCGGCGTGGCAGCAGAGAGTGCCAGCCAGCAATTAAAGCAGACTAACAAAGAGCCTCGCCCTGCTCCCCGCCCCTGCCATGTACCTCTGAGCCAAAACTTGCACTTCTCTAACCCCCCAGTGAACCTGCTCAGAGCACTACACTGGCAGAAAACTCACCCTACCAAATGAACAAACAAAAATTTGACAATGTTTCTGCCAGATTTCCTCCCTCCACCACTTGAGCCAAGTGCTGGTGCTGCAGCAGCCAGCCAAGGGGCAAGGAATGCAGTGTACTAACCATTAGCTGAGTCCCATTTTGATAGCAGCCAACACCAGATCATCTTGGTTAAGGTGTCAAACCATATCCTGATGAGACACAGACAGTCTTCATAGCCTGCTGTAGGCCTTAACGAGGGGATGGACAAACATAGCCTTCAAAAAGCTCCCCTGACAAGACCTGAACGTACAGAGGACGTCAAATCTGGCAGACGCGCTCTGCACTCCCTTTCTAAGGAGGAGGGAAACCCAAGATCTTTTAATAAGTAAGAGGAGTTAGAAATAGAGGAGGCACTCATACATGACAACAGATGTTATGTCAAGGTCATTTTAAAAAGCTTTCAAATTTTGAATTTTTACAATTGTATTCGTGCCCCAAGGATGCTTGAGAAAAACAAGAAAAAAACTCAGATGCAAAGAAAGCAACAGTCAGAAGTGTGACTCCAGGGAAGGGCAGGGAGGGAGGGCTCTGTAACATGAAAGTAGCTGAGGAAGTGAACATGGAAGCTGAGAGCACAAGAGTGCCCATTTGGGGCACAAGACACTGTCTTTAGTTTCGGTCGATGAACAGAGCCACATGGGAGAGACACACAGTGTGCACACAGAATGCTTCCCTTCTCCATTTGAAAGGCATGCTTAGGTCAGGAGCTCTCTCTGGGCTAATTGCTTGAGCCTGAAATGGCAGTGCTGGTGTCTGGGAAACTGTTTCTATTTATTATAAGCCTCTCTGTTCCCCTGGCTGTAACCAGCACAGACTCCACAGGCAGGATCAGACCTTTCAGGAAGGGGATGTCACACTGCCTTGCTGGGCAACTGATGTCACTGCCTCCTCTGTTTGCCTTAAGCACGTTAAGGAAAGTTAAGGCTCTCATTCCAATTTTTTTTTTTCATGCAAGCTGCTTGTACTAACCAGCTGCCAATATTTCAAATGGAAAATGTGGTTGGTAGGGCAGATTAGCAACTTGTGTTGTCCTGTTTCTAACTGGTATCACGTTATCACGTGCTAGTGGCTGCAAATGTGGATGCAAATGCACCTTATGCCAAAACACTGTATTAATCTTCGAATTCCTGCATGGTAGCAGTACTAAAAAACAAAGCTTCTCTTTCTCTCCATAAAAGAAAGAAGGAAAAGAAAAAAATCAGTGTGGGGAAAAATTCCCCCACCTGTAAGGTTTTTCTCTTCTTCACTGACAATTTTTGTGTGTGAACTACAGTAGCTTTTTGTATTGAACGCTGGCCACTCCTAACTGATGAGCTCACTGCTGTTTGCATCCTGAAGAGTCATTAGGGCAGAAACTCAGCAACAGCAAATCAGTTGCTTCACTGAAGAAAAGAGAGCAGTGTTGATTTATGTCAGCTGAATCTAGATTCATCCTGCTTAAAGACACAGATTGTTCCAGTAAGGAACCTCACTCAGCTTACAGGGGAGGGATGAAGCAGCACTTAACCAGGTCAAAGGGCAGGTGGGGAACCACAGATATTTCCAAACTTACAGAGAAAAAAAGCCCCACCAGTAGGCTTGAAAGATGTGTAGTAAAGAAATTGCTGATTATACCAGTACACTAGTCCTATGAATTTTTCAGGAGGAGAGTCACACAGGCCAGGGGACATTTGATTACTTCGTGGTGGGAGTGTAAAAACACATGCCCAGGAGCAGCAGCAAAAACATATCTCCTCAGGCAGCAAAATGCCTTCTGGAGTTTCCTGGTACTGGTGGAGCAAGCAGTGCAGGGTGGAGTGACTGCAGATTTCTCTATTTGCTGAAGAGGTACAGTGCTTTTTCCCCTGCAGGAGGAAAGGAGTATGTGGAGGTACACCCTTCTCCCATCAGCTGTCTGCTATCCCTTCCCTTTGGAAGTCACACTTTGTTATCAGCTCCATCTCCCCCCACTCCCAAAATGCATGTGCTGCAGTTTGTACAGATGCCATGTGGCACATGGCATAACATCTTGGGGAAACAATGCACTCACTTCTGTTGTTCAACTGATATTAACTCTGTGTGCTCATTGCACTCTAAGAATCCCTTCTTGGATCAGTGATGCCATTACTGCAAATAGCAGTAGAACTACAATAGACTCTATCATTCTTTCCTGCATTTGAATTTCATCTTGTACTGGTTGGTGCAGTTTTTTCTGGGAGGCCACAGTTAGTTCCCATTGTTTTACTCAATACAGTTATATTGGTACTTCTAACTGTTTCAGGACAGCAAAAACTTGTTTGCTTTTATTTCATCCTCCTCTTATGTATGGATGCAGTCATAGGTTTAAATGTGCTATGGCTCACAGTTGACAGCTGTGTAGGTTTCTTTTCCAGTATTCTAGAAATTACAGTTTGCCTTTCACAATTCCTACTACATGCCACTCCTACTGCTCAGTTGTTAGGCAGCAAAGCACATTAAAAAAATAAAGAAGAGAATTAGAGGGTGTCAATTCATTTTAAAAGAAAAAAAGCCACTGAAAAGCCACATCACTCAATTCTGATTCAGAAAAAGATCATGTTCATACCTGGGCAACAGTGCATTTAGTACTGCTACACTGTGCAAGGACTCTGTGAACCTACACCACAACGCAGTATTTCCCTGCTGTTCTCTCGGAAAAGTTAGTTTCTTCAGCAAGTAGTTAGAATACTACGCAGTATTCTATTTACCTGGATTTTAGAAATTTGTTTTGGCATTTGTCTAGTTAGTAGGACTGGCTGAAATATTCTGTAGCAGAAGGAGTTAACTATGTGGAACTGCTCTTTAACTGAAAGGTTTTTTTTGTCAGGGGCAGTAAATACTCAAGGTGGGGGGGTGGTGGAAATAAAAAAAAAAAATCAAAGAATTTTGCATTTCCCCCCACATTCTAGGAATGCTTTGTCTTGATTTGTTTTATTTGACAGTTACTTAGTAATTATTCAAGTCTGACATTATGAAAACTAATGTTATTCCATAGTATAAACAGTCTTTGAAGGTCAGGTGGGAAAAGAGGATATAATAATATCTTTGAAGTACACAGTTTATCATTCCAAACTAGAACAAAACCACAATTAAAAAAATGAGAGAGTTCTCAGAGTAACAATTTTGCCTCCTGACTGATAATTTGTTTTTAAGACCTCTGCATTTTTTGCTTCATGAGTGATCTGCTGAATGGCCTTGTACAAGTCACTTATCCTCTTTATGCCTCAGAGCAGATACGCCTGAGAGAGATACACACGAGCTATAACCATGTGTCATTATGCCAGGGCATTGCAGTGTGTCAGCCTGACTATTATCTTCTTCTACCTACATGGGGTGCATCCATGCAGATTTTGCTTACCTAGACAAGTCTACCATTTGCAATTTCTAATAAATGGGGTAGGGAACATATACTGTAACTGCTCAAAGTTTAGAGAAATAATCCCTCCCTCCCTGCCCCAAACAACAACAGTCATTTTCCCTCTGTCTCTTGTGACTGCAGTTCTTGGAAGCAGAGCTGCATACGTGATGCAGCTAAAGGCAATTGGTGGAGGTACTGTTTTCAGCTGCATAAGATGTGATCTCCTGTTCCATGACAGCAAGAAAATTCAGTGCCTGTTTTTATGCAATAGCAGAGAGATGTGATTGAAATGGCAAATACACTCTAAAAAGAACAGACACGTCCAAGGAGGGCAGGGGACACAACCGTGTGGGCAGCAGCCCTGGGGATAGGGATCTGAGTGGCAAGACCATGTAACAAACATTTTGAGGTGCATTATTTTTAGCTGCTCTGAGATTATCAAGTTGCTACACCTCCGGTTGCTACAGCCAAAATACACCCCATAGTTATAAAGCTTCCCTTCAGAGGAAGCTGCAGGTTTAGATGAGCTCTCCTGCTTGAGTGAAGACCTTTCCTGCTAACTACAGATCTATATATGTGTTGTCAATTGTGCCACCCTGGAAGCGCTTCATCTACTAACAGCAGAATGTTAGAGGATATTACTGCTCACAAATGCAAAGTTAGAAAGATTATATTAAGCACACATTAGGATACCTGACATTAACTACAGCATGTTTACACAGTTTATCTTCCCACAGCCTGTCTGCTTTAAATGCCTTTGCTGAAGTGGCAGGTTTCCATTCCACAGTTACCTGAAAGAGATGTGAGCAGGAAGAAACTCTCGAAGCTGCAGCTCTGAGCTAGCCATATGTTACTTGCAGATGCAGAACACTTACCGATTAAAATTCAGAGCAGCTGTGTTCAATGATAAAATGATAACTAGTATCAGCTCTTTATCCAGGGAGCTGAGCCACCATCATCTGTATAAGGGAAAAACAGTGAACTGTTTCCAGTGAACTGGATGGAAAGTCATAGACAGCCAAAGGAAGGACACAGAATCCCAGGAACTCGTTTTGTTTGCAGCATTTATCCAGGTCAGCTCACAAGGTGAGGAATCCTTAAAGGACCTGCACATTCCACAAAATCAGACTTATTCTAGTACATCCTTAGCACTTTCTTCACTCTGTGTGCATGGGAAGCTCCCTTTTAAAGTTGCCATTCCTATTAGAAGCACTTTTATTATCTTATCCCTTCTAGTTTCAGCCTCAGCTCAGCAGTTGCTATTTAACTGGCAGCTGATCCTCTGTAGCTGTGTGAGCAACCAACAAAGGTCTTCCCACTTTTTATCTGCTGCTCTTTATTACAACTGGAGCTGAAAAATGAGATGACACATCAAAAGGATTCGGTCTGGATTTCAAATGTCATAGTATTCAGGGTTTTGTTGATTCCCTGGTTTTGGATTCAGACCACTTTAAAAAGTCAGTCCCCAACAGCTCATTTCACCTCCAGATATCAAGTTCCCCCACACAAACTCACAGTGTGTCTGGCTACACAGTCCCAAACCATTTTACTCTGAATTGCCTCTTACATGCTGCCCCTCACCCTGATGACAAGTCTCTGGTAGCATTTGACAGTGGCTTCCACTGTTTGCCCTTACTTTGCTCTCACAGTTGCTGTTGCCCTTTCCACCATGGCAACAAGAGGGTGTTGCATGGACCAGCTGACCCCTTTGTGCTGGGCTGTAGGCACTCCATACTCCTGATCCATCTTCTCTTGAGTGATATTGTTCTCATTAAGGATTCAAATCCATTACTGGAAGGAGGCTTGGGACATAATGCATCTTCAGTGTTTCTTTTTGTGAACACTTATTTTTCCTTCTCCCTTGTAATTCTTGATTTAATTAAACCCTGAAACAAAATCATTCAGGCTTACTCAGTAGATGTTACTGGTGTTCTCAAGACAAATCCTCTCACCAGTAAAGCTACAAGCATACACCCCAGTGGGCACATGAGTCAGCCTCCTGCCAGTGTGGTACGGGCTGTCAGGGTTGGAGGAGTAATTTCTTATTTCTGCCCCTTTTGGCAGTGAGTCCAGAGAGGGGTGGCAAGAAGGCAGAATGAATCCTCAGATTTTCTCCCCGCTTTGGGCACTGCAGTCCACACCATCCCAGTGCATAGAGCACCTCGATTTAGTTTTCTCCAAGATCTACACTCTCCTGCTGCGGGAAGTCTCTGCCACTTGTATCTCACTGTGGGCTCCAGATCAACGATGCCCTCAATCAGTGCCTGGGATCATTAAGTCATGATCAACATGCTTTTGATCAGTGCTTAATCAACTGCAAATCCAAAGTCTCAGAAATGAAAGATTTCCCCCACATGCTGTGTTTTTGCAGTTCCTCACATAAATGCGAAAGGCTTCAAGAAACACAGCTAGGGATGAACGGCTGCAGTAGACAAAAGTCTGTTCCCACAAATACATTACATATGCAGGGCTGTTGCTTTTAAAAATTCTCTTCTTGTGTCAGAATAGGAGACTTACAAGCCTTTCTTCATTTAAATATGAGTTTTTGCTACCAGATTTCTAAATGATAACCTAGACCTTTGCCTATTGATAGTACCACTTTGACCAAGATGTGAATGTGATGCACCATCCTCTGCATCTCTTTATAGAATGATATTTTCATTCATTAGTTTTAGCTGAAAGCTGGTGTGGTCAGGAGCCTTGTTTCACTTGTCAGTCAGGACCTACAAGTAACTGAGTAGTAATTTGTGACTGGGAATAATGACAGTTTTTCTCCATCATGGAGTCAGTGGAATTGCAGCATGGCAGTGGCCAGCAAAGATGTTTCAGAGCAAATCACAGCCATCACATATAGGTGCATGCCAGAAACTTTACCAGAGTCCCAACGCTATCACAACCACAAGCTCTTAGCAATTCTTATACTTGAAGGCAGTTCAAGCATCCTATGCCAGTTTTGCGCTAGAATTTACTAATATTTTGTGGCTGTAATTATGAAGATCAACAACCTTTCCTTCGTATAAATATATACCCGTAAGCTGTTGTCCACTCCCACTAGCCTTACTTTTCTCAAGACCCAGGTGTCAATTTCACTTATTTTTAACCTGGAGACATCCCTAGTTTTCATTCTTGTAACTGCTTCCTACAATTTGTTCTGTCCCCTTGGATGCTTCCAACCTACATACTATTTCGCTTAACTCCCACCCCCTCCTTGTAAATCAGGAACATCTTCAGAAGCCTGTCTTTCTTCCATGGTCTGGTGCCAACACACAACCTGACAATGAAAACTCCACAGCTTTTTGGTTTTCACAGCAAGTTTTATCACTTCACTCTGCCCTTACCAAACAAATAAGCAGTGCAAGAAAAGCTTCATTTGTGCCTTCTGAAACAGGGTTCAGTACTGTTGTCTGTACAAAGAGTCACTATCTGTACAGAGAAGCCATAAAAAATAAAAGAACAAGACAGAAGGAACCAACATGTGCATTTAAACCCAGGGGAGCAATGAAAAGGCCAACTGAGTGACTAGTTAGGACTAATTAGTACAGAATCTGACCAATTTTTCTATTCAACATTCGTTTCATATATTCTTAAAGAAGTATTAATTTCTAATCATCTGACAAAACTCCACTAGCTGTTAAATAATATGTTCACAAGGTCTTTTGCCTTGCAAGCTTAGGAATGTGCCCTCCTTCTTGCAGCACTGAAATATGAAACCTGAGAAATTGCAGGTTTTTATATGCTACTGAATCACTTCAGAGGCAGAAGCACAATGCATCTCCCTTCTGAACAAAGTTGTAATAACTAGAAATAACTGAACAGAATTTAAAATTAACCTCTGCAAGAGCAGGCCATTTTTGTTACTTTAAATGTAGGGGAACTGTTTGTTTTTGTTTTGTTGTTATTTTTCAAAGCACATTCCATGTAGGAGAATTCCTATTTCCTTTTGAGGCACAGCTAATCCAAAAGTTAAATTTAGAGGGCGTGGCACGGCAGGGAAGATAGGACACTAGCCTTGCTAAGACCACAGTTATACAGAAGAAAGATGAGAAGATGGAGAAATGGGAAACTCACTGATTATTTCCATTTGCTTTCTCTTGCTCAGGGATAATCATAGAAGACAATGCTGGAGATGGATACATTTTAAAAATCATAAATGTAAGGCGCAATGAGGCAGCAATCCACAGCTGCAGAACATAATAGTACAAAACAAGGAAAACACAAGTATAATATAAATTGCTATGCAACCAGTGAAGATGGAAAATATTAAAACTGTAAATGGGACAAATAGTGGAAGAACATGGATTACTAAATCATTAATGTGCAGTAAAACTAGTTTTTTATATCAGTTAAAATTAAAGTTGAATTTCTCCAATTGTCATTCTGGTTTTGTGTGTAAATTGATTAGCAGTAGCAATTGCTGCTTTAAAAAAAACAAACCCCCCCCCCCCGAGACAAAAACAAACCAAAAAATCCAAACAAGAAAATCTCAGCAATCAAAAAAAAACCGCAAAGCCCCACCAACCTCCCCCCAAAAACTGTTTTAGCATGATCCCATAAATTGAGTCAAGTTTTATGATTACAGATTTTTCTGTTTCATAAAGTACATAGAAGACACTTAAAGTCTTTGGGAAAGAGAGAAAAAGAACAAATCAGCTGTTGGTGTACTAGAGAGCTCTGGATGTAGTCAAAAGATCTTGCAGTTCAGACACAGAAGAGTTTAAAGGGGAATGTTTTATTTGCTCCTGGAGATAGTCTGGATTGTTTAGGAGCAGAAATTTATTACTGGCAGTGAGAATGCAGCTGATTTTCCATTAGCTGGTATTACTGGGCAGTGGAAGGGTCACAAGCAAATAAAAGCTTTCAGGTCTGCCACATCTCAGGTAAGTTAACACCAACTTGGAGCATGTGGAATTTCAAGTTTTGAAGAAGATCAACAGCCTTGTGGCCTCTCCTAGCCCTGCACCTCCACTTCCCTGTTCGTGTGACAAGGTCAATAATGAAACAATGCTTCATTTTTGTATGTTGGGGAGCAGAGGCTGAGGCTCAGCTGGAGACCAGGAAGGGAAACCCATTTTATAGAACTGGGAAACCACACACAGCACAGGATGCAGAATGAATGACTTTGTTTTCCTTTTAAGAAGCACCCAAATTCTTTCATAAAGAAGCCACACACAGCACAGGATGCAGCATGAATGACTTTGTTTTCTTTTAAGAAGCACCCAAATTCTTTCATAAAGAACATTTTCATCAGCCAGCAGTAATAAACTCCCAGGCCTCGATGCATCACTGATACTATTCTTACCCCCTTAAACAATGGGCCACACTCCAGATCCTCTGAGGAAAGCAGAACACATTTGGAGAAAGGCACAGGGGCCTTAAGCCATATGACAAAGCCTACAATACACAGCAGTAGGCGCTAAGGCTGCTGACAAGTGTCCAGGCACCACCAGGCTCCCTAAATAGACAGATCTGTAACAAGTCTGATGTTTCACAATTTCCAACCTGTAAGAACATCAGTTGCTAAACACTCCACCTTCATGAGTTTAGAAAGGAGAATTTAGAAAGGAAGTAAGTTTAATAAAATCCAAAGGCAATTAAAATCCAAAGGCACACAACATTACTGTTAGTCTTGTAGGTAACACCAGAGTCTATGTACATTAAAGTTTGCACGAGTGAAAGCCATCTTGCATCACAGCAGAACTATTTGAGCTGGTGGGCACAGATGCCAAGCTAACACAAGCACCAATGTGCACAGTTGCAGCAGAACTGTTCTATTGAACAGAACTGTTCTATGTTTGCAAGTATCTGCAAACAGCGAGGCTAATGGCAAGTTTACCAGCAATAGGAGAGAGCTTTTTATCTATGTGATAGCAATTTTAAGGCTTAATATCAGCAGGAGATGCAGTAACAGTGATGCACCCCTTGTTCTGTGTGTTCTGGACTTTCTTTTGCACCTTTTGGCTTATGGCTCATCAGCCCTTATGGCTCAAGGTCTGGACAGCTGTACCATTCTGGTGCCCAGTCTTACAGCCATATCCCAAAGAGATAACCCAAGATTAGCTCCCCATCAGGGTTAGTACCATATGACTCAGTAAGAGACCAGCACTTCCATTAATATCTATATTTCAACGCATAACATTATTAGTAAAAGTATGAGATCACCAATAAAATAAGAGAGAAATTTAATTTATTTTTTCACTAAGACTCTAGCCAGTGTTATCTAAATCTATGGTCAACATGGTTTTTTACACTCACTTGCAGTATCACTCATTTTACACATCCTACACTGCTAGAGCACACTGTGCTTCTGCTGATGCCAATAACAAACAAACCAAAAAGGTATGCAACAAAAATCTACACACCAGACCTTTGCCTCTAGCAGAAAAAGCTTGCAGCTACCCCCACTAAAGTGCATCCACCTCACAGGGGGCAAACAGCAAGAGCTCAACAAGCAACTGTTCGTGGCTAAGCAACAGTTTAAGATGAGATTTGTAGAAACTTTGACTCTCTGCCACCTTCCAGTTTACTCAGCTTGATTTCTCTCATGCTTCAAATAAAAAAAGATATATGAAAACATAAAGTATTCCACAATAAGTTTCACAGCAAAATATAACACTGGGCACCAAATAAAACAACAACCAATACAAACAGTTTGGTAAGATAGATAGAAATTGGATTACTTACAGCCCTAGCAACCTTCCATCATCTTCTACAGAGAGTGGTTGTCAATTAGAGTTATATGTTTTAGTAAACTTTGTTGTTTGTGCTAAAAATGAGGACAATAAAAAAAAAGAGGGGAGCACAGAAATCTGTTTAGGATTAACCCCTACCTCTGAGGTTGTGGTAACAAAAGTATTCCAACTCCCTTCCTCACACTATGGGCCCTGGAGAGCAAATGAGCTGTGTCATCTTTCTCTCATGCAGGGCAAATTCACAACATCTGGCTAAACAAAAAGATACTCCCCCACCAGAACCTCATCATGCAAAACAAAGTTCCTGCAATTAAGCCAATCCGTTTTACCCCACTACTGCTGTAGCTCAGCCCCACTGTTATAATCCTTTCTTGTTTGTATTCTTTGTGTGACTCTTTTTATACAATGTAAAATACAATGTAAATATGCATTTTATAGTCAATGAGTACAGCTATTTTTGAGAAGGGATTGGATCAGTTTTGGAGAGTAAGAGAAATGTAAAATGAGCACAGAGGCAGAAAAATTGAAATTATGTAACAAAGCATATCCTAGAAGGGCATCTAGGTTGTAAAGCCAAGTACTTTCAAAGCTACAAAATACTAAAATTAAATTTGTTTATGCAATTTTTTTGGAGAGTACTCTTGTGGCTATATGGTATAATAAAATCCTTAGAAAGTGATCACATGCAATCGATTCTTCTGAACTCTCTCCCTTTCATTGCATGAAACAGACAATGTTCACTTAGCAAGAAGCTATTCACTCTTTTGTGGGTTGGTTTGTTTGTTATTTTTTATTATTTTACTCAATATCTGGCCCATGCCTTACACCCAGTATAATAGTATACATCTGCTGAAAGTATAGAAGTATTAGTAGGGTTTCGGTCAATTTTATCCTGTGTGTTATATTGTATCCAGCTGTCCCACTGGCAAAGATGATTTTAACATATCCATGGCATGAGAATGGAATGAGCCAGACTGCAAATACAAAAGTGGGACAAAGATTGGTAATGTAGGAAATACCCTATACTTTTTGGTGTCTGGTTCAAGATGTGTATATTCTGACTTTTTTTCTGTCTCATTCCCTTCTCTCAATGACTGTTTACACAGGTTAAAACAGAAGGAAGGTGGTAAGGACAGAAGCCCATTTAACCATCTGAATACTGAAAGTGAAGTTTCAAATGAGAAAAATGTTACTGTTGTATCACTCTTATTTTGCAAACAGAGGAAGCAAATTTAAATACCAATTTAGGAAAACTAGTGCAAGCTCCTATGAGGATATCACCACAATGGTGCAGTGTATTTCAGTATTTTTATTACTCCTGCAACATTCTTTGGCATTCATGCTTCAGTTTTTATTTCAGACCACTATAAAGAAAGTTCAAATTGCTGTAAGGATTTCCATAACCAAAATAAATTTTGAAAAATAATGCATAATTGAGCTAGATTCATGTGACTCTGTATGCACCCTGTAAGACTGTCTACTTTCAGAAGTCTCCTCTTAGATCAGTTGCTGGATTCCCGCAAACTACTCAAAGTAAGTGGTTCTACTTTTGTTTTGATCATTACTGCCTTATACAAATCTACCTGAGCTTGTAGTTTCTTTATTCTTTTCTTAAAGCCAGTTTCTGATACGGGACTGTAGCTAATATGTCAATCACAAGTTCCCTGTTCCAACTTCTTTTGGAAGAAGTGTCACTGGAAGCTCCGGCCTTGTGCTGGAGGAGCTCAGGTCAGCATTGCATTATACACCTGCAGACTGGTACACTTCAGTTCAGCCAAAGTATTTAAGACTTGTGTTTGACAGAGCCCTTGATAAATGGGTCTCTGCCAGAAGCAGCACAGTGAAAATCAGAACACCAGCAGAACAGAAAGATTGCTGGTAAGGTAGGAGATTGCAGAGGTTTCTGGGGATATTTTCCAAATGAAATATTTTCATGTCCTCTATGAACCTGGCTCACCTCCCTATCGCTGAACATGAAGACAGGCTTTAGTCGTCAGTGACTTATGTGGTTTTATATTGATCCAAAATCAGTGGCCTGGAGCTTTTCCTGAAAGATCATTTAAGTACCACAACTATGTTTTCATCTCTGCCTTTAGTCTTGGTTCATCTCAGACAGACAGTAACAGCTTTCAGGAAAATATCTTTTGGGTAACAGGGAAAAGAGGAAATAACCTCCGCTATCAGGGATAAAATCGTCGAATCATAGAAGCTTTTAGATTGAAAAAGAGCTTAAAGATGATTGAGTCCAACCATTAACCCAACACTGCCAAGTCTACCACTTATCCATGTCTCTAAGCACCACATCTACATGTTTTTTAAATACTTCCAGGGACAGTGGCTCAACAACTTCCCCAAGCACCCTGTTTTAATGCTTGATGAGCCTTTCCATGTAGAAATTTTTCCTAATATCCAATCTAAACCTCCCCTGGTACAATTTAAGGCCATTTCCTCTTGTTTTGCCACTTTTTACCTGGGAGAAGAGTCTGACACCCACCTGGCTGCAACCTCCTTTCAGGTAGTCGTAGAGAGATAGGTCCTCCACCTCCATGTAAGCCCATAGTAATTACAGTTGATCTTAATTAGTGTATCTTAACTTTAATGAGTTATGGGCATAAAATGCAAAGTTGAACAGTTTTGAGTGCACTGGTTTATTAACAGAGACAAGCAAGTCAAAGTCGAATAAAGATCATACCAGCTTATTGTTTTAAATATCGAATTACAACATCTGCAGCCATCATGAATTCCATGTCTGTGTTCAAGTATTCATATGGGGGTAAGATAAGGCTTTTGCATGGGATTTAAAGAAAACCATTTTAAACTTCCAGACCATGGGAGCTAAAGCTGCAAAGAAAATTCACTGCCTCTCAGTACAACTTGTAATACAATTAATGTGATCTAGGAACAGAGTATTTACAGGGCAATTTGCAGTATGTAAACTGTTAAGCACAAAATGGCACTCTTTAAGTCATTAAACACAATTCACCTTCATTAGAGGCACAGTTGGGATCCAGGGATTTCTTTTTTTGTGAGTGGGAGCAGAAAAAAAGGTTGTTGTCAGGAGGATGAGTTCTGTAGAATTTAATCAGGTCTAATACCAAGTAAAAGTGATCAAAATTATGTTTGATCAACACAACTCACAAAATATTTCTTCTCAACAAAACTCGGATATTAAGCTTATTAATGCACTCAGGAATTCACCTTTAATATGTAACTCTAGAGCACAAAGCAGTTAATGTGATCACAGTCAAATTGCAATTAGGTTTCATCAAGACTGATATAATGGTATTTTCCTTCATGCTAGACAAACTGTTAGTTAAGGAACTATAGCATCGTTTCGCATGCTTTCTGGTTTTAATAAGCATACAGACTTGAAAAAGCCCAATAGTGGCTGCGTTTTAGTATGTTTTAATCATCCCAAGTAGTAATTCCTAAACTGAAGTCTAGAACTATGTACAGATTTAACTGTTTCACTGAGTGATTTTAAAGATTCAAATTCAGTTTTTCTTCCTGTGATTTATACATCTGTTAGGGCAAATAACATTTTCCTAAGGATCCTGGACCTCATTAAGTATAAATTACCTTTCCTCATGTGAAATTCATGCTGATTTCTACCAGGAGTAAGTTTGGGTGCAAGTACCAAACACTACAGTCTTGTTTATAATTTTGAAAAGATGGATGGGCCAGAGGGCCCATCATTCTTGTGTGAAGTTTCCATGAGCTCTTCCAAACTAGATAAATGCAGCCTATGCATGTGACTTCCCATCTGTGTTCACAATCTAAAGTATAAGTTCAACAACACCGTTGGTTTGTACAAGCAGGAACAACTCTAGTGTCAGTACTTATGTAGAAGGCAGTAGGCCTTACTCTTACTCATGTGGATGACAAGAAGGAACAACAAAAGTATTTCTGACTAAAGGAAACCCTCAAAACCCAGATCAGGCCTCCTGTAAGAACTCAAGAGACTTTCACACTGAAGACTAAAAGGTATAACGAGAAAGAAGAATTTTCTTTTCCTAAGAAATGTGATGTTGGAGTCACTATTTTACTACCTTCTTATTTCGAGCAGATATGATCTAGTGAGCCTACAGCACACAACTCAGACTCAAAAAACATTACTAGACAAAAATTACTTGCAAAAAGAGAAAACTAACAACTGCCATGGATTTTGATTAAGAGAAAGAAATAACTTATTTCCCAGCATCCAACTGAAATACAATTCTTAGAACCTGGACTTTAAGAAATAACAGTAGGTATTTCAATACTTTCCTTGATTCTTTTTTAATTTTAGTTGAACTATATTATGTATCTTGAGATGGTATTTCTTAGACCACATGACCATGGCAAGAGAGCTTTAAAAAAATATTTGTATCTTAGCTCATAGAGTTAGTCACCTCTCTAACATTTTTGTTTGATGCATAAGAAATTAATAGAATGACCTAGATTTTTTTAGAGTTCCATATAAATTAAAATCATAGAAACACAGGACAGAAGGGATCTCAAGAGAGCACTTAGTCAAACTTCCTGCATGAAGGAGGCATCAATAACACTTAAATCATCCTTACCATATTTAAACTGTTCTTAAAATTTCTGGTTAAAGAGTTTACCAGAATGTTTCTCTGTAAACCACTGCAATTTCTGAACACACAGAATTCAGAAGTTAAGCACATTTATTTTTGATATCATTGTAGACCACTGAGTGTAATTATTCACAACTTAAAAATATCTGGGTTGTATTTGTAAGTTCAGTATTTCCTGTAAGTCTTTTACTTTCTGGGGTAATCAAGCAGTGTTTATTCAAACTTGCTCATATGCTATGCTTTATAGACATCATTTTTCTATAGGTATACATCTTCTGTAGAGTGTGGTGTCCAAAATTATTTACCAGCTAAAGCCTCAGCCATGCTTAGCACAGCCATATAGATACTTCTTATTTCTAATGTGATGTTTCTGTTAGTACACCCCAAAACAAATTCTTTTTTTTTGCAACACCATCCCATTCCCTGCTTTATTATAACTTAACACTCTAACTCCTAGCATGTATTCTGAACTTTGTAACTGCTATGTTTCTGACTGCACCTGTTGATTTTACTCTTGTTGACACCAAGCCATTTCCTCAATTTATCAAGATGTCTTTGAATTACAGTTTTGTCTCTCAAAGTGCTTGCAGCCAAACCCTTGTGTTTTGGTGTCACCTCCAAGTGATGTAACTGTATTCTGTATTTCATTGTGCAAGATACTAGTGAAAATAATATAAGAGCTGAGTGCAGAACTGGTCCCTGTAGATATCCACTTGAAATTTCCTAGTATTTGAGACAATCTTTAACAAGCTGTGCATTCCCATTACAGTCATCACACCAGAACTGCCCTTTTCCAATACCCTTTGAGAAAGCAATGTTAGAAAATACCAGATTCTTTATGAAAGATATATCCTATCTACCATTTTCCTCTGAATCACTTATCACAATCTGATAAAGAAGGGAATTGTATTGCTTTGATGTGACTTATTTTCCATTGACATATCCACCTATATTTTAATTGTACTATTGTCTTCCATTAAGAAAATAGTTGCTTCTAAATAGTTAATTTTAGAATATTTGCAGAGATTGATTGGTCTATATTACTCATATCTTAATTTTTCCATTTTTTTATTTTTGAAAGGAAGATTCCATGTTTATTTTTTACTAGTCTTCCACAAGATCACCAGATTACTCAGAGATTATTTTGATTAGTTTTCTTAAGTGCTCTAAAATTAACATCCTCTGCTCTTAAAGCCATATCCCGCACAAACTAGTAATTACAAGAGTATCTTTCAATTTTCTTGCCTGGTTCTCTCTGGTCCTGTAGAACAGTGTTCAATACTTATATAATGATACATATTTACACTAATGACTTGTGTGACGTGATGTATGGACTCATGAAGCAAATTACTCTTCAATTCCTATTTTAGTGATACAACTTCACTTGTCTGTGGCTGAGAGATGGTTAAAAGAAAGGGAGACTAGAGGTCAGGTGTAGATGGTGTAGAAGGAAAAACTGTAGATTGTTGTTGCTTTTGCACTGCAGTAAGAGCACAACAGACGATTTAAAACATTATTAGTTTCAAGTCCAGTTAATTATTTACTACTAATAAAAATAATTTCAGCTGATGCATCTGCCCTAGAATCCCTTGACATGTTTTTGTATTGCAACCATATTTTTTTCTCTCTTTGAAACCAATTTTGTCCTCTGAGATCCTCCTGTCCCCACCTTGAACCACAGGAGTGTACTCACTGACTGAACGTGGAAGGTAGAAAAGGTGGAAAATTTGTCATGCAGCATTTGTAAGGAATCTTTTTTAACAGCAAACGAGAAACTTCCTTGAAGCCTGAAGAACAGGATTTCTGTTTCCATTCCCACTTGCAAAAAATTCCCATGGAAATTTCTGGACTTCTAGTTAATGGAAAATTATTTTAATTCTTCATGCTTCTTCTCCTGGAAATATACCCTTGCTAACTGAAAGTTTGGTCTGAATGTTAAAGTTTTTCTAAGTGTTACAATGTCCCTTTATTAAGAGACAGTCAAAGTGCCAGACTTTCTTTGCCCAATGAGTAAAGTGTGCACAGGTAAGAAGCAGACTTTTATCTTGTACAAAAAGATTTCTAGGTAGTAGAGAGGAAGGGAGAGGAAAGGCAGGGTTGATAAGAAAATGGTTTGACACTCTGCATTGTGCAAATTGAAAAGAAAACTACACCCTTCTTCCTCTCAAAACCAACCCAAAGTAAAAGCAAAATCCAAGACAAAGAAACACTGCCAGAAGTGTTTACTACCTCTTTTTAGTACTTTTTTTCCAAAAATTATCTGTTCACTTTTTACATAACTGATTCAAAAGTCTCTTCTTATTCAGTAAACAGTATATGCTGAAATGTAGGTCCATATGTAGGGCCTAGTGATGTCAATACAGATATGTTTCATGTGGAATTGCAGTCATACTACACAGACAATAAAACTAGGGATGCTTTTCCAAAGTAACCAGAAACTGTTAGCATTTGGCATTAATTGTTAGCATTTTTCACAGCCATAAACACAGTAACTTTAAAAGTCTAATTCCTCATCTACTCATATAATAATTCCAGTCATGTAATAATAGCTTGTTGTGCTAGCCCAAATCAAGTCTGTATAAGTATAAAGTGTGTCTGGTCACATATTCCATGAAGTTATAACATGTGTCTGCTTTCAGTCCTGTATTCATCTGTGATTTGCCATAAAATAGCAAGTTTCATAAACTTAGAAGTGGCTATATTTCAGAGAAAAAAAAGTTATACAAATATAATTCTCTAAGGAAAGTTGGAATCCTAGGAGTACAGAAAGGGATATCAGCATTAGGAATTATTTCAAGGGCTAAAGTCACAGTATCACAGATATTGTAGACACTGCAGACATTATAAATTATATAATTTAAAAAACCTCTAAATATTTCATGAACTAAATTGTATAATCTGACCAACATTTACTGTAAACCAAGTAAGTAACCAAGCTGCCCATTAATTCAGAGAGCAGAGTGCGATAATAAAACTGCTCTTAAAAATGGGAGTCGCTGTGAATGACTGCTTTTAACGTTTTAATAAGCATCATTAACTTCATATGAAAGGTTTATAAACATTTACTTTGCAAAACTTCTCTACTAGCAATAAGACAGATTTCATTGCCTGTTCTTACAGAGGTTCCTTTCTTAAATCATGAACTGAAAGTAGGCAATGTGCAGCCCAAACTTCACTGCAAACCTTCAGACCATATAAAATATTACAAACCTTCTCCCATTCCTGAGATCTAGTTCCAACACATACCATAAGGTGGTCACTTATATTCCACAGAGCTCACTTTTCTTTGGATATTTTCCTTCTTTGTCTGTTGCGCTTCAGGCAAAACCTTCCTTCTCCCAATATTTAATGGAATAAACCTACTAGCAGTCAATCATTAATTCCTAGAGGCTCAGTTCAGTAAAGAAAAAATTACCTCCACAGTTGTCTGCTGTGAGATCTCCTGATGGCTGTGCAGATGAAGAGTCTGATCAAAACAGCTTATGGGGAAGTAATAAAAGGAATACATTGCAGTTACATGGCATGTTCTGACTTAAGAATCTTCATGTATTAATTAGTGAAACTTCACAACACCCATGTGAAGCAGGTGAAGACTATGAATGCTTCATGAAAGGATAACCAAGGTATACTGAGCTGAAAAGTACTTCCAAGGGAAAACTGTAAATTGTTGCCAGACCAGGGATTAACGTTGCTCAGAAAGTCACTCGGTCTGTCTATGCAGTTTCTCACACAGCACTGCACTTCTGCAGGTAGAAGTTTTAACTACACACAATTCTCTTTTTTTCCCCCCTCTGTGATGAATCCCAGTTCTTCACTGTTCTTTCCTATGCCCCTTTCTCACCCATGTCTGGCTCAGGGTGGGTGCACTGCCCCTGATGCGCAGAGGAATGTCACCAAGAATGCTTGGAACAGAAGTCTATATATCGTATACTCAGCATTTCCTGACGAGTGTTATGGAAACAGGAAATTTCAAGGAACACTGGGTGCTTTGTGTGCTGGACTGGACTGGAAACAACTAACACAACTAAGTTTACTGTCAGTGAATTTCTAATTAAGCCATTGCTATTATTTGTTCCTTACAGCATGGTCTGTTACTGCTGGGGAGGCATTTTATCTGCTCATCAAAATTAGGCCAGGAGTGCATTTTTGCTGGTAGTAAGGACATGATCCTTTAAGAGATTTAAGAAATACTGGCAAAAGTCTTACTGCAGACAAACAAGTATCAAATTAAAGGCACTTAAAGGCACTTTTGTTGATAACTCTTATTTGCTCACAACACCCAGTATCAATTATACTGTCAAACCCACTTTTTTTAACCTGGTTTCTAAGAAAAAGAATAATGAAATCACGCTACCAGCCTGTCCGTCAGCCCTGACCCTAATGATCTTGAACATGCCAGCCAATTTCAGCCACATCTGACAATGCCTTCAGGACACAGGTCTCAAAAATCTTCCTCTCCTAGGAGCTTAATGAAAATCGGGCATTGGTAGAGGAGAGAAAATGGCTGTATTATTCCTTTCTCTGAGGGAAAGACACGGAGAAAGGAGGCTTTCTTTACTCAGTTGGCAGCAGCTAGCTGGGCAGTCGCATGTTGTGTGGACTGCCTGATCAGCACAGCTCACCAGTCAGCACAAATATCCGTGCTCCAGCTTTGCAGAGCAGAAAGCCAGAATGTAAATAGAGGGAGGTCAGGAGAGGATGGGAGTGGCACAGAACTGCAGGGAGCAAAGCAAAAAATGGGCAACATTGCAATTGGGGGTGATTTTAGGAACAAGAGATGGAGGAGGGGTATGGACAGGGATTCAGGAAATGGAGGGGGCAGATTGTAAGCATCTTTGGGAGAGGGGGAGGAAATGGGGCACTGGGTTTATGGGGGAGACCTGCAGATAATGTAGGCAGTGCTGCCATGGGCTGGCTTACTGAGTGGAAGAGATGTAGGTTAATTAAACCTGCTGCTTCTGGAATCATTTGTTAAATTACCTGCAGCTTCTACACTGGAAAGGTTGGCTGCTGTATGCCTGGATAGCATATTGTTTAGGACAGCCCTTACACAGGAGTGGCTTTGAAATACAAGAGAGGCATTAAAAGGACTGTGCTTTTTGCTCTTTTCATGGTGGGCAAATAGGCAATGAGTCAGTTCAGCTAAGGGGAATGATTTAGTGATTGATCTAAGTGTCAGGTTTGAAATCACTACTGTAGACTCCTTGAAGTTACAAGGTCATCTCAGCCCTTCATCGTTCCAAGGAAGAAAAATTAAGTGCCATGCAGTTACCACATCTGGTCCTGGCCTTTAAAAATTAAGGCCTATTTGTTCTACACGGATTTGAAAGAATCTGAGGAACTTGCTCACATTTTCACACCCCCCAGTGCTATGTAGCAACCTGCACAACACAGATTTGTGTGTTTACCTACATCCAGCTGATAAAGTATATTACAGATAGATAAAATATATACATATATATATATTACAAAAAGGTCTATAATATAGATTGCAATATGAATGAGCGCACATTTTGTACTGAAAAATGAGAGGACACTGTTAATACCAGTGCAGAGCATTACTCTGTGTGAACAGATTTCTAGACCACTGATATAATTCACCCCTGCTGTGATACACACATGAAATTCTCCTCTTCTCTAACTTTACTCAGAGTAACAGTAAAATGTTCAAGAAAAATATCAAAATAAATTAATTTATAACAAGCTCTATGGCACAATGACCATCACAGAGATTTGGCTGAAGCTAACACTCTCACAGGGAGTTTTATCTGAATTTCATCCAGACCCATATATTTGCGTGTTCATGAGCTGCCATGTTCAGAGAGAATATCCTGACTGAAAACACCCAAACAGCACCTTTTCATCAGCTCTGCACTGACTGGGACATCTGAGCTGCACCCTGGCCAAACATGGAGTTCAAACAAGTCCCTTACTACCGAAGGTTACCTCGCCACTGTCTGCTCTTGCTTGTTTGTACGGCACACAGGGTACTGTGGGGTTGTCCTCCATGGCTGAGACTACAACGTACTGCAGAAACTGTACCTGCACGACAGTACTGATAAGAAACACTGGCCTCTGCAACTGTCAGTGCATCAACTTTACATCCCAGCAGTACATTCACTATTGCAGATTCTCATTTTTAGAGAAAGAAGTCAGATTCAACCATTTCACACTGAAAACTAATAAAAGAGAAATAACCCAAAGTGGAAAAATTAATTTCATGCCACTTTTAAAATAAACTTAACAGAATAGAGAGTAAGCCAAGTAATAGCTACTTGTGTTTTCTGTAAGCTACTTTGACAAGAAATCAAATCAAGTCAGGGAAGCATGTTTCTCCAATATTGAGAATGTAGCTATAATAACTGTTACATTAGCTAACACAAATTGAGAAAGCCTCCAAATCTGTGACTTGTCTCCACATGTCAAAAGGAGCATCTGGTCCTGTGATTTGCTGAAAATGAAAAATACAGCTTAGTGTAGGGGGAGGGCTGTAAGTGACTTCTGAACAAAGGACATAGCTATCTGAGTGCAGAAGGTGTCTGATTTAAGTTCAGTTTAATCTTTGCACTTTTGCCTTCTTTGTTTGAACATATCCCTTCAGATGGGGGAGGTGAAAAAAAGTCTAAAAGTAAGGAACATCAGGTACTGTTGAAACTCATTTAAAGTGCAATCTGCAATAGGCAGGGACTTAGATTGCTGACAGAATTATAGCATCTGAGGGGCCTGGAGAGAGGGGCCTTAGCAAAAATGTGTGTGCTTTCGATCACAGATAAGCCTTGACTTTTTTTCTTACACGGTCTGTGCTCTGTACAAAGGCGTCGCTCCTGAAAGAGATGAACTAATAGTAATGAGTTGGGCAAAGCACAGAGCAGACAAGGAATGTGCAAACACGCACACAGAGCCCTGCAGGAACCTGGGCTACTCCTGCTCTCTTCTAACCCAAAGGCTCATTGAGCTGGCCTGAGCTTCCCAGCTCTCCTTCTAAGGGGATGGGTGACATGAGAACTTTCACACAGAGTTCTACTCTTGAATAAAGTAAATGTATTTCAAGGTATTGCCAGTTTATGCACAGTTTACTTATTTCTCTGGATTTCCAAAACTCATCTTGAACTACCTCTACGTAGTCTTCCCAGTTTTCTATTACTTAAAACCCACATTTTATTATTGACCTATAATTTCTTTGCCTTTATAGGACTCCTATGAATAATGGTTATTGGTCTCATCCTCTTTTTACTACTTATCTACAACACACCTTCTCACCTTCATATTCCAGACCACTGAGCTAGTTCTCATGTAAGACTTTCCTCTTTGCTTCAGCCAAGGACTGGCTGACCCTATTCATCTTTCTTTTCCCTTTCCTCTAGCTTGCAAAAATCCCGCTTGCTTGCATTTTTTGCTCTTTGAAAACTTAGTTTTCTTTCCTTGTCCTTGTCTCAAGTTTTCTCTTGAGATGTTTCTCTACTTGTGCAGAGTTGAACTGTGATGGGACCAGGTCTGCAGAAGTGGTTTCATTCACTCGCTCACTTTGTGAAGGAACAAGATCTCTGTCCCTCACAAAGTTGGTGGGATAAAAGCTAAGAAGCAAGGGAAATGTAGAAACATCCCATATGGAATATGAAGGAGGAATGCATCTTTCAAGGAAAAGGAGAATGGAAAGTCTCTGCCAAGTCAAAATATGTAGAAAGCCCCAGAAACATGGATGCAGTTGGTTTCTTCAGTAAAGAGCACCTTCATTTTTACAAACATGGACTCTTCTCATGCTATTTTCTAGGAAGGGAAAATTAGAAAACATGTGGCAAGGTATGTACCAAAATCTTCAGCATACCACACAACACCCTAGCCCTGCATTTTCCAGCATATTCTCCTCTAATTTCATGTGGTTTTGACTCAAAGCTAAACTCCAAATAAAATAAATGTACACATTCTTTTTTGCTGTCCTCATCTGGTTATCCGTCCCTTTTCACAGGCTCTTGGAGGTCAGACATCAAGACTTCAAAGTTTAGCAGTAGCCTAGCTTGTGGTAAGTATTTATTCCCTGCAGTAAGTGCAAGGGCTAATACTGAAATGCTTTCAGACTGAGACTTGGAAGATGCCAGAAACCCTTCAGTGATTTGTATGCATTGTTTCAGTCAACTTTGCTCCCAATACCCACAATCTTAAACATGCAAATGTTTTTATTAAAAGTGTGTCTGTATTGTTTATCTGCATTGTAATTCCTACTGATTTCAAGTAAGAGACTACCCAAAAAAAGAGAGAGAAAGGAATACACATCAGCTCTTCAGCTGGAGTAAATAGCTATTGATTTATTGAAGCTTTACTGAAGCTGATAAAGCCAGGCTAATTTACTCCACATCAGGATCTAGACCAAAATTGTGCAGGGCATTCTCCAGATGAGTGGCATGGAAATCCAGGTGTTTCTGGATGTGCTTTGATAGGGACAGGAAAATATTTTATGTGCGGTGAAGATATCATGACTTGAGCAAAAGCACACATAATGGTTTTGGAGTTTAGATGTGAAACCACTTTGTGGTCTCATTTAAGTAGATGTATTTCACTGCTGACTCCCTTTCCACACATTCAGTCTAATACTATAAAAATCCAACCTGGCTTATGGAAAGACCTGATGTCCTCCAAAAAATACCTGAAAAAAAAATTAAAAAGTTCTCTCCTCCTCCTAAAGAAAATAGAAAATTGAGCCTATTTTCTAAAGATTCTTTTTTAGTCAGTTCTACTCACTGTTTTTATAGCATCCTTTGTGAATAGTAAGTTTTATAACAGATGGTTGTTAGCCTGTGTCTGTTTCGAGGAGAAAAGTTAGTGCAATCTAACCTCCAGTAAGTTAGTAAACATCTTTACGCAGAGAAATAAGACAATTGAAAGTAGAAAAATTCAATGGAGTGATGCTTCTTGGTACATTTTAGATATGCATTACTTTGTCTATACATTGATTGCCTTGAAACAGAGCATGAACAATTACCTTACATCTAAGGCACTGTGAGTAGTTGGTATTCTTACACCAGCTTGTTATTAATCAGTCAACATAGTGTAGAAATAAGGCTCTTTGTTTGAATATAGTCCTTTCTTTTTGATACTGCCTGCACAAGCAGCTTCTCACCCAAAGAAGTGACCATTGAAAAAGCAGTGTCACCTCTCTAATAAAATGTGCAACAAGCCAGGTCTTTCCAGGATGCCACAGGACGCTGCACAAAGTGCTCTTCTGGCTGGGGACAACTGGCCAGAGAATGGGAGTCCAGTATTGAAAAGCATCCAAGAGAGACCTGAGATAAAGTATTAGTCCTCACCCCATGTACCTCAGCCCTCTGTTCATCACAGCAGTTAAGCACAGAAGTAAGGTGAAGGTGAAATTAAGGTGAAATGTCTCTCATCTTGAAACCAGCGTCAGTTTTACCATTCCTGGAGTAAGGACAATGTTGCATCCCAAAGTATACTAAAAGTTTTGTAGATACTGAAATAATTTTCTGAGTATTTGCCTTTTTAGGCAAATACAAATCCTGCTCTTTAGATTTTTTTTAATTCCCAACAGGAGATCTATTTCTGCAGCCTCAGATTCATGATACTGCTTTTCTCATTTTCTGGAGAGTTCACATTTATCTGGAAAGTAGCTAGCATTGAGACTAATGAGAAACATCTGAGAAATGCTGCTTTCTTATCACAGTAGAGCCAAAAAACCTTAAACAAAATAAACTAGCTCCTTTTTTGGGTATGGAGTGTCGTCTTTTATAGGAACTGTTTCACATTTTATGTGTTGAATGGAGCCAGTCAAAAAATCCAAACGGATAATCCATTTGATAATTTGAGAGAGAGCTGGTAACCACTCTTTAAATATGCAAGTGAAAAGCAAATAGATTTCATAAGAGTAGTCATGGTAGCCTAGTCATCACCAGTTCAAAAAAACTGATTAAATAGCTAAAATTATGGAAGTTAAAAAAAATAAGAAAAACGCTATTTCCAATATTTCCACTTGGCTATTTCCAGCCCACATGTTCCTGTTACCTCAGATCAATTCCTTTATCCCTTAATTCAAATAAAGAACACTATTATGCTGTTCCCGTACTATTATGCTGCTCAAATTATTCTTTTAAAACTGAAGTGCCATTAGAGCACATGTTAAAACAACCTCCTTAATCAAGAGTGACCCAACACAATCTTGCATGCTGGAGTAGCCCTAAGCTGCACTCCAGAGGATGGCCGTGCCTGCAGAGCCTTGCCATACATTTTGGAATGTCTTTGAGGGGGCTGGAAGACCCCAGAGCAGGAGCTCCCACCATCCCTGCCCACCATGGCTGGGCACAGCGTGGTCTCTGGGCTGCACAGGGAGCAGGCAGGCAGAGGCTCCCTGCGTCCCCAGCCCCCTGTAGGGGCAGGGCTCTCCCCTGGCTTCCTACTCCTCCCCTTTCACTTCTGACGTGGCCACTATAAAACCAGTGCCATCTGTACTCAGAATCATTTTCAAATAGGTTTTGAGACATTTACTTCTATTATTCCAATTTAAAAAAATTGCATTTTTATATTACATTCTTTTACGCAAAAAACTACTTCTGTACTTAAAACTAGTGAATGCTAAAACCAGATGAATTTGGAAAAAATAAGTGAGGTGTGCTCTGTAGCTTTCAGTGCAAAACCAATGAAGCTTCTGCTGAGTTCAGTGGACATTGTTCTTGCTAGCCTACAAAATTTGTCCCCTGCTAACCAGTCATCTCTACAATATAGCTAAGAACAAGGACTGCTCTTTGAAAAAGTCTTAACTTTAGAAAATGTCCAAGATTTTGAAATTATTTATAGTGTTTTTATACTTACTATTAAAATTTCATATTTGTAACCCCTAACCTTTTCACCCCACAGGAGGTTCAAATTGCTCTGTCCCATACTGTACACATATATACATATATATATTTATATATATGAGCCTAAAGGCTTCCTCCTGAGCATGGCCTGAGGCCACTGCTGTCCGTACAGTTGACTGAAATCAATCAGAGGTTGTGTGATTCCCATTTTTTCAGCAACTGTATTTAATTTCTCAGGAAAACAACAAATATTTTAATTTTATATCTTCAAGTCTCTGCGGCCATTGATTTGTCAGTAGAATGGAATGAAAAACACTATCAAGCTCTGGCAGCTGAACTGCAGTGGTGATGAAAGGTTGCCCTGCTTTTACTCTTTATTGCACCACTCACTACCTTTCCAATGATGATTTGTCTGCACTGTCATTTTTATTAGCTTTGGTGCAAAACAAAGAATACTCTTCTCAGGTCATAGTTAGAATGGAGAAAAAAGTAATCCCTTCATTTCCATCAAGGAGTTTCCATAATAAAAATAGCTGAGAAGGAAAATCCTTCCAATTTAATTTCTATTTAATCTCTTTCCTGGCTATACAACACTTAAAAATATAAACTGTAGCCAAGGTTATGGATAAATGAAGCAAGCTGAAAACAGAAGATGGGGAAAAAAGCAACTCTTCACCATGTTCTTATCAAGATGTTCTGTGCATAAATATTGTGACTATCCCTTAAAACTTGATCAATTTTCAATAAAAATCTGCATTTTATGGTAGAACATTAGCTTATGTGTATTTTTCATACAACAGTAGCAAGAGAAAGAGTTGGGAAATCATTCATAGTTGTTGCAAGTAGTTCATGTCCATAAGGATGAGTAATAGTCTCCCTGCCTGGAGCTTGAGCCAGAGTTGTTCTTTATTTCACTCTGCATCTCCTCCAAATCAGAATCTCTTACTGAGCAATTGAGGAATGTAACAAAAACAGGTTTTGGATTGATTTGTAGACTAAAATTGCTTCCAACTCTGAAAAGGTCTTTATTTCATATTATATTTATGGACTTTTGGGGAGTGGGCAAGGAGATTGTGCTCAGTATGAGGAGGAGGAAAGATGGAAAAAACCCACTCCATGTAGAGGTATTAACAGAGCTTGCCACTCTGAGTCTGTTGCCTGGGTATTTACTGCTGCTGTGAAACAAAGATGGAGACACACGGGTTTAAGGTCCACTAGGCACTAGTGGAAGCACTAGATAAAGCACTCAGTTGTGTCAGGATGAATTCATTGGAAATGTTACTCATGAGAGCAATCCCAGTGAATGCAATGGAACTGCTCAGAGGAGTAAAGCCACCACAGCAGTGTTGTTGGGCTCAGACCCACGCAAGATTCCCACGTAGAATAGCTGATAGGAGAGAGGCACACGTGCTCAGCAACAACTGATAGTGCTTAATGAAGACCATGTGTATTAATAGGCCTGAGCACAGGAAATGAGAGATTTCCCCCTGCTCCTCTAATGATGTCTAAGAGCAAGTTCTGTGTAAAGAAATATTTCTTTAGGAAATAGCTGACTGACTGGAATCCTTAAGGAAAAAAGCGACAGATTTCCATTGCTTTTTTTCTTGGATTAGAGTTAGTCTTGGTTTATACTGCCTTCCCAGATTTCTTAAAATTGTTTTCCAGACCTTCCCACGGTGCTAATGTCAGACCTATATCTAATAACTTTTTCCTGAAGGCTGATATTCTAACACAATATCTTTCAGCTCAGAGTGCATAAGCCAATTACTTTATTCTCCCAGCCAACACTCAGGACACACAGAAGAACCTTCCTGCTTCTGATTAGTAGCAGATATGGTTTTGTAATGGATTGAGACAAAAATTTCCAAGTGCTAACAGGTTTTCATGACATGTTACCGATATATATGTTTAAGCTGCAGAGCCTGATCCATGCAATTAGTTTATAATGTAAATTCTTGAGCGGTCCAGGTTTAGTAGTACAGAAAATTACATTTGTTGCTATTCATAGTTAATTATTGAACAGAAGCTTGAATGTTTATGCTTGTACAATTGCCTATTATCACAAGTAAAACTTGAAGTTTAGTCATAATTTTTTACGTTTTTTTTTTTGCTCTATCAACATAACTTGATTTTCTTGAGATGTGTCACCGAACTACCAGGAATTAGATATAATTATATAAGGAAAAAAACACAGCAAGTTATTCCCAACAGCTTATTTATTAGACAACACATCAAATTTCACTAGCAAATAGGACGACTTATTTTGGTTAAGCAAAGCTGTGCACAATATTTATAACACCACTACATACGCAATTTTAGCATACCTGCTAATAAAGAGATCTAGAGGGAATCCAAAAGCCCGTGTAGTGCATTCTCACATATAAAGTGCCATCTATCTTGGAATACTATTACCTGTATTAAGATAGTCTGATACTTGTCTGCCGTTCATACCAGATTAACCAAGCGTTGTCTCAGAATAGTTCTAACAGGTCCAAGAATTTCATATATGATCCTAGCCTAAATCAGGAATAATGTGGCTTCCCTCTTCAGACTGTTTTTATGGCTCTTTATACTTTACATGTTTAATCCATTGTGAATAGCATGAGGCAATTTCTGTGAAAAATGCTGTCTTTTCACATGACTCTTCATAGAACCAATTGCTCCTTAAAGAAGATGTTTTATGTTATCTTCAGGAGCAGGAATAGATATAAAATGTATATAGCAAAAATGATGGAATGCAGTTTACTTTAAAAACTGTTAAAAAGCTAACAACTGTCACTAAGAAAAGCTGAATCAAACATGGTGATCTTCAATTTTCTGTTGCCAGCCTTTAGAAAAGCACTTTTGAAGCTACCCCATTCAAGTATTTGGCCATGCCAGCCTCAGTCTTTATTGTCATGCAAAGTTCCTAACAGCACTTGGCTTACCTGATCGTGATGCTGCCCCAAATAAATGGTTGCTCATATGTATTACAGTTCTTAATCTGATTTTTCTTCCCTGCATTAAAAGGAGTATTTGGCCCTTTCTTGATACCTTATCGTCTACATTAGCTCCAGATCTGGGCAGGGAAAATACCCAGTTTTCTTTGTAAAAGTGAACCTCCAGAAGCATGCAGATTTGTTCTCTTCTGGACAAATCACAATCATTTACTTAGGAGTTTCAAAAGAAAATTCTTGGAATGGTTTGTTGAAACACTTTTTAAGAAACTGTTTTCTTAAGAAAAGAAAGAATTTTGTTCAAACTTCTGAATAGTGGTCATTTATGGAACTAACTGGAAGACCTCTGCTTTTTTTAGTATGTTTATGCCACTAATAGGAGGATCTCCACATTTTTAGGGTGTTGCTGCCGGATATGACCAGCTGTTCTTGAATTGTTCACCAACATGATTCCCAGGTGGATCCTAGAGGAATTTCTTCAGAAAAATTTACCAAATATGTTCCAAGCCTTTGAGATCAGTTCCTGGAAGTGAGCAAGGCTGGGATAAGTAAACCCCCAGCTTTCATGGGATTATTTTGTAGCCTGTCCTCATATTTCTATAATACTTTAAAAGCATAAAAATGATGCAATGGTGCATCAAAATGATCAAAGAAGATAACAGCTCAAAATGTAGACAACTTTAAATGAAGATAGTATTTTTGCAATTCAGTTACAACAAATCTTTATGCATCAAAATGATCAAAGAAGATAACAGTTCAAAATGTAGACAACTTTAAATGAAGATTCAAAAAGAATGCATTTTCAAGTTTCCTTCTTTTAGTATTTTTGCAATTCAGTTACAACAAATCTTTTATTGTTTTTAAGGTACTTTCATTTGTATTCTGACTTCTTAAAAATGTTTTTATGAGATTGAGATAGCTTTATTTGACCTTTATTTCTTATCGTTCCTGCACAGGACACACCTCTGTGTTTATCTTTTGCAGTGTCCTGGTCTATAAGCAAGCAAGCAATGGGGATCCAAGTCTGAACCACACAGCCCTGTCACTCTGGACTACAGGACCTAGTTCAGGCAGTGCGTGGGCCAACTGGCCCATGGTGATGAAAAAGAGCCACCAAAGTTCAGTGTAGGTGTGGCACATTTTTTCAGATATTTTAGGTGTCAGAAATGTGTGTGTGTACATACACACATGGGACACACTAGAGACAATAAGACAGCAGCAGCCCAGAAGCTGAGTCTATGTTGTTTCATTTCCTCTTGCTCTGGAGACCTGGGCTGTTCCTCAAATCCATCAGTGACTGGAAGGTTAGCACAGGCAGACAGATTCCCCCCTGGATGCACTACAAGGAGTGAGAGGTGCACCTGCTTCCACGCACTGACCCCACTTCCCTCCAGGAGGGACAGTGCCCTCAGACAGAGCTCTGCAGACTCTGGGGCTGATCCCCTCCAAAACCCTTCATCTCATAGTCATTTTACTGCACGTAAGCCCAAAGAATAGTCAACATGATGGCAATCAAAAATTAGCTCACAGCCTCATCTAAAGTATGGATCTGCAGTTAGCAAAGGAAACTTAGTTGCTTATTGGTTTCTAAATGAGAAAATACATGGTATGCCAAAACACCCAGCAGCCTGAAATCAATCTGTATTTCTGCAGTGTAAGTGGAAAAAAGCCATCCTCAGATCACCACCTACATGGGCAATAGAGCTCATGCAAAGCCTGGGGTAGACAAATCCTGCAGTTGCATGGAAGCAGCAAGGAAGGGCCTTAGGACACCAGGTGCCAGGGAGAATGATATTCAAGTATAGATTTCAAGAAATCATCCACTTTGCTTTAGGTGGATGACACACTGTCCAGCCTGAAGAATTAAGAAATGTGTCATTTACTGGAAAAAAAGGTAGTAGCATATAAAACTAATGAGAAATAATATGAATAATATGACTGTGAACTATGGACTTGCCATGGACTTGACACGGAACCACTGGGATAAGATCACTTAAAACTGTAGACAACAGCTTGCTTTCATACCACCAAGTGTTTTGCTGTAGCAGAAAGGAAGAGTAAAGGGCTGACAGGTTAGAGAGGAACATAACCCCTATGAATGCCCTCACATAGGAAAGTTTTGGTGCTGGCCTTTGGGTTCTGCCTCCCACAGTCTACACCCACTTCCAGCAGAGTGGCTAACTGAAGGAGAGATGCTTTTTGCTGCTCTACACTTCTGAAAAAAACTGAAGGACCAGGGTTGAGTGGACAACATTTTAGTTAATGTTCATGCTGTGCAGAAGTTTGTCCTGAAATGCCAGTCAGCTGGGCTTTCTCTGGGTGCTGGCAGGGGGATGGGCAGAAGAACCTCCAGTGTGAAATTCTTGAAAATGCTCAGTGCATTTTCATTACATTTCTCAGGCAGGGCTGCGGCAGGAGGAATGGAAGCAGAACATGTGCCTGCACATGTGCAACTGCAAAGCTCAGCAGCTCCTCAGCGTTAGCCTGCCTCAAGCCAGCATTTTCAGCTAAGGCCCTGAACTTCCTATTAAAGAGTTAAAGTACAAGCACTAAATTCCTTCTGCTGAAAGTAAAGGGAAGTATCGGGTAGAGAGGCAGACCATAAAACTGAGGTAAATAGACCTTAAAGTTCGTTGGCAAGATCTCTGAAAGTGTATTGCCAGAGCTAAGGCTGGTCAGACAACAAGTCATGGAGCTACATAAAACTCACCTCTAGCATGCTATTTGTACACTCACTGCATCAATTAAAAAGACAACCCTGCCTCTAGTAGGATGTAATTTTTGAAATTAAAACAGGAATATATATAATGGTATTTCACCTTGCAATTTGTTATGGTTCTGAACGAATCAATTAGGCTTCTTACTGCAAAGATAAATATTTTCAATGATGTTTTAGATAGTCTGTTTATAAGGGAGCCCAAAAGACAGCTTGACTTTACTTTTTTTGCCAGTAGCTATTAAATGTATAAACCAGTATCCTAGAGACTTGCCTGCAAGTGACTTTGCCTGCACAGCTAAATGGAAAGTATTATTTGTTCTAACTGCTGCTTGCAGATGATTTCTTTGTGGTTTCACAGCTTGGTCATATGGCAAAACTTTTTAATTTTTATTTTTTATTTTTACAGCTGTTTAATTGGGATAGTCCCCTCTCTGGTATTTATTTGTGATGTTTATTTACACAGAAGGCTTTTAGGTTTGCAAAGGCCGAGTTTTGCTGGGAAGGGCCAGGTAGAGTGTTTGTGCAGCTGGTCACCAGGTAACCCTCCCAAACACTGCTGGAAACCACTGGAATCAAGCACAAGGATTGAAATGGTGCTCTCCCCAGGACTGTTTTCATTGCAGCACAAGCTCTGATGTTTGCTCAATTTTGTTTGATATCATGCAGACCCATAATTCTACTTTGAAAAGATAAAAACTGCGAAGCAGCAATTAACTTTCTCCAATAAGCACATTTTAAGCAGCAGAAAATTAACAGTTTTATTGCTGAGAGTGGCTGGGGAAAACCATGATGGCTTATTAATACAATTTTAATACATGGGTAAACTGATGCAGTCAAAAATCCCAAATTAGACACCAAGATGCTTAAAAAAAAAAAATTAAAAATCACATTCATTCTCAAATAATGAATTTGAAACTTTACTTTGATATGATATTAGAGAATTTAGGCTTAAATCACAATATGGTTTTGAGTTTTTCTCTCTCTGGTTGAGGAAGTTAAGAACATGGGCCTGATTCTCAGCACTAGATTTGTCTCCTGTCCCCAGGATCAGGCACAGCATGTGTGTAATTAGCAGCCAGCCCTGCAGGAGAAGTGAGGTCTGACTGTAAAGCAAGGCCTGGGGGTGCTGGCAGAGCTGGAGGAGCCTTTCTGGAGGGCCACCAGTACCACTGGCTGTTGATAAAGCTCTCTGAAGCTGGCAGTGCTGCAAACAGGACAAGATCTGAAGTTTATACCAAAGTGTACAAAGCATCCAGAAAAAAACCAAACAAACCAACAAACCAAACCAAAACCCCCACAACCAATTGCTGAAGCCGTTGAACATAATTTAATCTGGTTATGACTGTTCCCAGCTGGATATTCATGGCTGTGGACTGTAGTACAACTCATAAGAGAAATATCCTATACCTTTGTGAGTAATAATATAAATATAATTAATCTATAATGTAAATATGAAATCCTCTCTTTTCTCCCTCCTTTGAGCCTGTTGGAAGAAATTCCCTCCCATAATTACTTGGGTGGGTTGGGTGTGTGCTGTTGAAGAAAAATTTTTGAGATTTTCAGATATTCACATGCTTTCAAAAGCTACAAATTTAGAAGAGCATTTTTCACCCTGGTCACCCCTAAGCAGGCTTGAAATTGGTTAAGCAACAGGTTTATTTGGAACCACTGGGAAGTAAAATATATATAAATAATATTTTTTTTAGTACCTTTTAACAATGAAGAAGTGCCAAGACAGTAAAATGCACATTTATCAGGCCTCTTATTTTTAATTTTGGTAATATCCTGAATTTCATTGTGCTTGACATGTTTACATTTTGTAGTGCATCTGTAGCATTTCTAGTCATCCCTCTCTGAAACCTGAATTACCATAATCCTTGCAATTCTGCACTAAGTGCAAGATAGGCAGTCTGCATATGGAACAGATAGTGCCTTAGAACAGAACTTACTCTATTGAACATATTTGTGGGCATCTGTGAGACAACAAAAGAGCAGGAAGGCCTTGTCCTTAAGGAATATGTCAGTCACACCCCTCACCCTGGATAACCTAGATGGTGAATGTTATTTGGTCTAAATTTCTATTTTCTTTTGCCTGGATCAATCACTGTGAACCTTTTTCCTTTTTAGATTATAGTCACCTTCTGTCTTTTCATCCAGATGTAACTTCAAATAATGGATTCCACCAGAGATTTTTTCCTTTCTCCTTTTCAACATAGACAAAGAAGTTAAACAAGGAAAAAAGGTTCTGAGCAAATCAATGAAGCTGAGGTTAGCGGCTTTTGAAAACAAAACCCCTAAAGTACTGATACCAGTGGGTAATGGTAATTTACCAATCTGTATCCATTCCCATGGTAACTGAGTACTATGGTAACAAACATAAACAAACATAAATATTATCTTTCCTATGGTTTCAAAATTTTCACATTCAATGCTGTTTGATAAATAGCTACACTAGCAGTTCCTCAACTGTTGTTCACAAAGACATACTACAGTAAATAGACTCTCATTGTGCCTACCAGAATCTGCAAGCAGTTGCAGTACTTAATAAATAATAGGTGATTACACATCCAGAATTGGTTTTATTTAGCAATATAGGTGCAGGTAACAGTAACTAGGCACATGTCAATGAAACAGCATTTTAAGTAAGACAGGCTTCATGAACTTACTGGCATGGCTTATCAGTTTGTTTGACAGTTTGCAAAACTAAAGCTGTTCATAGTACCAGTCAAAAATATATTATGTGATTAACTTATGATTGTAAGGAAAATAGATGTTTCCTAAAATTATTATTCTAGTGGAAATTCATCTCAGAGTTCATGCAGGCACTTGGCTCTTTTCTTCTTGATCTGTTTCTCAATGTTATATACATTATTATTTACTCAAAATTCAATTTTTGTTTGGTAACTTGATCACATCAAATCTTATATTTCTAACACAAATATACCCTGCTGCTCTCTACCACGTGAGCTTTCCAGTATAGACATCCCGGAGACTTTGCAAGCAGCTGCCCGGGGAAGCCCTGCCTGAGCCCGGCCGGGACCCACTGAGCCCCGCGCACCCTGTGCGTGACCCAGCTCCAAGCAGTGCCTCAGCTGGGTGTGCTGCACTGCCCTTCTCCACACACTTGGATCAGCACTGCCACCTCCACACAGCTGTCAGCACACTACAGACACAGCTCATCTTGCATGCAAGTTTTGCACAGGCCTCTAATCAGACAACTTGGGTTTTAAGCAGAGAGGAAGACAGCCCAAAATAGTGACTCTTTAGAAAAGCAGTTGAAATGCAATAGATCTCTCTCTTATCTTTCCCTTAGAAATCCAGAAAGTTTGACTGTGCTCAAGAAGACAGGTATACTCTGTTTTATGAGGCAATATCTCCATCACAAAATAGTAAAGTTGGTTTCTAGAGCTGGGAGGCTCTTGCCCTTTTGTCGTGTTCCAGTCTGCTGTCACATGGGCAGCAAAGCAAGCGCAAACCCTAAAGCTCAGCCTAGCTGATAAGTAATGTCTTTCCATACAAATCTGTTTTCCAAGGTAAGAGCTGGTCTTTAACTTGATTTGATTTCAGTGGTAGTCATCAATTCAACACTATGAGTTTTCTGTCTCTGGCCTTCAGTATTCCATCATGGAATTCCAACCAGAGTATGAAGAGGTCAGTATTCATAGTGGAGTGTGGGATTTGATTAAAACTGATGCAGAGAACCTCACAGGCTCAGACAGATTTACACTGCCTGAAGAAAATAGTTCCTGACCTAGCCAAAGGGAAAGGGCAGAAAACACTAGCTCAAGTACCTAAGTGCAGGCTCACGTCTGCAATGTTTTCACTAGGATTGCTGAAACTACACAAAACACAACAGCCCTTGATCCTGGGCTTGTTTGGGTTGGAGGTCTAATGCAAAATCTGTTCTCAGCTCTAGTCAGCTGCTCCTTGGCTTTGGGCATGACCACAGTTTTGCATTACCTCATTTTATCTGGAAAACACTTTGGATTCTACACAAATACAGTTAGTCTTAAAATGACAGATTTCCTGCTTTAGATTTATATATTTTTCTGCAATGTCTGGTTCACCAAATGTCAGCAGGGATAACTGATCACCAGGAAAACTGATCTTGTTGCCTGTCTTTCTTGAGCCAGTTCATAGCTATTGGAGTAGCAATGAGAAATACATTTCCAGTGAGGCAAACTGTTATTTTTGCATAATGTGAGCTGATAGTCAATGACTGATAGTCAATAGTCAGTGGTGCTCACAGACACAAGAAGAGGCAATGCGCACAACTTGAAACACATAAATTTCCATCTCAATAAAAAACCCCAAATCACAACTTGAGTATAGAACAGCTGTCGATTTCTCTATCTCTGTTTTGCCTCTGAATTGTGAGTTCTTTTGTCTCTATCTCTGTTTTGCCTCTGAATTGTGAGTTCTTTTGTCTAGAGAGGCTGCAGAGTCTTCATCCCTGGAGATACTCAAAACCTGAGTGGTCACAGTCATGGGCAACCTGTTGTAACTAGGTGACCCTGCTTGACCTTTTGGGGGCTGGACCTTTTGGGGGCTGGATCTCAGAAGGTCCCTGCCAACCTCAGGATCTGGATCAGGATTCTGTGATCTCTGTTTCTGTGCCAAATACTGTGCAAAGGTAAGCCAGGAAAGGAGTCATCAACCTTCAGTGAGGCTTTATCTCTTCAATTTTCTCTAGTCAAAAGTTATATGAGTCACACTATAGCACTTCTCGATCCTATTCTTAATTTGTTGATAGAGAACTCAAAATCTACTGGGACTTCCAAGGCAGATGCTTTCACTGAAGACCATATTAGTGTCTCAAGACAACTATTTTCTTTCAAAAAGTTCCTAAATTCCCTGACCTATAAGACAGGTATAGCCACCTAAAGACATCTGTTCTTTGCAGATGTTTTCAGACTTAGATCCAGAAGTATGTCTGGAATGTAAAAATTCCTCAACAGTGGATTGAATCTCAGAGGGATACAACTGGAGAATCTATTTGCTTTTCTTTGAATCTGGAAGCTCAGTTACTTCAGCAGTACAACTTAGATTGGGAAACTTTCCCTTAGTTTGCCAGCTTTTTTTTTTATTACCAGTTATCTTTGCTGCTCTTTGTCAGCTAACGCCTTAAGAAAGTTACAACATCCAAACATAAGATTTAGCCTTTTCTCAAATCCAAGTTAATAGGTGCAAAGATAAAATCCTAGGCAGACCAACAGATAGTTGATGAACAATCCATATTAGGTATTTCAATAATTTGCAAACCTTTCTTCCCTTTAATTTGGAAATCAAAAAAAAAAAATTTTTAAGGGGCCTAGCTAATGTCTCCAGATATTTGGTAGAAAAACCAAAAATGTTTGATTTGTCTCTTATGCAAGCAGTCCTCTTTTCCTGGATTCTGGACTGTACATGCACAAGAGTGTGCTCTGATGAGCTCACAGACAGGAAATGAGGTATTTGCTTACCAAAATGCTTTAAAATAAACCAGCAAATATGACACACATGCAGAAGCTTGTTCTCCAAGTGTATTGTTCAGGCTCTTAAAAAAACAAACTATTGTTACAAAGGTGTTTAAATGTCACTATCTGCAGTTTGAAGGAAAGAAGAATATCTTTTATGGAATGGGACACTGTAAAGAACTAAAAGCATTTGATTGACTTGTTTTATATTGTAAACACTCCATATTTTACACAACTTAGCCATAAGGAGTTAATTTTTATTAAATAATAAACTGCAGTTAAGTACAGTTTATTCAGATGATTTTACTGTCACTAAGTTGCTACTAAAATTATGAAACCAAAAATCTGAAAAACTTCCTGTCAACTGATGTTAGCAGACAGCACTAATTACAAAGGCTACTGCTTAATTTTACAAAAATCTGACCAAATCCACATTCTTTTGAGCAAGTATGTGGCTCCAGTTCCACTCAGGTTGCAAGTAAGTGATGAATAGAAAACAGCCACACAGTTCTAAAGCCCTGCAGTATGAAAACAGCACTGATAGTAACCCTGTAACTCCCAGACAATGTGTCAGATTCTCTTTCTTAATAGCCTGGTGAACATATTACAGCTAGTTCTGAGCAATGTACACCACCATTTACTACCTTTCTAGTGCCTTTTGCTCTTCATAGATCTATTAGCCATTAATACTTTTACCTAAACTCTGTGATATCTGAAAAATCAATAACCATCCTGAAAAATAATAATAAATGTGAAACTGAGAAGAAATTAGCAAATTGTACTTCATATGAAGCCTAGGTATTAAAGAATTAAAGCATTTTGAACCAAGAGAACTTGAGAGTAAGTAAACTAAGAAATGTTGGAAATAGAAAATTTGAGACTAATATTGTAGTGGTCTTACAGAGAAATTAAGACACTTCTCACAACCAGAATTCCTAGGACAGAAATTTACTGCAGGCAGGAATTTTTTATGATGTTATTTCAAGGTATACTCCTTTTTGGAATTCCTAGCTCTAATATTTTTATTTTCAGTCTCCTAGCTACTAAAGTTCAGCTTAAGGAGGGTAGCTTTTCCTATACACCATTATTGCCATTAGCTGTGGATTTCTGTCCATTACTGGGAAATCTGAACTCTGGAAGAACCAAACCTGGGCCCTGGAAGAAGAGAGGAGGACCTGCACTCTGGCAGTAGAATTTGTCTCCTGCCTCATGGCATTGTGGGTTCTGTTGTTTCATTCCCTGTTCTGGAGTCTCTCTTATTGCACAGCTCCTTTCTGTTGCTGGAGCAGGAACGAAGAACACCAAAAAGGAATCATTCATTATTTTTCTATTCACCTGTCCCTTTTGGCATTGATATAATATGATACTATGAGGTTTTGGTGAGGGTTCACTGACACAAAGATGCAGCACATTGTTTTGAATGGGGGTTTGTATTTTATGTACAAATATTACCAGAAGCATCTTTCTCTTTGTGCCCACCACACCACCCAAAACAAAAAGGACTGTGCTCTCTCTTCAGGACTGGCTGTATAAAAAGAACCCTGTTAGTGGGAGCATGATGCACTGAAGTGTTTCTGCTGACAAAGTACAAGGTATTACACTCTGACCCCTCATAGAAACACATTTCCACAGCAAATAGACAAACTGTTTACAATGGCAGTAATAAAGCTTTTCACACTCATCCCCTGCCTTCCTCCTAAGACCAGAAGCCAAAAAAAAAGTGGAGGCTCCTAGATATTTTGGTAGTCTGGAAAAAAATGACCATAGAAGGCAGAGGTCCACTTTAATAAACTGAGTCAAAGGCTATGTTGGACACTTTTGTCCTTGTCAAGCTTGTACTTCTTAATAGTTTGTAGATTTGGGTTATTCCAGTAAGTGTTTATTCCTGGTGATTACTGTAGTGACTCTGCTGGTGCTGCTGGAGAGGGACAGAAACCATCAGCTACTTGAGCACTAATTCCTTGCAGGAGGCACAGGGTGAGAGCAAGCTCTGCCTCAGAGGTCTGGGCAGGCAGGTATGGGAATGAGAATGCTGAAGAACAGAGGAAGACAGCCATGTCCTACAGTGAGCCAAACAGAGCCTTGCAAAGAGTAAATAAGAAAATGGACAACATATGCCCTGGTATCAGCTCTCTCCTGCTCAGCCATCAGCCACAGATCTACACTGACATGTTCAATACTTGAATGAAGGCAAAGAAAAAAGTAGTTTTCATAATTATGAGCCAAATTCTCCCAACTCAGCTAGATGCCTCCTCTCATCCTGGCATGGTACCCCAACTTATCACATCCATAAATACAAAAAAATGGAACAGTAGTTGTAGCTGAACAGATTCATATATATTGGGATATTGGAAACTTTCCGCTTTGCTTCTTTTTTTTCTATTTCACATTGCTCCAACAACCCACATCCCTGCTGGGCTTTGATTGCAGCTTTAGCTAATTATATTAGTTGAGACATTTTGTCATACAGTGAATCAGGTCCTCAGATCCTCAACAGATCTAAATGAATGCAGCTGCACTGATGTTAGTGGAGATTTTCCTGTTCATACCAATTATTCATTTTCTCCCCAAAAATGAAAATGCAAACTGCCATACTCTAAAATACATTTTTAAAAGCAAAGGGATATACCTTTAGTAGCTCTTTCCAATTTATCTCTTAGAACACTTTGGAAACTTTATTTACACTCTAGAAAGCACCAAAATAGCATGCTGGATAACAAAGAGAAATGAACCATGCCTTTGGTATATTCTCCAGATGTACTTTCCCATAGGAATAAAACTTTAAGATTATTGTCACATCCAAATGTATTACATATATCCAAGAAGTCAACAAGCATGGAAGTCTACTAGATGACTATTTTCATATAGAGTATAAGAGAAACCAGAATAGGGAAGATTGCCTCACAGTTTTCCTCCTGACATGGATTGTTGCATAGGAACAACCATAAAAATATTATTTATCTTACACCAGTTCTATTTGGTCTGAAAATGGTTGTACTTTCTGGCCTATCAAAAGCTTTACAAAGCTAATGAATAAATCCACCTAGAAGCACACTAGCTTTGAAACACAACAGTGTTCTGCAGCTATTGGTGTTTAGGGCACTGGATTTGCTTTTTCGAATGGTGTGGCATGAGATAAAAGCAGATGACTTTCCACCATCAGCTACAGATTTTCTCAGTGTTTTTGCACAGATGACTGTACACATTCTTCAGCAATCAGCACCTAAACATTCAAATTCTTCCTGGCAACATGAACTCTGGTTAAATTTCAGCTGTCATCCTGCCTTGTTCCTCATACCTAGAGATACATCTTCATAGACCCACTCATTTTCAATAGCCTTAAACCTTCTGGAAAAAAAAACCAAAACAAAACACAACCAAACAAAAGAGGCAGTCTAACGGAGGTTTATTTCTGCTTTGGCATCCAGCTTAAACTTCATATATCAAATATTTAATGACTTGTTTTCCACAGCATAGCTGGCGGCCGCTGTGCTGCCGCCGCCTCTGTGTTTGCGCAGAGGTTTCGGGCTGCTTTGTAGCTGGCAAAGTTGCAGGAGGTGGCACATGAACCTTGCAGCGGGAGCGCCGCTGCCGCCCCGCACGCAGCCCGAGCTGCGCCCGCCCTTGGCATGAGCACCGGCTCAGCGTGTGTGTTCCCCCGCTGGGAACACAGAAACAGCTTGCAGAGATGCTGCGGCTTTTCCAGCCGTGGAACTGGCACTGCATTTGCTGCTCCGTGCCGCCACTGCTGCTGTTCCTCCAGGCAGCCCTTGGCTCTCCCCTTTCCCCCAGCCCAGCCCGCCGGCCGCCCCGCTCCTCGCTGCCCGTGGGGAGGCCCGGAGTGGGGAAGAACTGCACCTGCTGCAGCACCTACTGCCTCATTAGAGCAAAGAATCCTTAAATGTTTGGGAATGAAGCCTTCTGCCTGTGCTGGCTCTGGCGCTTGCTAGATGCAAAATAAAAAAAATTGCTAATCGTTCAGGTGACTAGTGGATTTCCCCCCCCTTTCCTTTCAATTTTGTCAATCCTAGTGTTCAAAGTGCTTCTCAGGCATAACAAATAAATTAATGACAATCCATAATAATCATCTATACCTTTTCCATTTCTCAAGGGAAACCATTAAAACCAATCCTTCCTGCTATATGTAAGCTGAGAAAATGTTTTCCTCTATTCTTTCCTCTGACATTGTTACACTCTTAAACCCCGCTGAGATATGAGACCACTATTCTTTTAATGGTGATTTTGCTGACTTTTCCATCGTAAATGCAGATGATTTTAAACAGTGAAGTGTTCAATTGCTTGATTGTGAAACTCTGATGTTAAGAGTATTATTCATGCAAGCACTCTCATAATATGCAACAATTGCATAATCACTGCCTGAATACTGCCTTAGGTTCCAGCTCCAGATTCTCCAAAATCTCATCCTCCCACCCTGTTACAAGTTTTCATGCTGCATGCAGCAATGACAAAAACTCCCTGCAATAAGTACTGAAGATAAAGCACTTAAATTGGGATTCTTTCAGCTTTCTAATGCACATCTTAGCTCTACAGTTCTAGAGAAGGCTTGATGGGGTTTGGAGGATTTTTTCATGTGATTGTGTCTGATTTTTTTGTCCATTGTTGTTTGCTGAAAGGAACAGAAATGCCAAAGACAAGACAGTTTTCCCCAGTTTCTTCCTACAAGTGAAACAGTTTTGTTTTATAGCAAACACAAATGGAAGTGCAGCTGTTCAAAATGGGTTTCTAGACTTTGCCATTCTGAAATGGAAAGAGGAAAACGAGGTGATCATTGCTGCTTTTTCTCAGCTTCTCACATTCAGACTTTCTTTGTAGCCACTGCTCTAATCATTTTACTACTCTTCTAATAATTACATTGTTTCTATGTGGTCAAAAGGTGGATAAAAACATTCAGCGTTTAGAAGGCGCATTGCTCTATAGGGACCAAGGCTCATCATCCATGCTAGAAACAGCAGTAAAATTAGAGACCATCTGGCCTATTTACCTGCTGATGGAGAAGCCACAGGCCCCAAGCCAGCTGGAGCTGTGTTTGCCAACATTTTGGAAGTCCCCAAAGCTGAAATTAATGACCAGATGTTAGTGGAAGCTCAGCTTCACCACCTCCACTTCAAACATCCTTCTCCTTTCAGTCACAGTTTCAGAAGCCTTTGGGTGCAGAAAGCATGGAAAAGCTGGCCTTAGATTCTCTGAGCCCTGGTTTGAGGCTTCGAGTAAGCCAATTTTGCACGGTAGTAGGGAAGGGATGGAGTGTGCCCGTGTGTCCTGGGTTTGGCTGGGATAGAGTTAAATTTCTTCCGGGTAGCAGGTACAGTGCTGTGTTTTGGATCACTACTTGGTGCTGACCTGTAGTCAAGGACTTTTCAGTTTCCCCTGCTTTGCCAGCAAGGAGGTACTCAAGAAGCTGGGAGGGAGCACAGCCAGGACAGCCGAGCTGAACTGGCCAAAGGGGTATTCCATACTACAGAGCATCATGCCCAGTATGTAAACTGGGACACTTGTTTGAGAGGTGCCAATCATGGCTCCGGGATGGGTTCAGTGCTGCTCAGCAGATCATGAGCAATTTCATTGTTCATCGCCTGTCTTTCTTAGGTTTTATTTATTTCTCTTTTTCTTCCCTCCATTTCCATTATGATTATTTTATTTCAATTATTAAATTGTTCCTATCTCAATCCATGAGTTTTACCCTTTTTTCCTATTCTCTTCCCCATCTCCCTGGTGTGTGAGCAAGTGGCTGTGTGGTCCTTAGCTGCCAGCTGGGGTTAAACCACACCACCATGAAACAATGTCTGTGACAGTAAATCCAGTCTGAACCTCATAAATATGCTTCATACTTTGGGAGCTGCATGTATGAAAAGCTGATCAAAATTCAAATGCTGTTTACTCTCAGGCTCTATCTGTACTAACATATTTTCAGTTTTTCTTTACAGTATCATTAGCAAGTGCCCTGAGTCTAGGCTCTCTGGTTTCTTTATACTTGAATATCTGGCTTTTTTTTTTTCCCCCTTCTGTCATTATAGCACAGAGCGAGGAAAATACAGAGCATTGCTGTGTGTGCAGTCAGTATGTGCTGGTTCAGTGACACAGATTCCTTCAAAAGACAATATTATCAAATTTATTACAGCACTTTGTGAATGCACTTGGCATGCAGCACAAGCTGTTGAGATATGGAACTTGAAAGATGCTGGAGCGAAACCCCTCAAATCTATTGGTCTCTGGGGAATAAGATGGCAATTTTTGCCTGATGTATCAGGCAGCTGCAACTACCAGCAAATTATGGGTCATCTCCATGGCACAGGAAGAACTGGAAGCAGCATGGCATTGCCTTCCCCCAGCCAGACTCTTCTGCCACCTGACATCCAAGTAAAGGTTGAGGAAAACAGGACTATTAGTAGGTACTGCAGACAATAACAGAGACTACAGATTAACATTACAGAAGTTTTCCATATTATTTTCTGAACGAACTAGATTTCAAATATCCAGTAATGTTAATTTGACATATTTGCAGAAATTTTTTCTCCTTCTATCCTTATTAAAGTCGGGATAAGAGACATCCATTTCTCTACTAGTCCACAGAACCACTTATTTCATCCTAAATAAACTTGCAGATTGTTCAGCCACAGTTTTCTCTGGTCAGTCTATTCTGGCTCTTCCCCAGCACCATCTTGTTCTAGATGGAACTGAAGATGGAAAATACAAAATGGTATACTGGTGACTAGTTACAGCCCACATAGATTCCTGAGGACTACACATAATTATTACAATGGCAAGACTAAAAGTGACAAATTGAAGACATGAAATCACAAGTATAACAATAAAAGTGTCCATTAGCTTCCCCCAACACTCAAATCCCAGGAAACCACCAATATGCATGCCTATTTTGTATATGTAGGGTAATACAGATGATCCTACATTTCCTATAGCAACCGCTGTTTGTTAGAGCAATACATTCCCAATCTCAGAAATTCCAACCTAATATAAACCAGATGATACCAGCAGTAGCCAACAGAAACCCCTCCCTCTCTCCAGTTCAACTGCTACCAAATGTGCCTGGTATATTTGAAGGGACATGGGGCATCTCCACCTCTCCCCATTCGAGTAGTGCTTGTGTGAGAAAAATGTGAAATGCTGGCATCTACATCATTTTAACAGGGAAAACACATTAGTAACTGCAAAGCAGCTTGTCTATGTTTAAATCTTGCCTTCACTGCTTTCTTGATGCTTACAGCTTCCTTTGCTCAGGCACACACCCTGTTAGATTAAGCGTGAGAAATTTCAGAAGCTGGCCAGTAACTCAACAAATTGGAAAGCATTCTATGCATCAAGTCATGTTACCCTTTTTCCCTTCACCACCAGCCTGAGGCACTCATAAAAATATTAAAGCTGATATTTGTGCTTACTTAAGGACTGATCTAAATTTCTTTGGAATCAGTGGCAAGGATTCCATCAACTGACATTGGACTAAACCCCTCCTGCTCAAGACATAACTTTTGTGCATCACAGGATTTAGACATACCCCAACTGTGTATGTTAAAGGAATGTGTGCAAAACCTTCAACTGGTTAAAACAGAGAGGGGTCCCATGTGAAAGGCAAGACTATAACAGGGTAGGTGAATGACTTTCCCCATCTTCTCACCCCCTACTCCAGGAAAAAAAAAAAATCCCACATAAAGAAATGTGACTTTTATTCTCTGCATGTTAAGACACTCTTAAAGGTATTTGCTCTCGCACTGTTTTGTGTCTCCTGGAAATATTCCTCTCTATACTTGGTCAAAGGGGACTCTGTTCAAAAGAGACTTCAGTTCTGGAGAAAAAAAAATAGCACACTGAGCTGGAAAAGTGAAGGAGGACAGCAAAAATTATGCAGAAAAAAGTTAAAAAAAAATCATCATTATAGCTATAAGGAAAACTAGTCAAAAAGTAGTTTCCAACTCCCAGGAACTATGCCTGCTCTGGAGTTCAGGTTTGGACAAATTTGAGTTGATAGCAAGACATTGTCAAACCCACATTTTTTCCATAGAAAATAAGTTCTCAGGACCCTGCAGCTGCACAGACTCATTTTCTGTAAGCCTTATGATTCTCAAAACTGATGGATTTTGGACAGACCTGCTGAGAGTTCAGCCCTGAAGCCACAGGCACAGGACAATTATTCCCGTATTTTCCCCCAATTCTTCAGCCATGCTTCACAGCAGGAAGTGGCAGAGGGGCAGAGCCAGGGCTCCAGCGGGATGTTCCACCAGACGGTGCTACAGGCCACCCTGCTGGGGCTGCTCTGGGTGCTTCCTCCTCAGGACACAACTTGCAGTTTCTGCCACAACAATCTCAGAGATAACTGATTCAGGCCTGTGTCCAGCTTTGGGGCAACTTGCCTAGGCTCCAGAAACTTCACTTTTGGGGCAAATCTCAGGACAGCCACTTTTCCCCTGGTAAGTATCAAGTTCTTCCAAGGTTGCTAATCCTAGATAATCTGAATAGGATGTCTCAGCTTTTGTGGTCCTTTGCTCTGGGAAGGTTTCATTAGACTCAAAAACAACTGGGCAACCTTTGTGAACATGAGGAGTGTTTTAGTTTCCACCAACTGTCTTTTGGCATTTGTACATGTAAGAAAATTCCTTTGCCCGAAAGACCTTTGGCTTAGTTCCTACCTTCCTTCATGGGCCAGGTATCAACAAGCTAAAGCTTTACCTGTCATCCTTGTCAGCTGATGGATCACAAACAAAAACTATATGCAACTAATTTAAGACCTATTCCATCAGTTCTAGTACAATTGTTTAGTCTTTTATGTATATATTGTACTGCATTTATATTACATTTCTTTCATTTCATAAAATGAATTCATGAGACATCTACTGCTCCCAAGATTTAATCAATACCGGATCAGATAGCAGGTTGTACTTTCCACACAAATATAACTACAGACCAGCAACCTAATTTGTGAATATAAATGCCTCTTTCTACCAAAGTATGTTCTATCTAACAGGTCTCTGAAAGCCAGTTAATAAATATGCCACTAGATCCTATCTCCACTTTACACATACAGGCTTGTGACAGTACTCTTGTGTGTTAGTAGCAAAGCCATAAAAGCAAAGCATAGGACAGTTTATACATATATGAAATACTTTACCAGGAACAGATGGGGAAATGGAATCAGAAGGAAAGTTTTCAGTAATAAGAAAATACTTAAAGGAAAAAAAAATCATGTGAAACGTTTAATTGTTTTTCCCAAAAAAATATTTCGTCCTGTGCAAAACGTGGTATGTATTGTAATTAATAATGTCAAAGTGCAGAAAGTTGTTGTTTCTCAAAATTTCATCTCTGATGCTTTTCCCTTATTTTTAGTTCACACCAAAAGCCGTTATGAATTTTCTGAAGGATGAAACTTTTAAGTTCTGTCTCATTGTGATATTCCATTCCTAGAATAAATCCAAGCCCAAAACTTCTATAGGCTATAAAGGCTTTGATGAAGCCATTGTAGCATCACCATGCTTTCTTCACAGACATAAAGATGGACACGTGGATGAAAAATACTAGAAGCCTTCAAAGCAGCATGGGTTTACTGAAGTGACCAGGACACCTCACCATCGCAGAATTATTTTCTGTAGTACACTGCAAACAACTTTCAATGATCCTGATGGATATTGTGTGGCTACAAGCTCCCCTTGTCATAAAAAGCCTGAATTTTTCTCAAGATACTTGGTTTGTTTTTAAAATAAATTGGTTTAGTTCTTTTAAAAGTTAAAATAGCACAAAAATTAAATACACCTATTCCTCTCAATTTTTTAAAAATTAATTTCTGTTCATTACTGCTGCTTCTTTCAGAATTGCTTAAACCAGAAGCCATAATATAGTCACAGCTACTTCTCTTAGTCTCTGCAACTGAGTGGAGAGCACAGAATGGAAACATGAAATACCCCAGCGCTGAGGCTGACAGCACACCCCACCTACAAGTAGTTTAAAAACTGCTTTGACAGCACTGATGGAAGGATTTGCCTGCTTCCTAACACTATACAGCTGAGAAGTAGTTTACAGCACTGAATATCTCAGAAGATTCAATCTATACTTTTTTTTGTATAAAGGACCTAGAGAATCTAATCCACTGTCTTTCCACTGCAAAAATAAATTTAATTGGTAGCTCTTCTGCCATACCTAAACCTCACAGTTTTACACTTCAATTTATAATTTTGATTAGATATTTTAGCATTCTCCTATTATCACTGGTTTGAAATGTCTAGGGCAGATACAGTCATTCCAGCTCTGCCTTTTTTTAACTATCAAACTAGCTAAACCATCAGCTAGTGGCCCAACTTAGTAGTCTGACAGATTTCCAATATACACAGCAGTTACAGAAAAAAAATGGATTTAAATTAAGCTTTGTAATACAGGTTATCATGCACTCATCAGTTTCTAAGTAAGAAAAAAAATGGTCAGAGAAAAGCCTGATGTAGTTTGGTTTGAGAATGTATACCTATATCCAATATGCAGCATTAGTCCTGGTGCCTGAGAGTTGTGGCTTATTCTGTGTACTATCTTAGAAAATGGCCAGTCTGGACAAGACAGTTCATTTCTTTAAGTAAATAAATAGGAAAACAGTGGGTTGACCTCAGAGCAACTGAGCCGTAATATACAGTCATCTACGGAAAGTTAGTGAACCTGGTAAATGTTTGGTCACTAAGAGGATGGACATTAAAAATTGAACCATATGGACAAAATGAAATAAAAAAGCTTTTACTTTTAATGGAATACCCTTTTGCCAATTATATAAGCAAGGTCAGCGTGTAATGGGATAAAACCCTAGATACACAGGAAAGAATAAAATTTTTTACCATCAAGATAACAGTTACATACTACAATTTAGCAAAATTGAATGAATGCTAAAAGTCTAATTCCAGCTTTCTTAGGGTGCAGCCACTATTGACTTCATCCCAAACCTTTGGCTTGTAAAGGCTTCTTCCTTTATACACACCTGGTTTTGCTGTGTGAGATTGCAGTGACATACTGCAGATGCTACTACAGCATTAGGCATTGATTATGGAACTGCACTGGGTTACTCAGGAAATATTTTTTCCCTTGCATATGCCAGGTATTTTCTGCTATTCAGTCAGTGATTGTCATTTACCTCAATTACCTGACTCAATGGTAAAACTTACTTAGTCTTTTTCCAAAAAAAAAAAATCCAAACCCAAAAAAAATCAAGGAAGAAGAATTTAAAAAAAACAACAAACAAACAAACAAACAAACAAAAACCCCATACCCACACAGCACTGGATATCATCCAGAAAATACATTATCCTCTTTTCTGTTCACGAAGGTCTTATTCTGCTCCAGCACAATTACAATTCATCGTACTGCTTAGCATTTCTAAAAGAAGTGGCTGGACCTTTCTGCTTATATAAGCACAGGAAAGATTCCTTTTTTTTTTTCGGTTTGTAAAGTTAGAATGATTGGTTTGAGGTTGAAATGTTTTATATCCATCATCACTTACATTTTCTTTACCTTAAAAAAAAAAAATCCCCGTTTCATCTAGATCGCTTCAAAGAGAGAAAGAGGAACCTCATCACATTTACAAAGTTTAACCTCCTTGCTTTAAAATATCATGGAATAGTTTCTTGGGATTTGTTACAAGCACTATGCACAAAGGCATGTTAATTATCTGATCTAAGTTTACATTTGCTTTATCTTCCTTTCGTGCAGACTGTAGCATATTAATTTCATGCTGCCTCCTTAGAAATGGTTACCAGAGTAGCAACTGGCATTCAAACCAGCTCAAGTCAACTTTACACTGGACACGTGCCTCAATAGCACAGCACTGTCCACTACACTCATATTAAAGAAAGATGAGCCCAATGACAAAAAGAAAGAAATCAACTCATCCAATGTCGAAGATTTCTTTTAGTGTAATTCCTAATATGTAGCTGCAGTAATTTTCCAAAAAGAAAATTTTCTACTGAGTACAAATCTTGTTGATTTTCAGTAAGATCTTTGTGTATGGCTCCCTGGGGCATTTTGGAAACTATTCATTTCAGTGCCAGTGAAAATCCTTGTATGTTTTCTGTTAGCCTAAATAGCAAACTATGAGTCTGTTTGAAGGGGTAATGGGCTTAATAGAAGCTTAAAGAGATCATACTTGTACTCCCAGTGTCCAGACATTACAGTACCAAGTGAAGAAGGCAAGTGGCCTTGTCAGCAAGTGACCTTTTCAGGTATTAGTCTATCTCTGAGAAAAATTATTGCATTGCAGGACACTAGAGACAGCTGTGAATGTTTTCCTTCATATGAGGTAAGGACAACTGAGGAAAATGGATGAGATTTTTCTTCATTTCTGTCAAATTCCATACACAGAGAAAACATTTCATTTCTGAACAGGGTATGAAGCAACATGTCTAAAATAAACAAGTCTAGCTTAAAAAAAAAAGTCAGGTATGAGATGGCAAGGACTGCTGCCAGCATCTATAAGAAATGATTCCATAGAGTGGGGTAAGGTACATCTGAAATGACAGGACAAGATAAATATAGCTGTGTGTTACCAACTTTCACTGACTCACAGAATATAAAATCTAAGATTAATGTTTTCTTCTGCTGCAGTTGGTCTAAAACAAGCCTTTCTGTGATCAAATGTTTAGAGGAAAAGGCTGGGAAAAACATATAATTCTACTTCTGAATAAGTCACTTGTTTTCCAGCCTTGGTGATCTCAATTAAAATTCCTGCCTTATGAATGAGTCAATTGTTTTAACTTTCATGACCAAAAAAACCAAATCTCTACCTTAAGATTTCTAAGGCAAGGAACCCTTATTTCAGGGTTAGTGGAAAATACAAAAATAAGTACCCTCACACATCAGGAGGGCAGCAGATTCCTTCTAGGAATACTTGGTGTGCTGTTGCATGTAGGTGCTCCCACATGAAACCAGTGTTTTTGTTGTAGCTGGACTTCCTGTTCTGACAATGCCAAACATTTGCACATCTTCAACAGAGATGCACGTCCAAATGCCAACAGCTGTGACCTGGAACTTTGCAGCTCAAAAGCAATCCTTAAGCACAAAATCTGCTTTTGGGGTAGTGAACCACCTTGGCTAAAAGCTTGCTGATAGTGCAGTGGAATTCATGTTCTGTCTGCCTATGCTACATCCACAGGTAAAGAGCTTATGAAGAGCAAAAAGCCTGAGAATTAGTTATAGGAGCATTATTGTCTTGCAACAAGGGTATTGTCTATTTTACAGACCGTACCAGAAATCTCTGTGAAAATGAACTGAAGTTTTAGCTCGGAAGGAATTCCTAGGTGGAATGGAATTTCCAAAGCTCTTGGAATTCCAGATTTAGGCAGGGAGCTCAGAAAACTGAAAAGGTGACTAAATTGAGGTAAGTACCTACACAGATAAGAGTCTCTGAGGCAACACACAAAAGCACAATAAAATCCACTGCAAAACATGCTGGAGGCAGAGTCCCATTTGTGGTGAAATAGCATGTTTCCCATGAAGGTAGCAAAACCAAAGGGTACTGAAAGAGATCCCAGAGTGGATAAGGTTGCAAGGAACCACCCTCCCTGCTCAAGTGGGCCCATCCTTGATCACATGGTACGGGATTGTGTCCAGATGATTCTCGAATGTCTCCATTGAGGGAGACTCCATGACCTCTCTGGGCAACCTGTTCCAGTGCTTGGTCACCCACACAGCAAAGAAGCTCTTCCTCATCTACAGATGGAACTTCTTGTGCATCAGTTTTGGTCTGTAACATGAGAATTTTCTAACACACAGCACCACACCAGCCTCAGACTAAAAACTAAATGGAAAGGGATGCTACAATTTAAGGCCCTTTTCTAAAGAGTAATTTAAGAACTAGCTCATATTCCTGGTTATTCCAAACTTGAGGATTATTTGCTTTGTACAAAAGTTGCTTTGAAGTCTGTGGAGCGCATGAACAAGTTGTTTGAAATAGCACAATGATCAGAGGGGACGGCTCACATCTGGGGAAGAAATTACAAGGATCTGCAAAGAAATTGTTCCATGAGCAGTGGTGCTAACTACATCTGGTTTCCACTGGCCTAGTGTCTTCTAGTTGATTAACTTTTAACTGTACGTGTGAGGTCACCCTAACTAAATATTCAGTAGGTATTAGATGGAAAAAACCCAAACTTCTTTTGTTGCTCCTTGTTTTAAAACTGGTAATTCGCACAGGAAAAGCTGTAATTGAGGAGGGGATTCTCTAATGTCTGAAACAGAAAAAACGCCAAAAGCTGCTTTTTTCCCAAGCAGCTAAGCATTCATAATGTACTATTCTGTGTAGGTTTTTTATGCTTTAGTAAGAATTTAAGTGATTTTTATTTTCCACCCTCTCCAGTGGACATACTAGAAAGATATTTGCTCTCCAGGAGAGGTTTTTTGTTACTTATTAGGGATTTAATGTGATTAAGAACTTTATTCACAAATATGTCTGATTCAAAATGGAAGACAGGTAAAGATGTTTTCATAAATCTTATTTTCTTAGGAAATGAGGATTCAAATAAATCAGATATGCAGAGAGGAGGAAACAACCTGGGGGACTGGGTAAACTTGGAATTCATAGTGGTTTCCCTGCTGATTAGTGAAATCTTATTTCAACATTCCTCACAGTGGAAGAACAAACATCCTGGGAAAACCCAAGTACTTCTGTGATTACCAGACCTCCATCTACTCCTGAAGGAGCCCGTGATCCGTGCAAAGAAAGGAGGGAATATTATTGCTGTTTTACAAACAGGCAAACCTGACACTGTTGCCATTTATGATTTTGATTTCTCTGCATGTTCAGGGACATGTATCTGAATGTCAGAGTTCAGATTTCCACATCGCCATGCTAAGGCCTTAAACACAGACCTGCTTATCCTCCTGGACGTACTCATGGATATGTGTACTCTTCCATGTGAGTAATCTCAGTGGGAAAGGAGAGAGAGGTCTATGCAGTGGAACATGGTATCTGGCAGGCTGCCAACAAACACAGCACTGGGGATTCTGAGTGTAATTTATAAAAGGGAATTTAGGCTGCCTCATTAGGTTCCAGATTTTTCTCATTGTGGAGTGCAACAAGATAGAGAGACTAAGCAAAGACACTGCTACAGAGAAATCAGGAATATTGGGTGACAGATAAAGGTGCAGACACTCTTTGCATGCTTGAAACAGTGCTCCACTACATTGACAATGAAAAACTATTGGAAGGAAAAATTTGTTATATTCACATTTTAATTTATGGAACTGACAACAAAATAAACTTAAGGTTCTATTAAGGGCATATTCAGAAGAGAATCAATGTGCCCTTTTTTTTTTTTTTTTTGATATATGTGGTAACTACTGGGGTCTATTTCAGAGAATGACTCGGCTTTGAGATAAAGTGAGAGCATGCTTCTAACTGCTGCCACTCTCTTCAAGTAAAAACCCTTCTTAGCACCAATTCTCGGCCACATAGCATTTCCATTATACTTGGTTTTGGTCTTTTTGTCCAACTTACAAGCGGTTTTGTTTCTTTTCAAATGAGTACAAGTGATAAATCTACTATGAAAATACAAAGCAAACCAAAAGGCTTGCATTTATTTACAGGGAACCAAATTAGACCCTACTTGGCTACTAAGAAAAACGTACTTTACTATTTACACTAGAGAATACAAATTAAAAAGAACTAACCAGTAGAAAAAAAGTTTCCTGTCCTGCCTTTAATACAGTCAGAGAATGTGTAAACAGAAGAGAAAAAGGAAGGTGTTACCTCCTTCGGAATGGAAAAGAAGCAGAATTAACACAGGGTGTCTCCACTAATTACCTGCTTCAAAAGGAGTGGGAATTATTTAGACCTAGGAACTTTCCAAGGTATGGGCTCCAGAAAAAGCAGTAGTTCATTAGCCAGTCCCATAAGCTGGAACCAACAATAAGCTGGAACCAACAACCTCTAAATTTAAGATCAATGACTGATTTTGTTGCTTATTTTTATCCCTTACTTGAATTAACATTAACCTGTTTGTAAGTAAACACGTGGCTTCAATGGCTCCTAAATGCTCTATCCCAGCACAGACCATTCCAATGACAACAGGCAGCTGGAGACTGAGTAGCTCCACCCTTCCAGGGCTGTGCATCCTGCCTCAAGGCACAAGGAACAGGAAAAAGTAACTAGGTAATTCTTCTTAAAAAAAGCTTAACAGGCGGCTTTGGAGATTAGAGACAGTACTGGACAGCTGCTTGGAACTACTCACTGGGTGATGGTGAGGATACTTTCCACTAATCACAAGTACAATCCAATTGCACAAAAACACTGCAGTCCCTCACCTTCACTCATGGGCAGATAAGCTACTTTCCAGGGCACTAAGCAAGAGCAAAAGCAGTCCTTTGTTTCCCAGTACTGCTGTTGTGATTAGAAGCAGGAAACTAATTATTACAAAGTAATATCTAATATATAGAGCATTTGCACAGATTCAAGAACAAGAGCTCTAAATAGCATAGAGAACAAGGAACACTTACTGCTAGCCCTGATCATAGCGCAATTTCTATTCAATTTTTCCTCACTGAGAAATGGCTTCCTTAGTTCCAGTTCTAGGCAGAATGAGCCAATTTCTTTAAAAAATTATGATTTATATGAAGAGATAGCACATTCAAATACTACCTCCTGGTCCTCAAATCCACTACTTCGTAATGGGGAAGAGTGAAATCAGACAGTTGGCCCTGTAAGGACCACCAGTGGAGACTGCAGAGCAAAAATGAAGAAAATCCTTTATCTGCTTTTTCCATTTCTGAAGCTGCCTTGGCCATCTTCCATCACATTAGTAACAGCAAGAGGTGATGTCATTTTGCACTGCCTCCACCCTTCTGTCCTAATCTTCAGGGAGGATGCTCTGCCACTGGGAATTCAGATCAGTTTTAGAAACTGCCTTCCCCAAGAGCTAAACCCCACAACTTTCTGGTTTTATCTCTTTTGTGTCTGGGAGATAGAAAGATTCAGATGCCCTCAGTATTTAAACATGTCTTCTCCATGCAGTCAGTCAAAACTTCTCTAGGGGTTCCTTCCTCTCTGACACAAATAGCTTCTATAGGTCCAGAAGGAAGTTGATGCACATTTTCTGTCTGTTCCACACAATCCTTGCAACAACTGCAGCTTTTCAGTGTAAACAAAAACGTAGTAGGTATCGCTTATTAAAATAGGGAAATCCCAGAGCCCATATTTAACCAGATACTTTAGACAGAGCTGATCACGCTCTCCAGAAGCTATAAAAGCCAATAATGTGTACAAAACAACAGGCTGAGCATTTGATCCTCTTTCCATACTTCTGCTTTTACACATTTTAGGCAAAACTCCAGAAAATATCTGTGGGAGTCAGAGTCTTGAATCCTTTCTACCTTCCTATGACAGTATATTGGTTTTGAATCTGTTTTTACTCAGTTTTAGAGGATCCTAAAAGAAATTGCAATTGTATGAAGCCACTGTGCAATATGGAGACAATACAGTGGCACTTGGCCCAGGTATGAGTGTATTGAGTGACTTGGCAAACTCAGTTAATTCCTCTGATGGAAGTTCTTTCTCTGCAGTCACACCTAGAATACATTATTTCTGTCAGTGATGTGTTCTGGGACAGAGTTTTACATGAAGGCATCCATTTTTAGGCCCGACAGAAACCACTGGCTGTCCTTTTTAAATACCATCTCTCCTGCCTCTGGTCAAGTGCCACCTACTGACAGCAAGAGCTGCTTCTGTTTGCTTAACTAAATTCATCAAGTATTCTAACCATAGTTCCTGTTGATCCAGGCAGCTTTGCTTCAAGTCCAAATGGTGAACAGAGGCCTCAAAGATGAAGGAATATTTCAAAAATCTGGAATGGTACCTGATTCCCTCAAAACCCACTGGTCAGAGATGCTGATGAAGAATTCCCTAACTCTACCAACCTTTTCTGAAAAAAAAAAATAAGCAAATCCAACAAAAATATTCATACACTATGGATTATCAAGTATTTAATTCAAAAGGCAAATTAGAAAGAAATCAAAGGAGGCAAAAATCGGTAGAAATATATGTCTAAACTGGGACAAAGACAATAAAGCTCTATGTAAAGGAGACTGAGTACTACAGGAATAATAAAAATACCACTGCATAGTAAAAAGTCAGCTGCATGGCTTCATCTAAAAATGTTCTGGAAAAAATTTGCTATCAATTACACCTCTCCTCTATATACAAGCTTCATAAATGAAGTATAGGGTTTTAAGAGACATTTTCTCTTTCTTTTGTCAGGTCTGGAGTCATTAAACAGAGATTAGCTGGATAAATAGAGGAAGTGATTTTTAAACTGTTTGCAAACTTAATGTGAAGAGCCCAGCCTTGCAAATTATCACGTCTAATCAGAGATGCACGCTTCACTGCTCCAGTAATTGTACTAGTATTAGTCAAATTCTTGTTGTCTCCTCATTAGCCATGAAAAGGAGACTCAAGATGTACTTCATTAGAGTATCCTGAATATAAATTTTTAGTGTAAGGAGGAAGAGATTTGTTACACACCATACTGTATATAGAAAGAAAAAACTATTAAGAACATAATTGAATCATTCTGGCATTAGACTGAATATATGTCTTTAACAACCAAACCCCTCTTTTCTCTTTTCATTTTTACTGTCTTGATCCCTTCTTTTATTTTCAGTGAGAATATGGCACTTGAAAATGTAATTTACAACCAATGTCATTAAAAAAAATACTAAGAAATGTGCTGTTATTATGCAGCCTTTCCTATTTCCAAAGCCAGAAGAACACAGCTTAATCAAGAACTGTCTTTAGTAGAGACGTTTAGTAAATTCTTGACTACTGGATAGGTGGTCTAACTTGCATTAAATGTAGATCAAATCAAAAGGTTTGTTCCTTTGATCAGCAAAGCATTTAAGTACATGCTCATGCCCTTCTTTATTCAGCAATGCCCTTAAATATATGACACTAAATCAAGAGAATTTAAACACATGCCTAACATGTGAAGTATGTGCTTAAGGGAATTGGGGTTTGAAAAATCCAGCTTGAATAGGATTTCCAAACAGGTCTATTAGAAGGCTAGAAGTAAAAACATTTCCAATAATTTCAGTAGGAGAGGCAAAGCAAATTTTCACATTTGTTTTTTCACAGCTCTTTTTTTTTTGGTGCGAATCCCAGTCTGAAACATTTGTATTACTCAACAGCACTTAAGAGAAGCTGAAAAGGAACTAGGCAGGTCACCAAAATGCTGCCATTAGATGTCTTCTACCTCTCTATGACAATTAAAAAGAACCAGAAAGCAAATAACGTGCAAAAATTGTGGAACACTAGGAATAAGGACAGTAAGCAATTCCAAAGGGGAGTTAACTCCATAATCCATTGTCCAGAAACTCTGGACTGCAAGAAAGCAAACTGGATTTCTAGGCCTGAGGTTTGCTCTCCAAGTTGTGTCTCGTCAGAACACAGCAATATCCTCACCCAGCTTCAGCTCTATCTCTCAATAAAATACTAGAATATTCAGTTTACTATTATTTATTATCATTTATACAGCATGAAGGAGCTCATCATGGAAAGGATGATGCTTCTTGGTCAAAGAATCCTGGCCAAAAAAAAAAAAAAAAAAATTTTGAAATACTTCCTGGTGCCTCTTTGAACAATATTAAAATACTTCAGAAACCTTTCATTCAGAATTAATTAACATAAAAAACAGCCTCCACAATACGGCAGAGCCCTAAAGTGGTTTGTGGAATTTAATTAGGCTAACCTTCTTTTCTCTACATTGGTACCACTCTATAAGAAGTGCAAATCATTATTAATTCCTTTGGTGTTCACTGTAATAACATTAAACATGATGAACTCTTTTAGTAGTAAAGTGTATGTAGTAAGTAATTCCATAATAATTTAGCATTAGCTTCAAATTAATTTATAAAATATACTATATTTGTCACCACACACTGAACATTTATAAAATTCCTCCTCACCATTAGTGTTAGGATAATGAGATGGTATTGAAGGTCCTGTCCAACCCAAACTATTCTAAGACATGATTCTGTGAATAGTTCAGTAATACATAATTTTAGGAAGAGCTGTGAAGAGGAGGCATGTCAGTACAGCAAAAAGAAAATCAAAGCAAGGTCAAGTCCAGTCAGAGCAATTGTTGGTACTGGATCCCCAAAAGATGTGTGATACAGAGGTTTCTTTGGTCTAACCCTAGGTGAAAAATCTGAAGGAAATAAATTTTTACCATTTTTTTTGGTTTCTCTGGAATTTGAAATAAATCCAGAACTTGTGTATTGTTTGTAAAGAAACAATTTACTGTCAGAAAACTTCACCTGCTCATCAGTTGCATCATTTTGTGAGAAATACAGCACAGACCTTGAAGTTTGGGGAAAAAAAAGAAAAAAGAAGAGGCAGATACAACGCAGAAGTGCTTGTCAAGTGACACATCTTGTCACTAGAAATGGCAAAATGATTAAGATGCTATCAGACACCAAACATACGCAAACATCCTCAGTGAATGAATGATACTAATGGAAACCAGTGTTGTCTTTCCACAGGTGATTTGTTTTCATCACTGGACAATGCAAAATCTTTTATTAAAAATTCACAAAGGATGCATTTGGAATCCTATTATCTGTCTGTCTTAAGTATTTCTAAGGTGCCAATCACTACATTATCTAAACATATTAACAGAATAGCTGGATTTTACTAAATACGAAAAGATATTCCAAAAGAATTCAAGATGAAAACACCTTATCCAGCTACAGAAAGCCCTTCTTGGTGCTGGGAAAGGCTTCTCACAACAGCTGTGAGGATGTCCCTTTGGCCGAGTGTAGACACAAGCAGCATTCACTCCATATGCAGGACCCAGAAACTGATGAGAACACATTTACTCCCACAGTCTCCAGCTCTGCAGTCCTTCTGAAATTATGGATATTACAGTTTTTGGACTACGCTAGAGCTGACAAACTGTGTGTGATAGTGAAGCAATAGCACACGTAAGCGTATGCTGTGAGTGGGAATGAATTTAAGCATGTGTTTATACACTTGGCTGAATTGGGCCCCTCACCACTTGGGCAGATCTTCAGTGGATTTTGCATCAGCATTACCTCAGCAGAGTTGTCTCTCCCTTAAATTGGTACAAGTGAAACACAAGAAGTATGTTCCATAAATTTGTGTGTTGAAAAGTATTTCCCACCTTATATGAAAAGTACTGAGCATATATTTTACTCTATATGATTACTTTCCCAACACATTAGGTTTCTATAAAAAAAGTTTATTTAAACAATTTCTTCTAGCCTTATATTTAAAACTATATTTTGCTCTTAAAAAATTATTAATCTCATTTACATAAAAGAAGACTGCTTTGAAAAAAAGGATCCTTTGCCTCACCTATTTCCTTCAATGATTTAATGATGGATAAAATAGACCAGAAGGATCAGATCTCCTAGCATAAATGGTTAGCTGCAGGCCTTGCATAATAAATAGCTTCCTCTTTTATATTATTGATAACATTAATTACAGGAGACCCTGTAAAGAAGCATCAGCCGTGATCCTGTGGTATAGTCTGCACTAATCTTCCTATTTGAAATGCACATTCAACTATTTAGCAACACACAAAGAATTCAGTTTATTTGCCCCCAAATCATAACATCTATTTTTTGAATGCAGAAAAAACTTTAATAATGTATATATTCATACCCAAATGACTTACATTTAAGAAGTCTCCTCAGACCCGGCGTTTAAAGTTGGAACTTGACTGAATTCCATTTATGTTCCATGCCAGTGACAATTCACTGTGTGCTGCAAAGAAAGAAAAAACAGTTCGGCGAAATTTTCTTCTTCTTTCATATTTGGCATTAGTGTGCTCCTACTCATGCTGGAGAGCTCTTCCTCATTCTGCATTTTTCTGTGTATTTCCCTCATGAGTACTGGAATTTAACCATCAGACTAGGAGAGGGACAAATTTCAATTAGTCTGAACCTCATTACAAGAGCTGTCAGGATTCTTTTGTGAACTGCCACAGTCGAGCACTGGCCTAATTCCACTCTCCATTTTTTGATATGCTGTTTTCTGCACCATTTTCCCTTTCCCAATTCACATTATTTTTATATCCTCTCTCTATCCTTCTCTTTCCTCGATCCCATATCTAGCCTTCAAAACTCAAGCACTCACCCCTTTTATTTTTCTTTTCTCTTCAAGTTTTCCCCTTTGATGAAGGCCCCTCTTGTCTTCCAACCAGCATCTTGAAAATTATTCCCAGCAAATTTCCTCTCTGTACAAACTCAGACTTTCTTGAAAGAGACCATTTTTATTGCAACTCAAAATATGCCTCTGCTGATACCACAACATCACTCAACTCAAGGTCATAAAATGTAGCTTATATATTTTATCAGCCTAGTGATTTCAAGTGTTTATTCTCAACATATGTGAGCCTGAATTAAAGTTTCCAGCACATGCCAGATCACAGGTATTGCTCCAAACAAGTTACTACTCAAATGACTTTATGACACTGTCATTCCAGGAAAAGCATCCTAGGTATTCTGTCAAAGGCTCAGCTGAGCAACATTTGAAGACCTACATATAACATTTGTGCACTCTGTAAAGTACCTTTCCTAAGTGTTCTTGTTTGGTTGTTTGTTTGTTTGTTTTTTAATGCACTATCCCTATGTAGATGCCTTTGGGTTGCATTTGTTGGACAAAGGTATCCCAAGAAGAAGTTTTAGTGAAGTATACAGGGTAAGATTCTTATAGAACAAATCGTGTAGAATGTCTGATATTTCTGGACTAAAGAGAAAGTTTGTGACTTGAAGGCTCAGTTGAAAATACCATATTGCTTGCTCAAAAACTTATAATTGCATAAGGTGGGAAAAAAAAGAAAATAGAATATTTGGGACCTTTTTTTTTTTAATAAAAGATTCCTTGAAAGTGTTCTCAGCAATTGGCTGTGATTTAAAATACCCTTTTGTGTGTGGAATTGCATGCAGAGAAAAAAAGCTAAGTCAATTAATTACACACAGAAATTGGGCCAGGTAACATTCATGAAACAGTCTCTTTACATAATACAGAACTCTTGTGAACATGAAAGAAACAGGAAGTTTCCCAAAATTATTATATCAAATTCTTGGCTGGAGTAAATGAGCACAGCTCTTTTGTGCTTTGAAAGTGGAAGGAATTTATATGGCTAAACTGTTACTTAACCACTGATTAATAACAAGAATCATGTCTCAGTGTAAGATATTATACTCCTGTCTAATTTGGCCCTGCAGTTTATAGCTCTGCCTTCAAAGGCAGAGGCTACCCAGCCATTTCCTACAGCTTCTACCTCTGGTCCACGCTCAGAAGTAGCAGACTCTCCATGGGACACAAGGTATTGTAGCTGGAGCCATTTATTTCAGTGGAAAAAACGGTACTTAAATGCCTCCCACAGCAATGAAATATTACAAAACGCTTCTTTCCTCTTTTTCCCCATTGCAGAGCAGAGGGACAACCAGGCTCTGTACTAGCCCAGTGGTCAGAGCCTGGTGCTAATAGTGCCAAGGTTGAGAGTCTGATCCCTGTGTGGGCCACTCGCTTAAGATTTGGAGTCAATGATCCTTGTGGGTTCCTTCCAATTCAGAATATCAGTGTGATTCTATGATTTTCTCTACTTGAGCATCAGCTCCTCCTCTCTCAGGTCAAGGGGGCACTTGCAAGGCTATGCACCTACGTAAGGCTCTGGCTTAGTTCTCCAGAGCAATGCAGTCCTTCAGCAAACTGACTTAGTGCTATTTGTGCCCAGGAGATGCTTCCCACAGCAGACTGTGCTGCACACCTGCACTGCCAGATCAGCTTGCCTGGGGATCTGCAGTTTTACTAGTGGCAAGGTAAATACTCCTCCCAGTAGGTCTGCACAGTATGACTTTGTAAGCACAGATTGCTCCTTGCTCTTAACCTATGGATTTTCTTTTACAGACCTGTTTGATTGTGTGCCTAAACCTTTTTGAGCATTACATATACTAATTCATTAGCAGAATTTTCAGGTAATCCCCATCTATTTATACATTCCCAGCTACACCAAAGGGAAACTTTGCAGGTTGTTAGCAAAAAATCACCTCAAAAAGGTAAATGGGTTGCTTTAAGTGGTAGGGAGATGAGGAGGAGAGGTTAGTAGGGGGTTGGTAGTAGTCTTGGTTCATCTTCTAATAATAAACTAATTCAAATAGCAAATATACTGAGATTGATGATGAAGCTGGAGTACCCAGTGAGTAACAAAGATTAATTCAAGTCACTTTGATTATGTCAATTCACCTCTTTTAAAGAACCATGATAAAACCAAGGGCACAGAGCCACTTGCAGTTCACTCATCCAAAACCAACACAAAACCTTATGGATGCTGCACAGGTCCTCTCATGGCGGCTCTTGGAGGTGGAAATCACAAACTGAAAGAGAAGCTTCCCCTCTCTTCTAGTGAAGCATCACCCACATCTACAAAATTAATGGCAAGTCTACTGGGCCTCCATGACACAATGAGGAGAGTATTTACCTCTTCCATCAGAAAAACCTTCTTCTAAAGACTAGGGTTGATTCACTGAATCTAGTATTGCCTTACTGGAGAGAAGGCAGGCTATGCCCTCCCATTAAATATGTCTGTTGCATTAAAGGATATTAAATCATGATTTTACCTAACTTTTCAGGCTGCTTCTGAGGATGAAGCTAAGAGTTTACTGCATTTTTCAAAATCATTTGTTTAAGTGAATATTGCAACTCCTGAGTAATTTCAAGGAAATTGTCTGGATAGGAAAACATTTTATTCATTGTTTTGGGCTCATATAAGGTCCCACAACCTCAATACACCTCTGCAAACTAAGCCAAAGTTCAGACACGATTGTGTTTTTCACAATTAAAGAAAAAAACCCCTCACTTCCCACATCCTCACCTTCCTGGCAAATTCCAGCTCCCTCTCATGCTACTGTTACAGTGAAGCTACTCACTCAAAAATGCAGGCATTTGAGCAGTGATTGTGATGGATGATAACTTACCTTGTGCATTCAGATCACTCTTTCTTTACAAACATACATAACCACATTTATAGAAATTGGTTAAGGATAACACACAATCAGCTTTTGGAGATATAAGAATGGGTCAAACAGAAATTGCCAGAGCAGCTCTGGGCAGTACACTGGCTGACACAGCCTGTCATGAAAATCAGCATTTTTCTTCCTTTGTGATTACACCTGTTTCCAGTCATGAAGGGAGGGAGCTACACAAACCAAGAAAAGCTACCAGGGCTCACTAACAAAAGCAAGGAACAATCTGGAATCAGTACAAGCTAACAGCTTGGGAAAAATGTTTAGAATTTTATCCCATATTATAAATATGGGATAAAGCAACCAACCAACAACAAACACCAAAACAAAAAGAAACAAATCTTTAGAAAGAACTTTTCAGAAGCCCCTACTTACCTGAATTCTGAAGTTATGAAAAGCTTGTTTACCCTTTTCCCTGCTTTTATAACCTCTTCTACCTACTCAGCACAGGTGTTCAGCATTTCCATTTCAACCTGCTCAGCACAGGTGTTCAGCATTCCCATTTCAGCACAGGTGTGAATCCTTACACAAGGCTCAGACAAGGAACTTGTGTGAAAGAAGGTTTGTTGGCTCCAGGAGAGCTCTCAAGTTCTTTCTAGCAAGTCTTTCTTTGCGTTTAAGCAGTACCAGTATACCTCAGAAAACCTGACTCAGCAGGCAAGCTGTTCAGCTTCCCTAGCTCTGAACTCCTGATACAAATGATTTGGAGGAAATGAAAACAAACTTCATAATCTCACAGAAGTATTGAAATTACTGATAGATTTATTCTAATTTTTCAAACAAGGAGCACCAAACTATCTCCTCCTAAAACAGCAGTTCTCGCTTTACAGCCACTATTATGCACTTGCAGGATAACATCATTACTCATCCAGATGTTGAGCTGGATGCCAGAGAAAGAACTAAGGAAAACAACTCAGTGAAATTAATTTCAGCTTAATTTTGTTTCTTTTAAGTTGCACCTTCCTAACTCCTTCTCACTGCTGAGGATTTCCCAGCCCCTTGGTCTGCTGATTCTTTTTTCCCTTTGCTATCCCCTGCCCTACCTGTCTTGGTGGCAGCTGTCACACAGCCCCATCTGCCATACTGGCCTTCCCTTCTAAAGCTGCATGCTTCTTTCCCCATTCTGCAGCTAGCCTGAGCAGCACTGTAGGAATAAACTCCAGCATATAATAATCTAATCTATTGGGTAAAAAAATTAACCTTACAATCATTAAACCCTCAGCTTAGTTATTTTATATTAGGTATTTTTGAACAGGGAAGAGAAGACAAAGGAAGATGCTCTGTTATTTTGTTGCAGGTTTTTTTCTTCCAGTACAATGCTTTAGACAAATTATTTTCCACAGACAAAAAAACCAAAAAACCACAAAAGAAAATATAGCCACCCTATAGTAAAATTATGGGCAGTGCCTTCCTTTTTAATCATATAAATTATTGCCAGCTGACTGATGAATCCACTCTGGGCAACATGACACAGTTTACAACCTTAAGGATTACAGTAGTCCAGATGCTATCATCTTAATTGGAAAAGCACAGTACTGCCAACTGTCCATGTTAGAAAATGGAAGGTTGCATTACTATTATTTTTCCTTCACATTCCCCTGCTTTTCTTTCCTCTAAATAGCCAAGAACTATTAGATCCTTTGTATGGTTTTCCTTATTGAAGTCATTTTATCAGCTCATAAAGACAGCATTTTTGAGACAACTTAAGTCCCACTGCATGAGAGCTCAGCATTTCCATTCTCTACACTCTCATTTTCCTATCAAAAAGGGGAAGATGGAGGAAAGTCTTTTCAAACATCAAGTTCACCCCAGAAACTGCCTGAGCTTAAAGCTCTATGTCAATAATACAGTAATTACATCCCATGTGATAGGTCACAGCCAGTAATTACAGTGAGGGAAGGGAAGAGGGATAACTAAGTAGTTATAGTAATCACCCACAAGTCAGGAATTCCTGGTCTGAGTTCTCTTGTTCTCCTCTTAGCTGTGTGCCAGAACAACAGTTTAGAGCACTTCTAAACTTTTTATGCAGTTACCTCATACTACTGTGAAAAAATATAATTATCTATTTAAGGGACACAAGGACTTTCAGAAGCATCTGACAAGGCACCGAGTTAAATTGACAAGGCTCAGGCAAATGCCCTAGCCATTGTTCCTTTTTACTGTCCTTGGGAGAACCACTTAAATCAATTTCCCATCTGCAAAAATCCCTCGTAGACTGTAGACTCTGCGTCACCAGGTTTGCTCCTTTTGTGGGGAAGGTACAGTCACAGTGCTTAACTACATAATGTAAAATAATTCCACTTGGGTTTATGCATGTGAAGCAGCTGGTGAAAACCTTCTTCAGGTCTGTCCTCCTTCAAAGTATCCAGAAATACTCCCTTGCGATGTGGCCAGTTTGGGAAGGAACAGGGAGGAAGAAGGGGCTTGAGACAACCTTTTGATGCAGGCAGTGATTTAAGGGAGACTGGTCACATGCAGTTCAAACGCAATTCTTTCCTGCATGACTGCTGAACAGAACAACACATTCCTACTGCTGGGGTGTGCTTATAATCCTTCCAGGACAAGCTTTGAGGATGGGAGTTTCAGAAGCATCCAAGGGAGTTAAGGACAAACCTCTTTGATGTCTTAGTGGGATTTCTGCTCCTAAATTCCCTAGATACTGTCAAACCCCCCTTTGCTTTATATTTTTGACTCCTTTTAGAGGATGGGGAAGAAAGGTTGCTTCTAGTACATTTTTTGTGAGACCAGAATCATCTCACAGTATTTCCTAAAGGAAAATCTGTCAGTGAAAACTGCCTTATTCCAGCCAATTGAATCATACAGGTTTCTTTGTAGAGAAGGTCGTAAGAGTAGGGACAAACATCGAGATGCTCTAGGGTGGGGGGGCCTTTATGGACTGATGAGATATTTACTACTTTTGAAAAGAAAAGAAGGAGACAAAGCTCTCAGTGCTGGAGGCACTCTGGAGTTCTGCCTGTAGGGTAAAATGAGTGGAAAATATACACGGAAATAACAAAAAAAAGGTACTAAACCAATTAAAATATGAGATATTAGAGGGTAGAAAAAGGCTTAGTTGAAGCAGCATAAAATTACATAAATAGCACAGAATGAAAAAATAAATTAACAAGTCCAAGTCTGTGGGTTTATTTCAGGACATCATACTCACACCTACTGCAACCTTCATGCCTGATTTTGTATTGTGGTTGTTATGGTTTGTATGTAACATGACTGTGGATGTAAAATAAGCCACCAAGTCACTCTTTCTAACCTTTCAAATTCTCAAGTCCTCATCTCAAAACCAGACACAGAGTAGAACTAAAAAAGAGAGGAATATCGTTTAAGGGGTGGAATGGTTTTCATAAAAGTAATGACTACAGCTTTTCAGCCTAGAAGAAAGACAGATGAGTGGGTGTATGATAGAGATGTTTAGAACATGAGTGGAATGAAGACAGTAAATACAGAATCAGTATTCATTGTTTTTTCCAAAACAAGGGCTACAGTGCATCAAATGAAACTAGCAGGTAGAAAATTTAGAAGAAAAGATATTGCTGTTCTGAGCAGCATAGTTGTGGAAGTCATAACAGGGCATCTAGGAGCTAACATTTACATTTGTTCAACAAATGATAAACTCACAGAAGAAATGTCCACAAAGGGCTATTGAATAGGAAAGTAATAAATTTAATTTTGGAAAGACTGAACTGCAAATTGCTGAAGGCTGTGACAGGGTGTGGACAATATTTGCCTGTTCTGTTCTTATGAACTTCTGTGGGTGCTAATGGTGTCATGGGGGACAACTGTAAATCCCATCTAGTCCTGGCTAGTATTGTTTCTCAGCATGGCTCCTCTCAGGTCTAAGTTTCTGTAGTTTCAGCATGCAAAGTCATTTGACCCCCCTGGAGTCAGCAGTGATGGGTTCTATTTGTTGCTGACTTGAGGGAAGCCTTTGGCCCTGGTGCAGTCCTGCCTTCAGCTGCGGCTTAGTGCTGTGGGCCGTCCTTCCCGTGGTCTCTGTCCCACTGGTCTGCAGCCAAGTTGCTTCTGGCTCACGAACCCTTGAAGGGAGATGTGCTAAAGACAGTCTGGCAAACGCCCTGATACATTAATGTAGCACCAGAGGAACACAAGACCAGTCACATATGAAACACAAACAGAGGCTCTGAGATTTGAAAGAAATGCTGTCCATGTGCAGAAGTGTGCTTTGGGGTAGAAGGATGAGCAATTAAGCTGCAGACCCAAGTGTCTGCATAGAAAATATTTTTTAGTATGAATAAAAGAAGATGAATATGATAGATGATTATGCTCTATTCCTCTTCTGAGGGACTTAGAAGTGAGTAAACACTGTTATTTCTTAATATTTCCATACATAGAAATGTAGCTAATGTTATTTAAGCTTTCATGGGTTTCTTTCTTTAATTCTTCCTGCCCCTCCAACATGTGGGGAAAAAAAAAAAGTGTATGTTCTAATTAACCTTTTGCTTAATCAGTGAAAACATAATATTTCACCCCTGCTGGCACTACAAGATTGGACAGAAAGGCCACTGGATGACAGTGCTGAAAACCAGGAGTCAGTGTGAGATGGAGTGGGGGACAAATGGGAGAAAGATGAATTTCTGATAACACAATCAGCTCAGTGTGCCTGTTTGGCTGGGAGGTACATCCAGAGACACTGTCTATCCTACAGCCAAACAATTTTCCCTTTTTTTGCTGTACTTTGTTGCCAAGTAAATTATACTACAGTATGTTGGTTCTCTTCACAAGATGTCTGACATCTGTGAATGCATTAAAGATGCTAGCTTGGTTTTCCGTGAATATGAAAAGCCACAATAAATCCAGCACTTCACACCTTTGCTTGATGAATGTGGTATAACTACATGTATTTCCTTCATTCTATTATAAAATGCCATAAAGGAAACTAGAAAAAAAAGGAAAAAAAAAGGAAGAGCTTCCTTGTACAGAGCTAAATAAACCCCGCAACTTTAATTTGACATAAGTAGATGATAATGAAAACCAATCAGAGGTCACATATTTGTTTTGTCATGAGCTGGAATGGGAAATACTCTAATTAAAACTTGTAGCAGAAAGCTTTTTGCAAGGTTTCAAAGTTCGGTAGGCTTGGGATCTTATGAAGTGCTTAATAACGAAAAAATTCTATGGAGAATTTTAAGACAAGGAAGAAGAAACATGACATTTCTTAATTAGTCTGTAGCCTGTTTCCCCATTGGGCAGCCCCGCCTCTCGAAGCACTTTAAGTAAAGCAATCTGCAAGCAGCTGCTTCTGCGACAGACACATCTCTGCATATTCACTGGATGGCTGTTTGATTTGGCATCTCAAAACCAGTCAGATTCAAGACAAGGAGGAAGAAATCACCCATCAGTATTAAATCATATGAATACCCAGCAGATAATTTCATTTTATTTCAGCAGTAAACATAACCAAATAGCCTTTGACTCATCTGCAGTGTTTTGTTAAGACCTTCTCCACCTACTGAGAGATGAATATTTGAAACTCTTACTATTGATTTCAAAGTTGAGCCGTACAAGCCTTTCCACCTGGAGAAACACACCTGAGAGAAAAATACAGATCCTATCTATTTACATTCAAAGAAAAAAGGAGAGATATGCAAAACATGAAAAAAAAGGTAGAAAATGGAGACTCAGAGAATCAAGACAGAAAAATGTACATTTAGGGGATGAGAAAGGCAAAAGTCTAGAAAGACAAATGAAAAGGAAATATCTTCAATGTTATTTTCTTGAAGCATAATATTATTTTTTATAGTTTCTGTTTTCTTGTGTCTCTTCTACCCATCATCCCTGGACCACAAATGACTGCAAAAGGCAATCAAAACAGATCTGGCTTTGTTAAATCTTACTAAGACTAATCCAAGTGAAAACTCAGTCACTTTTCATAATCAAAGTGAGATCTCTGACTAAATCCTCATGATCTCAGTGTCATTTATCTGTCAGCCTTTTATTTCCCCATTTCTTTTTTCTCACTAACTTCCATTTGTCTTATACATTCTTATTTTCCCTTCCTTTTCTTCCTTCATGTTCACCCTGAAAATGTAAAGTAGAAATGGCAAAAAGAGAATCTGGAGCACTCACCATTAAAAGGGACATTAAAGGTATTAATTAATTCACTGGCAGTGGCACCAAGAGCAGAGAACCATGGCAGACACCTACAAACAACAGGAGACCCATGCCACTGTGATGGTTCTCAGCTACTGATGGCAATCCAGTCAGGACTTTTCCGTCTCATGGCTCATCCAGAGGATCACAGAATCAACAAAATGGTTTGAGTTGGAATCAGAGAATGGTTTGATGACATTACAGATCATCTAATTCAAACCCCCCTCCCCACCACGGGCAGGGACACCTTCCATTAGACCAGGTTGCTCAGGGCCCCATCCAGCTTTGCCTCGAACACTGCTGGGGATGGGGCAACCAAAACTCCTCTGGGCAACCTGTTCCAGTGCCTCATCACCCTCACAGTAAAGATTTTCTTCCTAGTACCTAACCTAAACCTCCACTCTTTCAGCTTGAAGCCATTACCCTTTGTCCTGTCACTTTGCCATAAGTACCTGTTCAGGTTCCTGTAGGATCCCTTTAGGTGCTGGTCGGTGTTAGAAGATCTCCTGGAGCCTTCTGTTCTCTGGGTTGAGCAGCCCCAACTCTCTCAGCCTGTCTCTGTAGGAGAGGATAAATAAAAACTTTAGCATATGAAGAGCTAAGAGCTTAGAGCCTTCTAACTTTTCTTACATCTAAGACCAGGTCTCCAGCTGCTGTAAATCGGCTGCTTTAGTGAACTCCATACAGTGTCTAGGAGATGCGTGGAGGAAGAAATCCATGGTACAGGAAGACTTATTCCTTCTACAAGAAACTGGAATGATGACATATATTCTTCAATGCCATCTGCTGGCACTTTACTTAAGAGTGGATTTTTCAAAAATATCTACATTTAACATGCTTATACAAACAGATGTCTGAAGTTTCATATTGTTTACATTTCAATGGACATACAGAAACATGAATCTAGATTGCTCATGACCACTGCTCCACTTCCCCATTATCTTATGATCTATAAGGGATGTCACATATTTTCAGAGTGCCAGGAATGACTGAGCTATTTAAAGGGCTCTATTCCATCTCTAACTGTTTTCATTTATTTAAAACTTTAATTTTATTAGCCATTTCATAAACTAACAATACAGAATAATTTTTTTTAATTGCTGAGGAAGGTGTCTGAGATAGTCAAATTTACAGGGGATTTCCTAAATCTATATATAGATATATAAATTATATCTATATGTAAAAATAATGAGAGCACTAATAATTGCAACTAATGTGCTTTCAGTCAGTGTTTCACCCACAGCCATTAACTGGAGCTTTTCCTTGCTGTTTCCTGAGTCTGTAGGCTCAGTGCACAGAGCAAACACTGTGACGTTACGAAGCAGAGATATATTTATAACAGGACCAACAGCTGAAAAATCAGAAGACTTGTAAGAAGCTTAATGTGCAAAAGAGCTTGATGCTGGGGTGAAAGGGAGGGCACTGGGACAACCAGTGCTTCTGATCTCTGCCTAGTCTCCTTTTAACATAATGACAAATGATCCTCAATGATTTCTACATTATGGACTCCTGATTACACTTAAATTATTTTGAAAGCTTAGGTTTATGTTAAATTAACACTTTCTCATGATTTCTAGAATAAGGCTGTCCAGTGCTGTCACGGACTGTAAATGAGTTTTGCAGTATTCAGGGTTAGTCTCGAATGGTCCAAATTCTGTAAGAAATTTATCAAGTTATGCAATTAAGATTGTTTTCAGACTTCTTCCATTTGAGAGGAGCAGCAAGGTGGTTACCTAATTTTATTGGCATTTATTGTATTCCCCCTTTTGTGTACTATTTTAATTATTCCAGGACTGACATAATTCAGAAGACCTTCAAAGTAATCATTGCAGATTATTAACCTATTAATATTTTAAATTTTATCAAAACAGTTCAAACACCATATATCAAATTCTGCATTCACTTACTGTCCCAGCAGAGTTAATCCAGGAGGAAGATGTGACCGCATGTCACAGGGGACACAACCAGACTAAAATCACTTAAATAGCACGAGAAGATTGGAATGGTTTGTGACATGTAGCATGTCATTCCCCATTGTCTTGCACCTTTTGTAGTCATTTACATCAATACATTTACACCAATGTCTGCAAATGGCACACACACACAGGATTGTATTCCCAGGAAACTCTAAGATACCAGACCCCATTTTTACAGATACTGCACAAAGAAAGGGACTACAATTTATACCCTGTTATTCATCTGTGAAAGACTAATTCAAGGTTTTGAGCTACACAATATTCATATCCTTTTAAATTATGTGAAAGCTACTCCTTTTTAATAATAGTGCCTCTTACCCATATTAATACAGAAAAAATTACTTGCATTTAAAAAAATTCTATTTGGTCTTTCTGTGCAATGACTTCCTTAATTGTGACGATTCATTGACTCTTTAATTTCAGGGCTGAATTCAGTATGAAACCAATGCATAAATCTTTTCAGAAAATAAGAAAAAAGACAAGGCAATCATTTAGCTCCAAAAAAAAAAAAAAAAAAAAAAAAAAAAAAAAAAAAATTTGAAGATAAAGTCAAATGCTTGTCAGCCTACCAATGACCCCATTCTTACTACACTTTAGAAGCTCAATTCCTCCAATTAAAATAATAAAAAAGCCAACAAAAGGCCTATATTTGATGAATGTATTGAATATACTTTTCTGTGCTCTCATCAGTGAGACCTACAGAAGTTAAGTTACTGAGTTTCAGAAGAAAGAGCATGGGCATTTTGGAAAGACTGACATTTATACACATAGGTTTGTATAATGGAGAAAACTATCAGCCTTTGGTACAGCATTCAGTGGTGTTAGTCAGATTTTTTCCAGCTAGACCTGATTCAAACTGTGGTATAGCTATTAATTACTAAAAAATTATTGATCTGGCTTTCTAATAAGCTCAAAAATAAAGTCAATCGTATTTCAAGCTATTGGAAAATTAATCCCTTTTTAGAAACCTCTAATTTAAAACCTCTTTGCAACTATTCTAGAAGCTTTTAAGAGGGAGGAGGCAAGGATGTATCCTGCCCTAATGACAATAATAGAAAATGAACCAGAGCTGACAAGTCTCCCAAAAGGACCAGGAAGAGAAAGTTCCAGATGTGGCCATAGGTAGAAACATTGTATGACCTGGCACAGTGCTATATCATCAACAATTTGACACAACTTTATCTTGTTCTGTCAAACACTCCTTGTGATGGCAAGTGAATTGTTCCACTAGAATTTAGAGCAGGCAAAATAAAGGGGAAAAGGAAGAGACACATAACATTCCTCATGACTAAAGTGATATACCAATATACTCTAAAAACATAGAGACTGAAATCTGCTCTTGGTATAAATCCATAGGATTTAATTCAAGGATGAATTCAGGGTGAACATTGCTACCTAGCCTCAAATTAGAATAAAGATTTTAAAAATAGAATGCACAACAGCCTCATTTCCTTTCATGAAGCTACACAGATTTACATGCACCTATCATTTATTCCCTTCTCTTGATTAGAAACTATTTTACTTTTTTGTGTCATTCCAAACTCATTTGGGCTTTGCAGTTCAGGAGATCAGCTAAAATGTGAGCACTGATTTTTATGCAAAGATGAAAAAATAAAAAAGTAGGACTGAAAAAACAGAGAAAGCATCACAGAAAATAAAACCAATCCAGTAAATATGTAAAAAAATAGGCTGAGGCATTAGGAGAGGAGAAAGAGCATACTTTCCTTCTGGGCCAGGCTTTACCTTCTCAGGAGCCAGAATCCCTCATAAATGCATACTTCCTTTTTTCTTTCTTCTTTTTTTTTTCTCCAGTACAGTTACACTGAAAATTTAATGTCTATGACATGAACAGCTGGTATTAATGGCAGCTAGAGTCACTAACTTAAAAAAGCTGCTCTGAAATGCATCTTTCACAAAAAGCTCGATCTTTTGGTTTTGATCAAAATTATCAGTATTTTTATCAAGCCAGCAAAATCTTTTGGACTCTCCCATTATTTCTGTTGACAAACAAAAGAAATATGAAATTACAAGCAAATGAGGAAAAAGCAAAAGGCTTTTCCTTTGCGAGAATTAAACATATAAATGACTCTTGAACTAAAGGACAAGGAGTAGCCTCCACAGAGGGATTATTCAGTCGAGAACAGTGGTACCACATACCAGGGAAAAAAGCATTCCTGTTCCACAGTCAGGAAAGGGATAGGGACTATTTCCAAAAGTGCCCACTATGTGCATTAAGTCCTTTCTCACTAACATCAGTCAAAACTTCCAGTAGGATTAAGTTTTTGAGCCTTCTAAAATGGAAACTGTCATACTGGACTCAGAATATTCCGTGAAAATCTGTGGAAAAAAAAAGGAAAAAGAAAAAGAAATTCACACTGAGAGAAGGCACTCAGAGAAACACAGTATAGAGGGCTCTAGGATTACTAATTGGATTTCAAAATCTCCATTAATCTGATCTTACAACATGAAAAGTGACAAAAGTTAGTACAGGTGGGTTAGAAGTAGTACCTTAATATTGCAATAAAAATGGTTATCCTAGAAGGAAGCACTGAATCTCTACAGCATCACAGAATTGCAAGAGGAAAACAATTTTCAATGTTTTCAAATTACTAAAGATATTGTTTGGGATCATAAATATTAGAAAAAAAAATTCCCAACAGCAGGATTTACTAGCCTATAAGGCAAAATCTTAAGAGAAGTACAGAAATCCACTATGATCTACTAATTTAGGAAGGATAGGACAAACTGCTGGAAGATACCCCGTAGTGAACAATATAACATTTGCCAGTGAGTTGCACAAGATGACCTAAGATCCCTTTTGCATAAGCCTGTGATTTAGCCAGATGCTCATGATTAAAAATACTCATCTGAGGATGACTGATTACTAAGAAGACCTGCAAGGTTTTGGGAAAATCTGCCTCATGAATAGTCCCATTTTTAAAAAGAAAAGTAGAGCCCAGTGAGTGGACCACGTCAAAAAATCAAATTGAAGTCACTGGAGATATAAGCCAGGAAAAAAATAATCCGAACAATTAGTTGTTAGGAGATGCTGTTTTTCCTTTTCTTGAAAATGCTTCAAGTTTCTTTCCAGTGTCCCACATAATGGAAGGATTTGGGATCTGTTCTTGCTCCTGGGTTGTCTGCTTGATGTTACACTTGAAAACTAGTTGGAAATTATTGTCCAGAGGAGATAAATAGGTTTTCTTCATGAACTATAAGGAAGCAGTAGTACAATCACACAAAACTGTATATAAGTTGGAGCATAGTGCCTACCTCAGCATCCATATATCACAACGTCCTGTTGCTGATGCACGGATCTCTCTCTTATATATTGTATTTGGGATCCATTAGTAAGAGTAGGCATTCACTTTGTGCCACAGGTGCCCATACTGTTCTGAGGTATACTGCTGCACTGACACAATGTTTCTAGCAAAATGTATCCCACTGCTCTAAAAAACACTGCCTGGATGTGATGTGCAGCCTTCTCCAAATGCGCCATTTCACAGGTGAAATTTTTTTTATGCTATTGTTAAATCTGAAACAGAAAAGTTGGTTTGCTCAAAGCAGATGTTTTGAGTTTTCAGTCAGGAACACACTCTTCTATCACCTGCCCAGCAAAGCCTGGATTCATTTAATTTTCAAGCATTTTTGATCTCTCTTAACTCCATTTCTCTGAGCAGAAAGCTCAGAGCATTTAGGTGAAGTCATGTGTTTAAAGCAAAGCCTAGAAGTGCCTTTAAGTTGATTTGTCTTTATAATTTTCTGTTGTTTAATTACATGGGACTACTTCCAGAGATTACCTGCAGGTACATTTTCCACACAGCAAACACTAACACATAGAGAGAAAGTGCAACAAACACAGTGTTGTGGTTTAACTCCAGCCAGCAACTCAGCTCCAGGCAGCTGTTCACTCACTCCCCTCTGCTGGGAGGGAGGGAATCAGAAGGGCAAAAGTGAGACAACTGTTGAAATAAAGGCAGTTTAATAGGGGAAGCAGAACAAGGAATTTATTCACCACTTCCCATGGACAGGCAGGTGTTCAGCCATCCCCGGGAGAGCTGGGCTCCATCACACATAACAATGACGTGGGAAAACAAATACCAGCACTCTGAGCCTTCCCCCTTTCTCCTTCTTCCCGCACCTTTATATGTTGAGCATGATGTCAGATGGTCTGGACTACCCCTTGGATCAGCTGGGGTCAGCTGTCCCGACCATGTCCCCTCCCAACTCCTTGTGCACTCCCAGCCTCTTCCCCGGTGGGGTGAGAAGCAGAAAAGGTCTTGGCTCTGTTTAATGCTGCTCAGTGGCAAGGAAAACATCCCTGAATTATCAACACTGGTTCGAGCATATACCCAAAACACAGCCCATACCAGCTACTAGGAAGAGACTTAACTCCACCCAAGCCAAATCCAGCACCATAACCATGCCATGCCAGGGCAGAGGGACAGGGCTGTCACCTGGGCTGTGCGGGGGCAGTGTGCTGTCCTGGCACCTCCTGCACACAGGCCAAGGTGAACTAGCCAAGCCTGCTAACTGAGCCAAACTGCCAGGGAAAGGCTATGTGGTTTGGAGGGTGATGTTCAGCAAGACAAGTATAGAATTCTTCAAGCAGCTGAGAGAGAGATCACTAGAAATTATTTGATGGAATTGGTAAAGGAGACATTTCAGCGTAATATTGTGACGCTCTCATCAGTGTCACCAGGACTGGTAAGACTTGTTCAACTGTGTAATAATCATCCAGGAAAACAGATGAAGTTTTGTCACAAGAAAAATGGAAGAATAATTTGACACATCATTCAGATGTATACTTTCTGAAAGAGTTCTGTACTGCCAGGTAGATAGGACAGACCAGTTCTTTTCTAGGTCTGGGGCCAACTTCTTATCAGCATCTCTTCTCTGAAATTAGGAGAGCCATCCTACCTTACATCTGACAACTTGACATTGAATTTCTGTGAGGTTTAATGCCTACCTACAAAACACCTCCACTGAAGTCTCATAGGGATTTTGACTCTGCAATAATGTGACATGAAAATTTCCAAACTGGTAATAGAAAACTCAAATACCTCATAGGAATAAGTGATTATTTCTTGCTAAAATTTCTTTATGACAGTACAAGAGACTTGATGCCTATGACAATTCCATGCCTGTAGTGGAAGGCAGAACACAATCTGTTCCTTTATGGAGGAGGAGGGATGTTTAAAAAAAAGTTGAAACATCCCTTGTTTTAAATGCAAAGCGGTTTTCAGAAAAAAAAATGCTGCTTCTCATTTCAAAGTATTTTATCTGTGAGCTGAATTTTTTTCCCTCTAAGAGAATAGACAGCTCTGCAAAAGGAGTTGATATTAGGATACTCATTACAGGGCAATTATAGTCTACAGCAAAGGCAGTTCTGGAACTTCCATAAAAATCTTCTGCCCCTTTTCTACTGGTCATAGATCACATTTTCCAGGCTCAGACATCAGAAGACTTGTAAGTGAGTAATCCTTAAAGAGTTTGCCTTCATCTTTTGCAACCTGCAGGGAAAGGTTTTCTCTGAGATCCGAAAGCTCACTGATGGTAAACGGTTCAGGTGAGACCATTTTCTCCAGCAGTTTTATCCTCACTGAAGTTAAACCCACTGCACTGAGTACTCAGTTGCTGTTTGAAGGGGAAAGGAAGAAAGAAAAGGAATAAAACCCAATCTTTCTCCAGCTCAATCCAAATGCCTTTTCTGTAGACCTTGGAAACTGATTGCAATTTCAGTCAAAGGAGCTTATCTAGTGGGGGCTACCATTTGCTCACAAAGCACCCTGGACAAGGAATTGTGTACAAAATGCACCCCAGGAGGATTAAATCTGAGTGGGAGTCTCATTTCTCTCTGTCACTTGGTTTGCTCCAGCATGGGAGGGAGTAGTATATTATCAGCAAGGGCAGGAGCCACAATCTTAAACCCTTGCTTCATCTGGACTGTGAGAAGTGAGAAACGAGACTGGAACACTCACCATTTCCCTGCTTAGGCACATGCTTGACAGCTCAGTCAAGTGTTTCACCCATGGCATTTCATCAAAGCTCCCACATTCCCCACAACTCCAAAAACACACACACAACCACCCACAGAGGTGGAAATATTTAGGAAATAATAGCAGTGTGCTGACAAATGTTCATTGTGAAGCATGCTGTCACAGCAGCAAAGGCCTTCCTAAATCCACACAAATGTTTTCCATTATCAAGATCCAACTGATGATGCTTACCCATATGAGGCAAAATTGACACTTAAGAAGGACAAAGGAAAAAAATGAGATCGTGGTTAGACTACATGATGCTGTGGTAGGAGGAAGGGAGCACCCTCTATTAGGGGACTACAATATACTTATGTATTTGGGTAAATTGTTTTTGCATCACTATGTTTCCTCTTGACTATGGAAGAAAGGAGACTGACATCTGCCAGTCTTTGCATTGTACTTCTCCAACAGCAGGGCTTGTGGAATAAGATGTTTCATTGCCTGCTCAGTTATCACCTCAACTAGAAATATTCCTAAAGAATGGCACTTACGTTGCAGCAGTGGATTAAAGATTTTCCTCAGAAGAGGTGTCTGAATCTGGACTTTCCCCCAGCACTGAGCTCTGTGGAGCAGCTGTCAGTCAGGAGCTGCACATGGCACAACTGCATGGGGGGATGGAACACCTCAGTCAGAGCCATAGGAGGCCTTTTCACCCTGCTGCGCATGGGAGAGGCAGGATGGGGAGCTGGGGCACGTGTCCTAACAGAAGGACCAAATATATCAATTTCAAATGCTTCCTTTCTTAGAGCCCTGCAGACAGATCTTAAAGGACAGCTTGGTATAGAATTAAAGAGCTCTTCTATAAACTCAGACAAAATAAGAAGAAAATAAGGCAAGGCTGGTCCTCACAGGATTCAGGACACTTGTTTGGCTGGGCAGAGGGTGGGAGGCTGTGCAGTTGTTCCTTTCCAATGTATGTTCTGACAGGTATTTAAATATTTGCCCTCCCACAGCTAGGGGAGACAACCCCTTGATTTTTGTTTCATTGTAAACAGAACAAATAACATTTTTTGTCATTCATTAACTCTCTAATATTTTCTAATTTAATCTCTTCCACTTTCAATTATGAAAGCCTTTGAGACTTGAGTTGTTAGTCAGGCATGGGGGTGCTTCATTTAAGGGCTTTTTGCAATGGTTTAATTAGCAATCAGAGGCTTATCTGCTTTGCTCAGAGACACTGTCAGAAGCAATAGTGATCCTTTGATATTAAATTTGGAGAAGGAGATTTCTACTGATGTTTGATGAACTGGGATAGTTCTGATTATTTTTTTCTTTCTCTATTCTCAACACCACTATCAGAAATATGTCCATTTTCTCGTTGCTGTCCAGACAGCTGTTCCTTCTCTAACCTTGGCTAAGCAGAACTTGAAATTATCATTACTTAAATAGAAAAATCATTAAATTCTTGAGGTCAAGGATGACCATTTGATCTGGTAATACATGACTGTAGGAGACATTCACAGTCAGGTCTGTATAGAAAGCATGTTGCAAAGTGAGTAGAGATGCATTTTATAGCCTCATGGCATGAGGACATGCAGTTGGCTGCTTAGATGCTTGTGATCAACTGCACATGCAAATTAACTGCACAGGCATTTTTCTTCCTGGCTTTCCAAATAGATTATGAACTTGATACACTTTTAAGCGCCTTTCCCCCGGTTGGAAAAAAACAATTTTCGTTATGCAATGATCTTTATATTTTGAATCCTTAATTTTAACACTTAAAACTCTCTCCCTGTGGAAGAATAAGCATCAGAGTTCACAGTATAGTCACAGACTGTATACATTTGCTTTGTTTTAATGCATCTGGTGTTATTGAGGGAGAGCTGGCAGTACAGCACTCAATTGAATACTGTAGATTTTAATACAGGTTACATTTTGAATTTTAAACAAGGCTGTGCATACTATGAAAATGTAATTCGTCAAGCTACCTAATTAATGCTTAGAGATAGCTGAAAAATAAATGCTAGCTTATTTCCTACAGTAATTTTGACATTCAGAATTATTTTCTTTAGTGGGCTTTTCAGCACAAAGGTATAATATGAAAGGGTGTTAAGAAATATTTTAGGAAAATTACAGAAGGATCTTGATGAGAAGTTTTGAATTACCTCATTGCAACATTTAGTTTCTCTATTTTCATCACAAATATAATTGACTTCTTCTTATAGAAAACTTTTTTCTTTTTTTCCTTATTTGCTGCTGTGAAAACTGCCTAAAATATTTTAAATTATGATACTTCTGATTATTTAAAGTTTATATGGGATAGAGATGCTGTGAAATATATATAGAGCAGATAAAAATGTATAATCCAAATTATATGGATTTAAGGCCTTTTTTTCCATGCTAAAGCTGTTAAAAACTGCTTTACTTCACTGGAAGTGAAGCCTCTGGGATAGCACAGTATTCTGTGCCTAAGTGGCCCAGAGGGAATTGTCACTAGGATTTCAGATGGAGTTAAGATAGCTTAAGGCCATTACAGGTCACTTTTCAAGCTGGGGCAGGATGCTTTCAGTGTCTCGAGCATTACGTGGTACCAGGTGCTGAACCAGCACCTTGCCTCCTTGCCTTGGCTGCTTTGGCTGGAGAAGGGATAATTACGTGGTACCAGGTGCTGAACCAGCCCTTCCTTGCCTTGGCTGCTTTGGCTGGAGAAGGGATGAGAGGGAGAAGTGAGGTGCTGCACTGGTCCCTTCGTTACATCTTTGCAGCTGGGCAGGAGACACCAGCTAGAATGTCAGTTATTTCCCTAAGGACAGCTTGCTAAAGAGGGGGGTAAATGGAGTGGGAAATACCGACATAATCGCCAGATATTCAGCTTCAGGATATCAGAATGCTCCAATGCTCCTACTGAAATCTGAATCACTCTGAGGATACCAGCCGAGCACCCATGTTCCTTTGGGCTGGGCAGCTGCAGGAAGCTCGACTGATGCATCTAAAGGACATTCTCCGAGCAAGAGTAGAAGACAGTGGCAGTGATAAAACCCACAGTGATCCACATCGTGCCTCATATACTAAATAGGTTGAGCCAGGTCATAAAGTTTAAGAATGTTTGGTCTATAAAACAGAAAAAAGTTTTAAGGCAGTCCTATAGAATTCCACAGGAGAGACCCTCTCAGACTTAGGAGAAATACAGGTAACTTAAAAGGCACTGGCCATGATTATATATATTACTGCAATTAGTCTTTGAGCACCCTGCTAGGAATGCTTGAAAGAGTGGCAGTGATGATCAGTTACTGATTTATATACCAGACACATGCTGTCAAGGGCTAAAAAAAAAAGTATATTCTGCCTATTGCATAAGGCCTCAGCATTACATAGAAGTATTTTTAAAACAGATTATGCTGATAGAAGGTTAATATAAATAGTTCTTCCTAATGGAGGCAAAGTGAGTATCTGGGCATCTGAGCTAGATTATGGCTGGCTACTGTGTGTGCATGTGTGAACATATGTGACTAAAATGACCAGTTTCCCCTGCAGAATGCACCACTGGGGAGAGAATGATACAGGGAATGGCTTATGGCCTGTGTGTCTGATGGTAAAAATCAATGACTTGCCTTACTGAAAGGTGCCTCAGGGGCAAAAAGCAGTGAATAGCTTATTAGTTTGTATGTGCATGCTGGCAGATGATAAAGCAGCATTGAAATCAGTCATAGACCATAATAAAGTAGCCATCCCCATCTTAAAGCCAGTGTGTACTTCTGTCTCAGGGGGAATGCCTCCATTAACCCAAACTGTGCAGTAACTCATCTTTAACCACAGAACAAATAAGCAGTAGAGGAGGAACCAATAACGATTTCTTACGGTTACTCATGCAAAAAATATAGCAGATAAAGTACTGATGTGTAGGGCAAGATTCTTTTTGGTGTAATATTCCATAATTCTATTTTACTGCTATTTGGAATGGTGTGGAAGAGTTCCGCTGGGGATCCGACCTGATACCAAAAATATTTTACTCATTTCCAAAATAAAAGAGGAAATCATAGAGTGATGCAACAAAGAGTAGATGCAAGAGACAGAATGTTCTGACCTTTTTATCCTGTCAGTGAACTCTGCTTCAGAGTATACCCAAATCATCCGCTCAGAGACATAAACCCACATACAACTACGTTGTCACTGAAGTATTTGTTGACCTTAAGATGTTGTCATCCTAGGCATGACGTGCATTTGTTGGCGTACATCTGATTAATGCCAGTAATGCCTTCAGCAAACATAAGAGTCATTTAATGTGAAGCTTTCTCATAAGAACATCAGGGCAGATCTGGCCTAAGAAGGGAGGTGATGATTTGGTTGCAAGGTGAAAATACAAACTTCTATAAGTATTTTCATACTTTAATTATTTCCTAAGAGATGCTAAGGGCATCTGGGCTTGCATCCATGGACATCCAAAACTAGTACAAAGTGTGTCTTGTTTAAAGGACTTGACACTGCAAATATGTAGTATTTTGCCTTGAAGTATGTCATAGTGATGTCTGTGTGGGGCAGAATAATTCCCTTAGCTGGAGTAACTGATGTGTAGTGCTTATTAAATAGACAGATAGACATGTGTGCACTCACAAACAGATCTGCTAACATTATGATAGTTGTGGCACTCCCTGAAGGACATGCCTCTGGAAACCACAGGCAGAAATCCTGTCATCATATTGTTATGTAGAAAGGTGCTAATGGCTTCCATAACGGAGCTTTGAATAAAATGCAATAGGAAAAGAGTTCAGGATACAGCAGAGCAGTGGCATCCAGAGAGTCAGTAGGACTCTTGCACCACTTAACCACATGTCCCTGTCTTAGACATTTCTGAACTTCCTGCTGTAGCAGCTGCTGAAGGAAGAGCAATCAGGCTACCTTTGCAACCCTGCTTATCCCAAAGGATCCTTGCAGCAGGGGGTTTCTCAGGTGTAAAGTCAAGAAAAGCAAGAGGGAAAGTCTGACTAAGCAGCCAGATTCCAGTGAGGCTTGTGCATTGGAAAGAAGTGGTGGAAGTATTGGTGAATAGGATAAAGATACCCAAGTTGAGAAATCTACAGCTAGAAGTTGTCCCCTCTTCTTAAGGAAGCAGTCCTTACCAGATGCAAACCATATTCCTCTTACATTTAGAATAATTCTTCACACTTCATCACAGTGTAAAAGACTATTCCCTTTCTACTGCGTATACAAGTATACTGCTGCAGATGTATACAGCTTTACTGACTCTACAGAGCAATTCAAAAGAAAAACTAGAAAGAGAAACAAAAATCCCCATCAGCTTGATACAAATATTTGTTTGTTTGACAGGTACACATATACCATGCTGCAAAGTACTGCTCAAGACATAGAACACTTGTGCTCTTCTCCTACTGTGCGTCTTCAGAAAAAGTCATGCAAAAAGCTGCAAACATTTTCAGTTACTCATTTCTTCATTCCACCACATAAAGCACTATTTTGAGGGTGGTCTGCATATAGGCATTTGGACAAGTGAGTCCTTGTGTGACATTTTCCCACCAGCTGTGTAGGGTAAAAGCATTTACAGCGGTAACATGTTGTGAGAACTGGTTGTGAAGAAAAATTGTGAGATGGAAAAATCTTTGGTAATGTGGAGCACATATGTATCTAAGACAGATTAACACTGGCATGCTTTATGTGATATATTATATAAAATGTGTTTGAAATTTGTCAACATTGGACTGCTCCATTAAGGATCAATCTTTTCCTTATCATTGCATTTTGGGCTTTCAACACAATCATGAAAGAAATAGCACTGAGAGAATACGCATGTCAACAGAAATGGAGGAGTGGGAATTGCACTTGAAAAAGGAAGTGGGTCTTTCTTTAAAGAAGACTGTCTTTTATCTCCTGATAGGCCATATGCTGAGGAGGGTAAGCTACTCCCCAGATAAACAAGCAGGAGGGAGAAGCAGATAGAAAGGCAAAAATGAATCCATTATTACTGCTAATTTTTTAGAGAGGAAACATAGCTTTCCTTGTACAGGGTTTCTCTAGTCCTTCAGAAGATGCAGAGTGGTTTTGGACTTGTTGCACCGCACATAGAGAGAGAGAGAATCAAAATGCCTGTGCTGCCAGTATGGACAATTTCCGAGAAGTTTTCTCCCAACCAAGAACAACTTGCAATCAAGACCAGTCACTGCACACTTGATTATTATACTTCCTCCTCAGAAAGTTCACACCAGTAACTACACCTGCTGGGTACCTCATTCTCTCATAACTCAATTCTCTTGAAAAGAAAAGAACAGCTGATAGCCTTATCTGACAACTGATCCAAAACCTGCTGAATTCAATGTCTGTATTCATGTTAGTGTTTTACATGAGATAATGCTTGTCCTAGAAAAAAATCCTCCAGTTTTCCCCATTTACTGGGCTTTGGCTTGCTCTTGGAGAGCGCTGGATTTGAAACTAAATGGGAAATGCACTCCAGGAGCATCCCTATGTGTGCCAGTTCATGGTAGGAGGTCAGTCCATGAAACTAGACTAGAACTCAAGTAATGCTCCGTTCCCAAACACACACCCTGCAGGTGCCAGGCCCTTAGCACCCACTGTTTCAAGCTGCTGATACACTTCTGTTGTGCTGCCCTCCTTGTGAATAAAGATATAGCTAAAGAAATTCCCTTCTGGACAACTGACCCATACACAGCCTAACAAAATTGAAGAGAACGCTGCACAAATGAACGGGAAGATTGGGCAGCATTTTAAGTCATGAAAAAGATTACCAGCCAAACGGGAAAGTATTTTTTGTTTTCTCTAGTTGCACCTCTCTTTGGGAGCTGCAATTTCACACACAGAAAACAAAGTAAATGCAAAAATTACTGAATTACTATGGGCAGTAACATTTTTTGTTTTGCTTTCCTAGGAACCTTATAAGAAGACTATCCTGATTCCCCAAGGAGGTAAATTTGATATTTCTCCTGTGAGAATCCAGACCCCTTCTGGATATTAATCCACTTCACAAAGTCATTACGAATAATTTAGCATAAAAGCAGCCTTTTTCCTCACAAGACAAAGCACTGAGACTGAAGCATTTGTAGAGCAGTGTGAAAAACATACTGTAGCTGCCTTGGCTCCATTTGGATGGAGTATAAACAAGGAATTTTGGCTGCAAATCCTGTCAGTCTCTTAGTCTTATTTAGGACAAATATTCAGGAAAAACAATGATAATATAATTTGGCTTGCTTTTTTTTTTTTTTCCCCTTTTTTTATTTTTATAGTGTTAAGTCAATGCATAATTACTGGAAAGAATTTCTGACTGAATTTTAGATGAGCATTTTGATAAAATATAATATTGGAAACAATCTTTATCAAACATTCATGTGTAGTGTGAGAGATAAAAACAGGAATCCATAATTCATATGGCAGAATGTATTACCAAGTGTGAATAAGAGGCTGAATTTAAATGAGGGGGTCTGAACAATATTTTCTGCGAGGCATCTGCTTTAATCATTTACATTATTCACTAGGTTTTCCAGAACTGTAAATCTTAAATATATATTTGTGTTAGTGAGAATGTGTATGTAAATACACACATATATGCACACATACACAAAGCATTATACACATCCACACATCAGCACATATTCACGCAGATACAGAAATGTGTTTGTATACAGAGACACAACAGCTTAGGGTCTGAGTATGAATCATTCTACATCACTGAGAAGACTCCTGTTGACAATGATGGATTTTGGGATCAAGACCTTAGTGCCTTGGTTTGTCACCTCACCCCGAGTTTGCAGTGATATGAATCAGATTAAGGTTAAAGGAAAGATGAGTCTTCATTTACCCTAAAATAATCAACACATTTACTTATTTGACATAGTACAGGAAAGAGAAAAACCCACAGTGAATCCCCCTACTCCAAGATGAAATCCTTAAGACCTTTCTGCCAAATGTTATATCCGACTGACCTTCTCACCCAAGTTTTCAGTACTGGCTCTCTGTACTTCAAGGTGCAGTGACAAGAAAGACCTTGAGTGAGTAACTGTGCAGGGCTTGATTGGTCTGCTCAGGGCCCCATCCAGACCCAAGGCTTCCCTTATCCCAGCAATGCACCTTAACTCAGATGGAAGGAATATTAATCCTCCTCCCAGTGGTTCTCCCTGCTTAGTTTGACTCTGGCTATGCACTTTGATGTTAACTCTTGCCAAGGTAGAAAAAGGAATCACCTAATGATTGCTGGGTGCTTCACTAAGCCCTAGACAGATTTTCGGTCCTTCATGATTAAGCAAGCCCTCTTTTCATTGTGCTTCCAAATCCCAGAGGTTTTTTTTCCTCTTTGTTGTTGTTTGTTTGTTTTGTTTACAACATAATAATGCCTAGATTTCACATAAATGTATCTACTTGCCAATAATACTTCATGCTTTCATAAAGGTACACTTTATGCATATAGCAGCCACTGGCTTGTTTTTCCCTTGTATGAAGGCAAATGAGGCTGATAATGATTTTGAGAGCTTGCTGCTCCCCACCCCTGTTCTGGAGGGACACCAAGACAGTCTGTCTTTTCCCACTTGTGGTTACTGCGTACAGTTCAGCCCTCTTACTGAGAATTCCTTTTCAGAGACTTCCTTAGCACAGTGTAGAACCAAAGGAAGATTCATGATGGCAAATAACAAAAGACAAAGGCCAGCAGTAACCCAGACTCAGAGTCTGATGCTCACATATTCATTCTGACATTATATCCCACATAAGGAGCATCCGCTGTGCCAGCTTCTGTGTAACTATGTCATCTGCATAGCTAATCCTTTTATTTCCATGTCCCAGTTTAGTGCCTGGTAAAGCAATGTCACAAAGCAGTAGCTGACATTTTGTTTCAAGAGAAGGGCAGAGGACTAGAAATGGCTGAGTCCTCCTAAAAGGGACAAGACCCACCTCTTCTGACAGGGCACAAGGACTGCCTGTTTGAAGAAATCTGTCTCTGCTCCTTCCATTACTGTTCATTTGTTACAAACAACCCGCTTTTTTTTTTTTTTTCCCCTTCAGTGGAACTCTGAGTGCCTTTCACTTCTCACTCCCTTCTATTTAATAATGTGTTTCTTGATTCTAGCTGATCTGTTTGTCAGGTCAGGACCAGCTGGTATTGTGGCACAGGAGGTTGTCTTACTCTGGCATCTACGTGCTTATTTCAATAATTGTTACTTTCTTGGAGGGTAACAGTGAACAAATGATAGAAGAAAAATACTCAAACACTGCAAATCTTTCTTAATACAGGATTCACTGAGTTATATAGGGCATATTAAAAAAATCACATTTTTTAATTTTGTACAGCAGACAAGTCGATGAGGAATCATGCATGAAATCCAGGCACTCTGAAGACCAATGAAAAGGAATTTTACCTCTTTTTATGAAGCTGAGACCAAGTGATTAAAATGATTGTGCCCTATCATTTTAATTCTCTTTCCTCTAAGCTTTATTTAATGGTGCCCTCTTCCTCTGCTTAACCAAAATGATGAATTAATCCAGTTTCTCCCCTGTGGGGCAGAAGAAAAGCAATATTCACACATCCCATTCTGCCTATACTTCATTCACAAGGCACATTACATTTACCCATTTTTTCCCTCCTTGATTGTTTTATATTGTTGTCCTGAGGAATAGACACAGATCATAGAATTTGTGACTGTGAGACATTCTGATCAGACAAGAAATCAGATGCAGTGCAAAACTGTGCAATGTAATCTGGAACAAAGCACTGCTGAGAGGATGGGGAAGAGGGACAGGCACATATTTCTAGATGATGAAAAGGGGCTGGCTTGCCCAGGATGTGTACTCTTGAAGCAGTTACACAGCCCTAACAGCTCTGTGACCTGTAACTGGTCACTTGAGAGTTCTGACACTGCCCTTTAAGTGTCAGATGTGATGGTATCCTCAAAGCCAAATTCCCTAACCATGCCTACATTCTGAGGAATGCTCTTCAGGGTTCTTTTGTGTTTCCTGGCTGGAAATCCAGGAAGTGTAACTCAGGGCCTTTGAACAATGCTCGAGGGCTTGGATGAACCATATCGCAAAGTGTCCCTGGTGAAGGCTGCCTGAATCTACCAGTTTGTGTCCCATTTGGCATTGTGGCGTATCCCTCAGTACCAGGCCTCACAAAATGTCCCGCTACTCCAAAGCACACCATGCTTTATGGCACAGGCAGTACATGCATCCCTTTTTCACACCTGATCCTCACATCAGCATCTAGATCCACTGTCAGCTTCTTGTCCAAAGGATAGGAGACAGTTTTGAGGTGGGAGATGGTGTAGGTACTTCTCTTCAACATCATGCATTACTCCTGAGAAAATACTTTGAAAGGCTTTTCTGAAACAGCACTTTCATTCACAGACTAACTTGGTTTAGATTCTTAGATGAAAAGCAGTTTTGTATCAGAGTTATAAACAGAGTAAAATTGAAAATAAGGCTGTGACCAGTCACTTCTACTTTTATTTGGATACATTCCTGCCTTGGAAATGGACAACCACTGTAGATCCTTATCATGGAAGTTGCTATAGAGCTTATACATGATCCCGAAAGAGGAGGGCAGGGATCCTGTATTTTGACTCTAATATATGCAGGGAAGAGAAATCTAGCTTACAGATGTGGCCATGGGCCTTCTCCAGCCAAAGAATAGCCACCGGCCCAAAGCAAGTTTTTGACAGCCTGGCCCATGTGCAGTTTAGGCAGTCTCTGTTGTACACCTGTCATGCTGAGGCTGATCACAGACCTCACTCCAGTAAGAGTTGCTATTTAGTGCTATGTACTTGCCCAGTGGGCCTCTTTATCAGTGATTCTCTGCTCCATTCAATGACCATGACTCCAGTGGGTGGAAATAGGTCATCTCTTACAGAAGACATGCCAATGCTTTCTTGTGTCTGAGTGACAGCTGGCTGCTCTAAGCTGGAAGTCTTGATTAAGACTCTTCTGGTGTATCTTCTCCGAGTAGTATTTTCCTAGTGGAAAGCTCCTTCCATCTTCTTGGACAAACCTTAGTAACAAATAAGGAATAATACAGGATGTCAGTGAATTTTCTGGATTATTTTGCTCACAAAAAGGGAAAGATTAGAAATGGGATTTAGCATTGAACCAAATCTTTGTTACAGGAATGTGGATAGGGTATGAGACCTCTGTGTTTGGGTCCAAACTGCAGGATCATCCATTATCCAGACTCTTGGCACAGTGCAAAATATTTTCACTTGATGAAGCCTTTGTCATGGTAATTGATTACTATATTGTCACATCTTTTCAGTTAATCACATCTTTTCAGACTCTGCCAAGGTCTGGGTTGACTGCAGCAGGGTCATGGAAGTTATCATTCAGGGAGAGAATAGATTGTGATGGTAGCACAGGGCACCCATATGTTCCTGAAAAACATCTGTTTGAGTGCCCTTTTTGGGAGGCTAAAAGAGTGTAGAAAATGAAGGCTAGAAGTGGGCAGGGACTGTTAGATGGCACAAAGCATGTATTGGGCAGATGAGTGAGGCAAAGGGAAATACCAGAAGGGCCTTGCTCCGGGAGCTTAAGGAACAGCCTCTGAATGGTTTGAAGGTTTGTCTACCCACGTGATACATAGACGTGATTCAGTCTGGGTAAGTAGTTATCCTAAAAGTTTTAAGTGTGAATTTGCAATGTGCAGCTCAGGCAGTTAACACTGGTGGAGAACCCCAGTCAGTGTCAGCAAAACCATTACCACTAAATGATGACCCAAAAACTTGAGATAGCCAGCAGACCTCTTTCACTGACCTGTAACTTTTACCTAAGACATGGGAGGTTGTTTGAGGGCAGTAAGAAAATCCTCCTTTTATGCTTCAAGGCTCAGTAGGCAACATGAAAATAAAGAAAGTGAACAATGACTTCACAGGTTGACCAACAAAACAAAAGAAATGCCCTTAAATATATTTCCCAGCCTTAACAGTAGCACCTTAAAAGGAAGCAATTTAAGTGTTTAGAGCAATTGAAAAATGACCCAGAACAACTAAATCCATAGCAGCAAAGATTAAAGAAAGTGCATGCCACGTTTTTTGTATGGTCAATTTCTCCATGAGAAAGATAACTCATGCCTATGTATACATTCATGAAAGAGTGGATTTAGATGAAATATTGTGCTGCAACTTGAACAAGAGCAATGTTAGAAGGTAGTTTTCTAATAAAGATTCCATCCGCATACATAATGGCTTACGGCAGCCTAATAAACCTACCCCTCCTACATAATTATGTAGGAAGTGTAATACTGTGTTGCCCTGGTCCAACAGTCTCCTCCCCGTCACACACTCACACACAAATTCCATTTGCAATTAACAGGAAAATTCTCTGTATTAGTTTTCTTTGCACTTTATAGAATAACAGAGAGATTAATTAAGAGGTCTGTATTTCTATTTCAAGGTTCAAGTACTTTCATTGAGCACACTGTGCTTTCAAAATCTGTAGTGTCAGCAGAATTCCTTACTCCAAGACACAGACATTTCTCTTCCTTAAGTTTTACTTCTATATATGCAATTACTAAATGATTGTGGGTAGTTAGGAGGCCCAGACCACACTGTCACCTGTTATATATATCAGCTGTGCTGTAGATGTGTGCAAGGGAGGCTGAATAAACATTATAAGACCAGGTGATGCTGACTGAAGAGGCCACTCGATCTCCTCTGTCACCCTCTGAGCTATCCTGAAAAAATCTGAGCTTGGCAAAACCACCTACATCTTCACTGAAACCAAGGGCACCTCCCCACACCAGCTCATGTCTGTGCTTCCCACACAGACAGAAGAAGGCTCAGTAGAGCTTTCTGGGATACTACTATAACTTAGGTGCACTGTATCAGAGACATAACTCCTTCTGCAGCCTTTGATGGTAACCATCTTCATATCCTGCCCCTGTAGACATGGACAAGGAGATGAAATATCCTGCACTAACCTAAAAGCTGCCACCTTTCTTTTTCCCTTTTCTAAATTTTAAAATAATTGTTGTCATTGATATTAAGGCTCGCCCAGACATCTAAAATATTATCAGATTTTGCTCTGATGACTCCAATCAATTATTTAATTAATTTTATAAACTGCTTAAAACCACTCATATACATGCAGTTAAAATTTGCTTAGTGTGCACACACACACACACAGAAAAAAAAGGTTTCAATGACGCTCATGACTTACTGCTGTCTTTAAATATAGCCTTTCATTAGCAAAGCAGCCAAATGAATAGAAAAATAGTCTTTTCCCTCTAATTATAATCTTCTATGATATGTTTTTTCTACTTTTTCTTTTTTTCCAGTGGGTGAACCATCGCATTGAGAGGACTATTTATGTAGTTGCTAGTCCTAAAAAATATTTACTTTTGTGACTAATTTCTGTACAGGAGTAGTGCCCCTAGGTGTGAGAGTTAGTTTGAACAAGGGCTGTCATATAAACCACTTAGTCTTGTTCAGCAGAAATCTTTGAGTTTTACTTACTGAGTTTACATCTCTCCTTAAAGATGAACAGAGATTTAAATGACCACCCTGAAGAGGAGCCTTGGTGTCTGCAAATGAATATACAAAAATCAGGAAATGGCAAAATTATACTGGCTTCCACTTGTGCCCAGAAAAACACTTCTCTGCTGTTGTGCTGTAACTCTAGCTCTGTGAAATGGGAAGTGATCTCTCTGGAATGACAGAAATGTTATCTCATGACAGAACTGGATGGAGATCATGGGCCTGACTTCTGCTTGTTTAGTCCCTAAGCAGCTGAGTATTTTCAGTAACTCCCATGGAGATCTGTAGGCATCAAGAACACTCACTCACTAATAAGGCACTGCCAATCAGGCATTAAGGGGCAATGCTTTTCTGTGGACTCTTGTAACCAAGAATTTAAGCTCAAGGTCAGACTTAAAATGAAGAAAGGAAGGGAACAATTCTCCTGCATTGCAGGGGCCAAGGAACTGCACTTTGAAGCTGCAGCAATTCTTTTATGAAGACTTTATTGTTGACACCATCGGCACACACAGAGTTCTCATGAGTGAGAAAAACACTATCATTAAAACAAGGGGAATGCCAGAGGCAACTGATCATTCTGGGATGTACTTGCAAGGGGACTCTTTTTGTCCATCAGGGTTAGCTAAGGCTTACTTTATATGATCTTGCATACTGCTTAATATATAGTTATCACAAAGAAAAAGACTAAGCAGCAAATAATAACAGACTAGATCCAACCATTTACTTTATAATGTGTCACTGAAAAGTTCTTGAGAAATAAGGTATGTCTGTATTTTTAAAACAGACTGTAGTGAAGTGTAATAAATTCAGTGTAAACTGTGAAGACAGTTGTAGCCAATGTGCAACATCTAAAAACATCTGGGACCAGACTGAGATGAGCTCAGTATCTACCCACTTTTGTTTCATGACCATGCATAGCATTGCTTAAAGACCAAGAAAAGGAGTGGGATTGACATGTACTAGAAAATATGTTCTAAAAATGTTTCAAAGGCCTACAGTAACTGAGTGTATAATAAAATGTTCACTGACTGGTCCATATTAGGTGGTGTGAAAATACTGGAATACAGTGATTAACATATCATAACACCATAGTTTTAGACAAAGCCTGGATGGTAAAGATAACCCAACAGCCTAGCTCTCATATAGAAAAAGCAGTGGAGGTTATTTCCCAATAATGTGGAACACAGATAAAAAGTCTTGAGTGTTTTTTAAAGTTCTGTACACAAGAAAATTAAAAGACAAGCTCTAAATCAAAGCAAATATAAGAATCACAGAAATGAGGCATTGCAGAAGAAAAGTCTTGCCTCTGTGCCAGCAGCAGTGACAACACTGACAGGTTCCACTCTTGCTCAGCCCCTGGGCTGCATCACCATTGTCAGTCTCAGGTGGACTTGAGCTTTCACGGTTGATACATTTCAGTCAGAGAATCCAACCCAGAGAGGAGAATAGCAAAATAAGGTAACCAAGCTAGATTTTTTTTTTTTTTAATGGATAGATTTTTGTGTGAAATAAGACTTTTTTTTCCTGGAACCCTTGCTGAAAAAATTTGCAATGCTAAATAATTTTTGAAACAAAAAAAGTATTTTTATCTGATATACATTGGAAAATCTTGATTATTGTATCAAGAAGTACTCTGTTTGAAGCTTACTTGCACTGCCTGAGAAAGATCCCAATGAGATAATGTTCTGCAGGCCTTTTTCCAATTTCCAGTTGTCTTGTCAAAAATCAGAGAGCCACTTGGCAATGTTTGCCCTCATTATTGAGAGAGGGAGTTGAAAAGCATTGTCATGAAAACATTAGTTTTAAAAATTAGGAATAAATATTCCTGTTGTTCATGTTGATTGACTTTAGATAAACATATTGAGATAAGGCTGTATTCCTACACCAAAGAACTGAAACAACATATATAATTTACAAACAATTATTCATGATAATTTAATTAGTTCTTTGTTTCCCCTTGATTCACCACTGAACTGTGAGACACTTTGTCATGAATCTGCAGAGAATGAAAAAAATCAGAGATGAAGTGAAGCATGTATTTTGGAAAGTAATGAAAATTTTACACTTTCTAAGTAGTCTTTAACAGCCTGTCATCCAAGGGAAAATCCCCACGGGTCTTCTAATCCCAAACAATATTTTTGGAAAATCCTGTCATCTCTTCCCACTACAGCCTTCTGTAATTGAGACTGAGAATGGGATTCAGTTAATCTTTGGGTCCACCTAAGTATTTATCACCCTTCAAGTCTGCCTTTCAAGGTGCCTAGTAAAGCTCACTGTTTTTTGAAGAGTAGACTGCTAAATCATGCTGTGCTGAAGATTTCTTTATGCAAACAAGGTCTGTCTTAAAAATTGAAAAAAACCAGAAAGCAGAACTATTTATTCCAAGCAAAGGAAACTCCATCTGCCTTTAATCAGTACATGGACAACAAAGAGACAGTGCAGATTTTCAGACATATGCTTTTGCACAGATGTGTAAGCCAGAGACTGTGGGTGTGTAAGACACAGGCACATACATATCCCTGTGTATAAGTTTATCCCCATGCCCCTTATAAATGACAGACACATGTAGAATTGTCCTACCTCACCAGTTTGTGTCCACAGGTTTGCATAGCCATTAGAATTTTTTTTAAGTCAGAGTTGTTCTGGGGTATGTCATAAAACAAAGAAAAAAAATTAAAATTGTTCCATGTTCTATTTTAGGATGACTGAGGGGAAAAAGAAAATCTTTTAAAAAGCCATTGATAGTGGCAATAGTTATGAGGTTAACCTATTACTAACATGACTTCAATCTTAAAAACCTTTTCATCACCAGCTCAGATAGTAGGAAACAAAAATCATTATATATCAGGTAGTTGCTCAGAAATCTAAGAGTGCATGAATGGAGTACCTCAATCCATTTCTTGGTGGATAAATATGGATTCACAGTATGCAAATGCTTCTCATGCTGTCAAAAGTCACTAAATTAGCTGTGATCAAGGGCTGATTAGGAATTATGAAGGCTATTCAACTTTTGTCCTCATCTAAAAAACCACTCTCTAAAGAACAGGGCAGAAGGTAAAGGATGATGTTGGCTTTTTATATGTTCATAGGGTTCAACAAAACGTGGGCCTGAACCTAAGGCTATTGTATCTGGCATCTTTCTCACAGCTGCTTTTGTACTTCAGGAAAACTTTGTAAATTAATGCGTCAAACCATATCTGGTTGAAGCTCACATTTAACCAAACCTTGTTCCCGAAACACATTTAGTACAAGAGAAGAAAACTTTTGTTTCCTGAAGCTGTGTCATCACTCAGACTTTCCAGGCCCACAGTCTCTGGCCATCATCACAGGGTGATGAAGCCTGTATCAGCTGCGAAACCTCCTGCAGTGATCTCCCCGCTCCTTTTCCCTCAGCCCTCATGAACTCTCCCTTCCTTCAGGAACATGCCTGGCTTGCTCTGTGTCTCTAGAACCATTTAGTTATAGTACTAACCTATAACAACATGAATCCCACCCTGTTCCACAAAATTCCACAGAATTAATTTATTTTTAAACTGTGTGTTTTAATTGTTATATTCAGCACATTTTTTCAGTGGGGAGTGTGGAACAAGAGAGAAGTGCTCTCAAAATGTTTTCCTTCATATTTATTTTAAAACCTTGGTGTTCCAGGAAGTAGGAAAATCACATCATGTGCTGGTTCGGGTTTTTTTGTGGGGGGAATGGGAAAGGGAACAGATCACTCGGTTTTCTTCTGCTGCATCCTTGGGGACTGTGCCTAGTACACCTGCACATTGCTCGATTAACATATTTCCTCTTTTAGGAGGCATAAAGTTGCACCTCATGAGATGCATGACCCTAATAAGCCCAGTGAGATGTGGCCAGACTTGTCACATTAGTGGGCTTTCAGAAAACAGTGCTGAATTCATTGCTTTTTTTTCCCGTAAACCTGATTCAAGCTCAGGTCTCAAGCTGAGAGGCTGGTGAATTAACCTAATGTGCCCACTTGACTCTCTCCTAAGTATCATGATAGATTTCTTTTAATCTGCTGCAGAAAATAAATTGCTGGAGAAAAAAAAATAAAGATTTGTACTCTTTAAAGACTAATTACTTTCAGGCACTATATGGCAAACAGCAAGATTCAGAATGAATCCTTTTACTGCATTACTCATGACAGCTTACAACCCAGACTATTAAACATTCATCAATAAAAATTTAACATCCCATCTTCCCTTTGATATCCTCAACTGCTCCCTGCATAAGACAACAAGAAGGCTTTCCACAGCTCAGTGTGATGGCAGGACATCAAAGCAGCCTCCACAGCTAGCCTGCTTCGAAGAGTGTCTTGTATTTAGAAAGCAGAGTTGTCACATGGGAGGAGAAAAAGCAATGCAGGAGATTCTCTCTGGTTTGAATATATATAATCCCTCCCGAGGGGTGCATTATGGCCATGTTGTGGCTGAGCAGCAAGTTGCAATTCACTTTTCTTCGTATAAGGATATGACAGACCACACAAAAGCTAAAAGAAGAGCTGGGTATTTTCCTTTGTTAAGCAATGAGCACTGCATGCCAGACTTTAACTGGTGGAAAAAAAAGAACAGGCATTTGCTTAAAAAATTACCAGGTTTTATTATATCCTGGACTGAGAAATTTGTTGTAGCTACTGTTTGCTGGAGAAGTAAAGATTGTAAACAAATAAATCTATTTGCTTTCCTGCCACCTACAGAAGATTTGTGCTTGACATTGAAAAGGCAAGCAGGGAATTTTCAATGGGCAAATTCAGTTCTGTTGAGCAACTTCCATTTTTAGCTACTTAACAGAAAAGAGCTGGAAAATTAGACCCTGAAATAATTGTCTCCCAACAACTGCTGGGCATCAGTTGTACTTATTGTCCTGAACCTGACTCAAATCCCATTGTAAGAGTTCTGTGATGCGGGTGGGTTCAGATGCTAAACTGAACAGGCCTTAGGGTTGACAAGCTTAGACTTGTTCCATCTGCCTTTCTCCTCCTCCTATATCCTGATGCTGGTCATTTTTACTGCCTGCTGTCCACCTGCAAAGGCCTGGGGTTTCAGCAATGCTCCTGGCCAAAGCCTGCCTGTTTCAGGAAGAAGGAAGGGCCACAAGCTGGAGAACAAATCCCACAGCATGCATCTTTTCAGTTATTGTGTTCTCAGTCATTGTGTTCTCAGTCAGAGCTTGGCTATGAGGAGGGAGGTAACAGGATAAAAAGGAAGAAAGCAAAAGAAAGAAAGCAAGGCTCTCATGGTGATAGTAACTCTCAGGGTTTTTTTATCATTTGGTTGGTAACTTCCAGTAGCTGCCATTCAGCATAGATTTTGATAGCATATTACAGTATCAGTTGACTAAATAAATTGAATTTATGTTAACCAAGGACATGGAAAGAAGAGCAAGTATTGCCCATGATTATGTGGTAATTAACCTGGTTTTGCTTAGTCTGTAGTGACCTGTTTAGCAGGTGGAGTGCTGCTAAGAAATCTTGAAAAGGACACATTCCCTGTCGGCCTCTCTGTCATCCTGCGTTACTATCAGAGAACCAAAGTTATTCAGATTCCACATGGACTGCAATCACACCTGCTACAAGGGTTTTCTGTGGCCTTCCACTTAGCTTTAGTTTGTATCGCCCAAAATCCTTTGCAGTCTGCTCAATTATAGCAGTAAAATATTTGCAGAACAACAGGCTAAGTTAAAAAAAATGCAATAGAGGCAATACGTGCATTTTTTTCTGGTCTTAGATTTAAAATCAATTCCAGGTATTTTAAAATTTTCACTAGCAATAGCAGCAGCAACCAATATCTTCTACTGAGACAAAAATGTATCTGTCATAAAGCCACAGGTATGTTACAGAACAGTTAGTGGTAAAAAAAATAGTGGAAATTAATACATTTTCCTATTTTGTTTCCCCACTTGAAGAAGCAGATTTTGTTGTTGTTTAGTTTGGGTTTTCTTTTCAGTTTGGAAATAATTCTGTGTTCAGCAACCCTGGTCTGTCTGTAATCTGCTTAAGGGCTTTCTATTGACTTTCAAGCTCTAGCAGTGAAATAAAATGGGGTGAGAGAATGAAATGATCAGGGTGAGACAAGAGATTTCATTTGATTTTGAGTTGAGAAGGACCAGGGAAGGAAAATCACACCACTTTATGTTGCTTCAGAGATGTAAAGTCAATACTACCAGGGCAGGCACAGTGCTGAAATCCTGTGACTGGTAGTGCAATCAGTAGTGCAACCACTGGCTATTTGAAAATAGCACAGTGCCTTGTATGTCTCAAACCACACTGTAATTTTTGTTTCAATGCCAGTTCATCCCATGCTAGGCTTGCCTTTGCAATGAACAGATGTCACAGAATCAGTCACAAAATCACAGAATGGCTTGGGCTGGAAGGGACCTTAAAGATCATGTAGTTCCAACATCCTCTGCTGTGAGTAGAGAGCCTTCCACTAGATCAGGTTTTTCAGAGTCCTATCCAACCTGGCCTTGAGCATTTCTAGGGATGAGGCACCCATGACTTCTCTGGACAATCTGTTCCAGTGCCTCACCACCCTCACAGAGAACAATTCTTCTTATTGTTATCTAATCTAATCTAAGGTAGAACTACTCTCAGTTTAAAACCATTCCCCCTTGTCTTGTCACTACATGCTCTTGTAAAGAGTCTCTCTCCATCTGTCTTGTAGGCTCCCTTTGGGTACTGGAAGGCCACAATTAGGTCATCCGGAAGCCTTTTCTTCTCCAGAGTGAACAATTCCAGTTCTCTCAGCTTTTCCTCATAGCAGAGGTGCTCCACCCCTCAAATCATCTTGGTGGCCTCCTTTGGACTCTCTCCAACAGGTCCATGTCCTTCCTGTGCTGGGACCCCAGAGCTGGATGCAGTGCTCCAGGTGAGTGTCACCAGAGTGGAGCAGAAGGGCAGAGCCTCCTCCCTTGTCCTGCTGGCCAAGGGGCTTTGGATGCAGCCCAGGACACATTTGGCTCTCCGGGCTGTGAGTGCACATTGCTGGCTCATGTCCAGCCTCTCATCCACCAGCACCCCCAAGTCCTTCTCGGCAGGGCTGCACTGATGTGCTCTTCCCCCTGGATTGATACTGGGGGTTGCCCTGACCCTGCACTGGGGTCTTGTTTAACCACATGAGGTTCCCAAGGGCCCAATTCTTGAGCTTGTCCAGGTCCCTCTGGATGATATCCTGTCTTTCAGGTGTGGCAACAGCACCACTCAGCTTGGCGTCATCTGAAAATTTGCTGAGGGTGCACTTGATGCCTCTGCCTTTGCCATTAATGAAGGTATTAAATAGCACTGGTCCCAATATAGACCCCTGAAGGACACCACTCATATCTCAGCAAAGATGATTCAGACTGAAAATTATGTATTTTCTGAAAATTTTGGACATTTCCTAGCATCTGTTGTGTTTTCGTAGAAGTGATATCACTAAGCACACATTCCCTCCTGAGACCCATTTCAAGGGAAATTTAAACAGGTTGGACACAATTCACCCAACTGCGGTTTTGCCAGGATAGTGAGAATAGCACCTTTCGTTTCTCAGAAGTTCCATATGAATTTTAAAGACAGCATCCTTTGAAGGCGTCTCTTTTTCTTCCTCTTTCACCTAGTTTCCATTACACTCCTGAGCAAACACAGTACAAACACACACCATGATTTTTGGTTCTTCAAATATGCTAATATGCTCTGCTTATGGAGGTGTGGTATGCAGGTTCAAGTCATGGATTTCATTAGTGAAACTTAATCGACTGAAATTTGTGTGATAAACATTCCTATTAATAATGAATTTTATTCTTTACTACTAAAATTGGTGCAGAAGGCATTTCTAATTTTAAACAGGTCATATTCCTAATATAAAAATCACATGATATGCAGATTAAGGCTTTGCTGCAGGGCAGAACTGCATCTGTTACCTCAAATATGTAAGCTGTGACTATAATTTTAAAAGTAAAATTATCTCAATTAAATACCTGTGCATACAATTTTCTTTCTCCTTAAGTAGATTCCAAATAGCCATCTGTCCTAACTGCAAAGCAGTTTGAGCAAATTCTCAGTACTTTGGTCAAAATTCACACCTGTGCAGAGAGACAGCACAGACCCTCTTGTCATTCAAGCCCTACTCACATTCAGTGAATCTTGTCTCTACTCATTTTCTAAAAGATGGTGAGAGGAGAAGGTGCTCAGCATGTCAGAAAAGAAGGCACTTTTTTTGTAATAGTGGGCGTTCACTGTTTTCAAGTGGCCGAGGTAGGTGTTTTGCACAGCAATGAAAGAATTCTCTGTTTTAAAACCATGTCTAGTTAGTTATAATTCTACACTGAAGCAATTTTAGCTCTAAATTTGCAGGATGTTCTAAAAATCACACAATCTTTTCAAATTTGCACCCAGATATAAGAATCAGGGGAAGTATATTGTGCCAGTACCAGCAGTAATTTTAAGCTTAAGCGGTATGACGGTATAATAGCAGTATAACAACAACAGTGAAACTGTAAGCTGTAACTGTATTAATGCGTAAGCCAGTCAAAACTGACTTTGACATTTGTGCAGTAGAAGCAGAATATAAAATAACTCATGACAGTAGTATAATAAAAACATCAATGATACTAACACAGATGGTAGATTTCACCACAGTGAAAGAGTTCTACAGGCAACAGAGGGAAAAAAAGCATGTCAATGCATTGGACCCCCTTTTCCTGCTGGTAAAAGAAATTTACAGTCAAGCAGTCTCTCAAACATCAGCCATCGACCTACACCTGAACTGAATGTTTTGGTGAAAAACTCCTGTGCACAGAACAAATACTCTTGTAAACTTCTCTACTCTTGTATACTGCAAATCTGAACTAAAAAGAAAATGCAGAGTTAAGTATAAAATTTTCCCACTCAACCACTTTATTCCAGCAGCTGACAATCAAAAACACATTAACTGCTGTCAGTCCCCATCACAATTTTATAATGTTGATATCTGTATAGCAGGAATTTAATCAACATATCAACTCATTTCACATATGTAAACACAAAGAAGCTGATTCAGTCATGATAACCCCAACTGTACTAGAGATTTTCAAATAACTCAATTTTTACTCCTCCAGCTTGCACTGAAATATATTATAAATGAGGGAATTAAAAATAACTGAAATAGTATCCTCAGTCTAGAGATAGTGAAGTAAAAGCACAAGCTGTGGGATAAAATAAGTAGAAAATCACTAATAGCTAATTTTCAGTGCTGGCCCCAGGGGAAAAGAGTACAGGGCTGACACCTAAACCATTGCAGCTCAGTGAAGTCAGTGCAGACCAACAGCACTGAAGAAATGCAGTTCCCTCAAAGAATGCCTGCCTCAGATAACTCTGAAGTTAAAAATCCTAACACACACCCCTCCCTAAGATAACAGAGGTTTTGTTTAATTACAGCAGTGGTGCCGCAAGGCCGTGCTTGCAGGAACAGTTGGTTTGAAACTAGTCTGCCTGGGAGTAATCACCGGAGTGGTCCAACAACCCATAACTTATCCTGAATTACTACTGACCACCAGTGTAATACCAACAGCTCCAGTACAGAGTCCTGGACCAACTCTGCATTCCTTAAAGTTTGAATATTTCTGTGTGTTCTTTTCAATCTGAGACAAACAGCTTGAGATTCAAAAGTCTCTGTTAAGGAATTACAGCACAGTTGCTTAACCCTGTATTTGAGCTCATCATTCATTCACAAGCTTCTCCTCCCAGGGTGAATTTGGCACAAAACGTGCTGGTCCAGGGATTTCTCACTGCTCCCACTGCTCACACACACACTTTTCACACTGAAGCACTTGGCTGATGTTGAGCTCTAGACTGCCATGAGTGCCACTGTACTTACTGGGCTGCAAACATGCCAGTAAGGGAGAAATTCTAAAAGCAGAAATTAAGAGATAGCAGACATTTAACAGAAAATATCTGACCAGCATATGTTTATATACAATGAGCTGTCAGTGACAACAGTAAAAGTGGGCAAGATGTTGAACTGTTCATTTTAGTGAATTTCAGTTGCTTTGAAGGAACTGCCAGTCAACCCACTGTTTGGATATTTTACAAATATAACCAAGGTTCTGTAACAAAACCACGAAGCCTCCTGCTGTGAATGTTGCCCATTATTTGTTGAAGGGTCATTCTCCATATAGCTGGAAGTGGGGAAGACAGAAAGTACATACATAATGACATTAAGGCACAAAATCACAGAGTCACAGCTCTATACCTAGGGTGACACTGGCCTTAAATATACACCATCAACATAAGACAGTCCCCAGGCCAGAGCTTAAAATCAGAACCTGGAGCACAAGTTGTTCATACTTCATGTTAAAAAAACATTTGAAATGGTATATAGAGGGTTAATACGTAGTTAATAGATTCTTTAACACATATTGCAAGCTCTTGTAGGTTTTGTGGTGATTATACATGGTTGCAGATGGTTCCATGTACATCAGTAGAAAGTGATGAAGATGGTTATGAGTCACATTTGACCCTCCTATAAACAACCTATAATTATTTATTAAAACACCCACTAATCTTTTATTAACTTTTCACACACTATATATGGATTTCTTGGTTCCAGAGCTGACTACCTGTCATTTCTCAGAACACTCAAATCCCACAATTATAAAACAAAGATGACAAAATTTGCAGCTATGGACTTTATAAAAATACTACCTAAAGTTAAGGTTTGGTGGCATGACTTATACAAGCCAACTTGAGCTACTCAGCTCAGTCACTATGATTACTCCTCCTTATAATAATTCTACACATTCATTTGTCACAGAAGGGTTCCATGATACTTAGTTTTTGTGAAATAAATTCACAATCCTGGTTAAAGACTCAGTGTCATGTTTGGTATAAAGTATCCACACAACAGCCAGTACCAATCCAGAACTATGAAGAATTGTATCTCCTTTATGTATACAGAGCTGGGATGTGCAAAGATAAAGGACCACATTTTCCTGGGAAATCTTTGCCTTCACCTGCAGACCATACTGTGTATACACTGTAGAAAATACCTGGGTTCATTTTTAAGATAAGGAAGGCAGAATAAAATCCAGTGCTCCCATTTCCCAGTGCTATGGGATATAGTTGTGCTTTTACAACAAGATCATCCTGTCACTACTTGTGAATGAATATCAGACATGTATCTAGATAAAGTCATCAACCATTCATGGCTGAGGACACCTGGGATATACGTAATCCCATCCTGTTTGTATGGAATCTTTGTAGTTCTGCCAATCCCAACTCATAATAAAATAATAAAAATGTGAGCCACGTGTCAAAATTATTATTTTTTTGCTTCAGTTTTTCTTTTTTAACTACCTTTAAAACCTATTAGGTTTTATCAATGAGTAATCTCATTTCCCAAGCTTTCCAATCATATCTTCCAAGTATAAGGGCTAGAATCTTGCTTTGCAAGTTTTTAAATGAAAGCTAAGTTACTTCTCAACAAAACAGAAGCCTCAAGACATGCTAGAAAACCAAAGGAGGCAGAAATACTGTATTTTTTACCATTTCTGAACATACAATTTCCCTCCCAATTAAACCAGACATTCTATCTAGCAGGTAAATTTGAATTATACCCAACTCCAAGGAAATCCAGGGACCACACATTATAGACTTTCTTGAGTCAAAGAAAGTTAATGTAATTTCTACAGATGCCTGTATGCCATCAAAATCCATCCTAGCATTTTCATCAGATTTATTTTTGGTTCTAAGAAGGTCCAAGAAGAATACAAAAAAGGAAAATAAACTAAACTATTTTTAACTCAAATTAACTGATTTTGACTGAAAGACTGGGCAAAGTTCCAGTGGTGAAGTGTGTGTTTTATACTATCCAGACTGCTTTGCCCTTTCCTTCACATAATGCTAATGAGTAACAGAGCAACTTGAAAATCTGAGCAGTGAGGTGTGCTAGCATTCGGGTTAGTCTATTCCAGTCTTAAGAAGGATTATGGATTGGGAACTACAGCCCTACTGAGGTGTGGAGCTGCATTAATGGTTTTATATGTAATACTAAATCACCAGACCTGTTCCTGCGATTCTCTAGTATCCGACTGCATTTGATTCCCCTCTCAAACAATTAGACCAAGCATCTACAATTCAGCAGAACAGAAAAGAGCAAAGGGGACTCATCAGGTATTAAGCAAGAAAATGTCTGTATACTCTGCCTACACCATGTAAACATCCTGATTTTTGCAAGCCATCCAAGAAGGGAATCAATGCTAAGTACGTTAATACTCTTATGAGCCAAACAATATTTTTATCTCTTGTCTTCTGAGGAAAGTAGTTAACACAATTGTTTGGAATAATTTTCCATGGAGATGTTATATTAAAAATTTATAATATTCTGGAGTAACTCTTCAAGGATGACAGTGATTTTGACTTTGGAACAGGAAGGCTGCACAGTTAACTCTTCCAGAACAGTTATTCGGCAGCAGCTAAGCTGGTATGTTTCCTCATGTAAACATGGACACTGATGGATTATCTTCAGATGATTAACCCTATTTATGTTTCTTTTATCCAAGGGAACAGTTTCATTCTCAATTAAAATTTATCTGAGTCCATGCTTCTGTCAAAAGGGATGGTCCCTTCTCGTCCTTCAGTTGCATATACCTACTACTTCTCTCTTGTAAACATTTGTGTTTTATGATTGCCCAGGGATGCAAAGGAAAGGAGAAAATTAATCCAAGACTGAAAAGGGATAGTTTTCATCAGGATAATACTGTGCATAAAGCTCTCTAAGATGCATGCTGGCAGAATAAAAGATATTTCAAGTGCAATAACAGTGGGGATATCCCATTTGGTATCTGTGTGAATTTGTATCAGTTGAAAGTAATAATGAAAATGCACCCTGGCATAATTTCCCTTTCCTTAGGATATGTCTTTCTTTTAAAATTATAACATAAAACCTTATAAAAACTATAAAATACAAAAATTATAAAACAAAAAATTTACATAGGAACATAGTATTCAGGTGACTTTTTCTTTTTTCTTTTCCCTATGGGTAGAAACTTTTTCCTACCAAGATGAATTTTTATAAAATGCAAAGTTTGATTTATGCATTAGTTCCAAAATATAGGTTATTTAAGGTTGTTGGCAAGACAAATGATGACAGCTGGGTTAACAGATAACAGATAATAACAGATAATTCCACTACTTTCATTTAGCAGGGGACACTTAGTGACTGGCTGCTGTCAGGGCTTCTTAGTCTGTTAGCTAAATAGAACTTGAGGTGCCATACCTGTATAAAATTGTGTCAGACAGGGAACATTCAGAGCATTTTACTTTAGGCTCCTGACCCAGGTGATGAAGTAAGAAATTACTTCCTGGATCCTATACATGCACTGGAGGGACAGTAGCTTCTCTGGAGTTCAAGTCGAAGCTTAATGAGGGTACTGTAAATGACCAGAGAAATCTCTCGTTTTTACTTGTGACTCTACAGAGAAACACTTGACTTAAAGGAAAAAAAAATAAAGCTTGACTTTATCATGTTAATAAAAAGAATGAATGATGTATCTTAGACCTTATTGGAGTGAGTTATATAGTCCCAGGCTTCACACTTGATTTGTTTGAAGAGACTGGGTGGAAATGCAATAAGACAGAGAGAGTGAAACTCGTAAATCATAGGAATTAAGGATAAGGAGGAGAAGCTTTGCTTTTCAATTCCACAAGCTCTATAAAGGAAAATGGAATCTCCAGAAATCCAAGACCAAATCACCTTTGAACAAAGGAATCATTTTATAAAGGAGAATTCTTCCCTAGTCTTCGCCCCATGTCTCTCTATCAAAAGAAGACTACCAAGACCACTGTACCAGCATTTTCTGGCTTCTTGATATTGTCCTACATCATCAGGAATCTTGAGGTTACAATCTTGAAAGTTCTTCTTACTTTCTCTTTTTTTTGTCTTGTGATTTTTATTAGCTGAGAGATGGACAAGGCTTTTATGCTTTGATTATAGAATGTGAATATGTGTTGTATGTACACGAGTCTCGATGATCCTGTAATGTGTACACAAGGAAGACGTCAGACAAAGGTTTAAGTATTATTGAAACAATCTAATAAATACACTCGCAATATTGAGTTCTAAACTAGCATTAAGAGCAGCTCATTACTTTTCTCACAGTGTGATTTGCATTGTTTTAGAAAATGTTAATTTTGCTGTTATGAACAGTAGCCTAGCACGTGACAACATTTTCTAAGTGTTAATTTTTAAAATACTTTCATTATAATGCATAAAAGGGAGTCTGTGTTTCTTTCCATCAGCAATGTGTTCAGGGATCTTTCAGCCTCTGTCTAGTTATAAGCACGTTGACCTGAACGACATGAGCAGGCATGGACTCACACAGAATTCACATCCATTCCCATGTGCTGCCTACATCTTCACAGTAGACCTCGTAGCTGATGTAGCATGATAAACAGGAATTCAAATTCAGACTTGTTTTCCTGCTCTGCAGAAAATGCACTTAAACTTTCTTTTCTCTTGCCTTACACTGGCCCCACACCAAGCACTATCACAAATACATCAGATATAAATATACATTTAACCCATGTGTAGCTAAAAAAGGAAAGTCATGGGTGCCAGCCGCATTTGTATTTTGCATACAACCAGTTGCCTCAGGCCACTAGAGGCTACTGTAGGCTAGTAGTAATACTCATTTTCCAGACTATTCTGCCATATATTGTTTAAAAAGGGAGGACATGGAAACAGGAGTTAATACACTTGAAATAATGAAATAACTTGAGAAAAAAAAAGAAAATTAAGGATGCCTATAAAGAACATTTTTGCCCCCTCCAGAAGATTTCTGCAAAGAGTATGAACAGTGGCAATTAAAAACAGAAATTGTTGATTACTAAATAAATTAATCAGACTTTGAATTACCTTACACTCAAGGTCTTAGAGCAAAATTTAGAATTTATCTTTCCTAATCCTCAAAACCTCACAAAGCATCCTGTTTTGTTCTCAAACAAGTTTCTAAACAAACACAGTAGAAACAACCTGCTGTTGCCATAGGCTTTGATGAATCCTTTAAACCAAGGTAAATGATGTTAGACTCGGATCAGAACCCCTCATGTCTACTTTATATCCTCTCTCATTTTCATAAATATCATAGAGTCCTATATGCCTTCTATATGCTTTATAATTTTTTTGCTTTGTTTTCCCTCAGATGTCTCTGCAGTAGTGTACCTTTTTAGTTACAAAGAAAAAGTGCATCTCCATGAAGCAAACTTCCCTAGGTTCTGGACCTAGGGAAGTTATGTGCATTTCTAATACACAGTGGGACCAACACTCATTTCTGAGAGCTGAACAGTTGTTTATAGCAAAAAAGAAGTGAGAAAATACATTCAACACTTTACACGGTTTATAGTCTTATCCAGGCTAAGATTTTGGGCATTTGACAAGTGAATAAAAAGCATGATATAAAAGTAATCATTAACAGCGTTATACAGAACTTTTTATGAACATATTTAACATTAGCTCCTAAGGGAGAATTTTTAAATGAGAGATGAGCTGCTGCAAAGGGAATTTAAAGGCCACAAGGCAAAAAAAGGATTAGGAACTCTAAAGCTAAAGAATTAATATCAAATTTTTGCCGCAAATTTACTTATTACTCAATTCTTAAAGAATTTGCACAGATTCACTTACTAAAATAGTTCTAGAACGTTAACCATATTCTCTGTATTTTTAATGCTATTGTTAGTGGTCACTCCAAACCCCTATTTTCTCCTTACACTGTGTTTGTACAGTACCCAGCACGACAGAGACATACCCATGGGCTGGGCATTTGAACACTAGCATCATGCAAGTGAATAATTCAGTAAAGAAGATGATACAAGGGCACTAGTACAGGGAAGTCACATTTTGTGAAGTCTTAGGTCACTGGTCTGACTGACAACAGTAACCAGATTTTATTTGCAATATTTTTAAAAACTACCTGCTCTCAGTTAGCTGCTGTTTCAGAGGTTTCCAATTACTTTCTCTGAAGCAAGTGTATTTTCCCTCCAAGATGGTTTTATCTTATCTTGTTTTAACCCCTGTTTTTCCAAATAGGCTGTGTAGATAGCACTGCCAAAATAATCATGATAGTGTGCTTTAACATATAGAGGTTATCAACATCATAATATGGATCAGAAGAGAAACTGGACCACAACTTGTGCAGGGATTTATCACAAGCTGGGTCTGTTAGCAATGACGACTTCAGAGACACATCTCCCTCCTGGCAAATTCCAGCTAGGGCAGGGCACTGCAAAGCTCAGCCTGGCCTGGGGCCCATGCCCTGCTCTGCTCCAGCAGGCACCGCCTTGGCCTCTGCCCACTTTGGGCTGCAGCAGGGGACAGGTGCGGAGAGGTAGACACTGTGCTGCTGGCAGCCTGCGTCTGGAGAAGGTCCAGAGACAGCGGATGGCTGAGCTGTTCAGAATCCAAATGGGAAATCAGAACAGATGTTAGTGGTGCAGGAGGTTCTAAACAAAGGCTATCTCTGAATCTAAGTCAAGTTTTGTGTTACACATGCTCTGATTAGGACAATAATGAGTTGTCAGTCTCCAGGGCAAGAAAAGTAATCCTGGATTTTTGGATCCAGTAGCTGGTTTTGAGTTATTCATGAACAGTCATTTTAGTATGTTTCAAGAACATTGTGGGCCATAACGTCTGTTCCTGTGAATGAAAAACCACCAAAGTGAAAGGAGCTGCATGACATTTTACTAGTAATAAGTTTGGCTTTAAAACATCATTAACATAAATTACTGACACAAGTTTCATAAGGGCTTTCTAAGCCTTGGCACTATCTCAGAGCAAAGAAATGAACATAATGTTAATATATCTCATTCTCAGAGTATAATACTGGTAGTTTGCAACTCTTTTGGGCTCCCACTCCTGAAGCTTTTGGTGAGCTATGCTGGGCTGGGCTGGCCAGATAATGTCTTACTGCAGTGCAATTTTACACTGTAAAACACTTTTAGAATTGTATTACCAAGTAGACTGCCATTATATTACACTAGTGTCCTCTGGAGCAGGCAGAATTAGTAGCCTGTTTTCTTTTAATCTTAGCTCACAAAAAAGAATACACTGAAACAATGAGACAGAATGACATGGGCACCAGGTCTGTAAGAAGACCCAGGAACTTGAACTACTGAAATGTCTGTTCTGGTCCTAAAACAAGGCATGCTGATGAAAGAAGCAAGGAAAATTTCCATTTTCCTTGTCCTGAACTAGTAAAGCTATCCATGGAAGTTACTGTTATGCACTAACACTCAGCCACAGACTAGAGAAGAATGGATTTTTCTGTCTCCATCTGTGTCCAAGTTAGAGGTTTGCATTTTTTTAATTTCAAGTTATACAAAATTCTGCTCTGCTCTGTGAAGAGTTTAGAAGGTCACCCACTACAATTAACCTATGTAGAAGGGCATATACAACAGTCTGTTGTTTTTTTGTGTGTTTCAGATAAAAAACTTGTCAACAAAAGTTGTATTTTTAATGCATGTATTCTTGTACAACTCCATTGTAATAGAGATAAGACATTCCTCCACAAGAAAAAGAGGAGCTTGCCCAGTAGGTGAGAAGAAAAAGACATTGCCCTAAAACAATAAAAATAAGCAAAGTATCTGGAAGGATTAAACCATTCAAAGAAACTCTCCACTCAAATAAAAAGTTGTCCTTCTGTAAGTTATTTTGTTAAATTTAAAAACTGAGTTTATGTTGTCTCAGGTATTCTTGTTGCTATTGTTTTAAACTTCAAAGAGTATTAAATATAAGGTGTCTCTTTTGCTTTCACTCACTGAACATAAACCCTACCTAGAAACTAGCAAGAAGATTGGGCTGAAGCAAAATGTAATTTAAAGTTATAGTGTAGTCCAGCATGGAACTGTTTTGTTCATATGGCTTACAGAGAAAGGAATTCTATTCTGTAGCTCCATTTTCCTTTATGCAAAACTTAAAGAATTTTCAACCCAAGAGAATGACAGAAGCATTTAATTCTATTCATTCACTTCATAGCACCTCTGGCGAGGTACTCCAGCACAAACATCACTTTCCAATGTAGCTGATAGCGCACAACTAACATCTCACTGTCCTCACCAAGCCCTAAGCATGTGCTGAAGCACTTTGACAAAGATGGACGAACTTAAGCACATGCCTAACTAATTATTCAAGTTTGGATAGATTCAAATGTAATCTGCTATAGCTCCCTGAAGGCTAATTTGTAGTAAATTTGAGAGAACATTCATATTATAAATAGAAAACAGATCTAGCTCAAAAATTCAGTGATAGTTTAGCCTTCGGGGTGTTGTGTCAAAATAGGGTAATTATAACAGGCAAAACTGGAGAACTGCTGAAGAAACTAATTTTTATGTCTTGTTGAACTTCAGTCTCAGAATATGATACCCTAGTTCTTGTTAGAGCATATGCCTGTGGTAAGAAAATTATCAGTGTTGGCACTGGAGTTTTCAATTGACGATCACATAAAGGATGGTAGTAATAACTCTGATTTCAAGCATCTTAATAACCAAATCTCACAGACTGTTATAATGATTCATTCTAGGGTCTCGATAGGGAGGACAAAAATCGAAATAAAACACTTCAATCATAAGTCATTCAAATGACAAATGTGAAACACATTCAGAACCTCATATCCGTTTCTTTTGGGTGTTACGTGAACAGTCTTCTAATCTGGAGAGGTTCCTGATACAGTGACTGTAACTCTGTAAGCCAGGGACATATTAATAACTGCAACTGCATAGTCAGCCATTAAGAGCAGCTCATATTTTAAGAGGTGTCGAACGGGTTTGAGTGTCTCAGTATTCACAAAGAGGATGTTTCTCAAAACAAATAATAAGTTTTTAAAATGCAGATGGATAATTATAACGCATTTATAGTCAGTCATACTAATATAGTTAAAATTTATATTATATTTATGCACCCACGATTATCAAAAAAGGTGTGTGAACTGATTTTTAGTGAGAGATAAGTGAGAGATATTTACCTTTTGAGATTATTTCATTTTCACACATATGTGTGTAACTTTGAGCGGCTATTTCAAGAAATCTTATCCATCATTTACAAAGCCCACCACACTCTTTGATGACTCTTTAAGCCCTGAGAGGAGCAAGGAGTAAAGCTTTTAACTACATAATACAACAAAAGGAAAAGAAAGAATTTTAAAAATTCTTCCACATTCTAAGGACATGGGAGAAACAGTCCTGCTGAGGTGGTGGCTGCCAATTCACTCTGGTTTTTCAGTGTTATTCCCCTCTACCCTCTTGCAACTGAGAGACTTCACTGCTGCTAATATTGCTATCACTGCTGGTATCAGTTAGTGATTTTTACCTTGCTGTTACGTTGGTAATGAAAACAATGGCAAAATCCAGCTTTAAGGAAGATCTTCACCTTTAAAAGTCAGGACTTCTCACCCTGCAAGTCCCAACTATATATATTCCCATAGCTAATCTTTAGGATCTGAAAGGATAAAAGCAAACAGGGCTAAGAAGCAACCTATCTATTATACCTTTCACTCACTGAATTGCATGTTTTCATTAATTCTAAAGAAAAAATGTTAATAAAATGCACCGTGCCAGAATAGCATTAGAGAGAAGTGCAGTGGCATCAGTGCTTTTGGTTTTCATTAACATCAGAGGAATGAGGAAACTGAAAATTCTTCTTCAATATAATCCCCTAGTTAAGTCAAAATTCACTAAGAGGCAAAGAATGAAAAATAATGTATTATTGTAACAAAAAAAGAGCACATATTAATGAATTAAACCAACCTCTTGTTAACAGTGATACTTATTTACATATTTGAATCAACATAAAAGCATCATTAGTAACTTGTATGAACATGTTACTCCACATCATTAGGTTTCAGAGACAGTTTTCAACCTAACAGAAAGAGTGAAACTTTAACCACAGTCAGCTGAGTTCAACCTAATGCAGGAGGAACATTTCATAATTAATTCTGTTGGCCCAGACACAGATGTCTGGAAAATAAATAGGTCCACTAAAACATTATCTGCCCTTATTAATGCTGAAGTCCCATATTGCATATTCTCTAATCACCAATATTTTCCACAGATTAAATTAGATGCTTAAAGTTCTTACATACCTTTAAATTCTCATCTTCTTAGTTGTTTATCCTACTTTTACTTCCTCAGACCAAATCTCTCCTTCTCATTGCTGAGAAATTCACCATGCCCCAAATGTCTCCTACTCTAAAAACTTTGTTTACTTCATCAGTTGTCAAGAATATATTTTATTACCTCCTGATTTCCTTCAAATAACATAATACATAGTGAATGTCCATATTCCTTTCTGAAATGTCATTGTTGTTCATATAAAGTTAAAAAAAAAATCTGATTTTTGGAGACTATTGTTTTTTCCATCAATTTGTACTGTCTCATTTCCCATCATTTTTCCCCAGTAATCATATTGCTTAGCCCTGATTCACTTGATTCATAGCTTTTAACATATTTTAATTGTTTATAATTGATTTTCATGACATTTATCACGGATGTTATCTTCTATATATTGACCTTAAGCCTCTGTTCTTCACTAGTTTTCTGCCTCAGTTCAAGGATTTGAGTGTTTTACAAAAGGTCTTTCCTGGAACTGATGGCCTTGTTATTCCAAAATGCTTTAGCTCTTTTTTTTTTCCTTTGGAATTCAAATTCCTTGATAATTTTCAAGTTTCTTAGTGTTTTTTGTTGATAGGTGGATTTGGTCTTTGAGAAAGTCTTCCAGAATGTGGGAAGTCTGTGGTTTGCATAGATTGCTTGGACAAAGTAGTGCATCAGAAAAGTTACAAAGACCCCTGGGGGCTGAAACAAAGTCTAATGGCAAGTCATGAGCTAGAGAAGTTCTGTTGCTTGTTTAAAGTACTTTGGGGTGCCAAGTGGCCCTGGAACAGCTTGGATATCAGAAATTACATGTATGATTGACAGGTATATTTTCTACCATCCCCCCAGCTGTGCCAAGTGCAGCTGATGCTTTTTTCCAAGGAATCTGAAGAACAGATTTCTCTAAATTGAAGATGCTCTCTCTATCTATTGTCTCTGGGTGAAGCATAATTTTCAGGTATTATTATTTTAGATCATTTATTGAATACTTAGTCTAAACATTGTTTTCAAAATCTTCACAGATTCTGCATGAGATCCAGAACTGGGACATAGTCTCCATTCCTTAATTGAAAGGCTCCTACTGTCTGCTTTCACTTAGAACTTGTTCTATCTGTCACAAATAAAATGTATTGCTTTACTAAAGGTAATTTTTGATGCTGGCCTGATACAGCTGTTTATGAAACCTATCTTTTAGAAAGTCCATGGAGGACACGGGCTCAAAGGATTCCACAGCTGAATTCATGAGGACAAATACACAAATCTTTTCCTTTTCTCTACCACTTGCTAATAAGCCCTCTTCCTGCATAATCACATGGAGAAGTTAATACAGAACACCTTTTTCCCTCTAACTACCCCACTCTAATGCCTCTTACTCCAGGATTTCCTTTTCAAAGCTTTTATCAGAAAGGAAAGCTGTGACAAGTAGTATTTTTCAAAAAGAGTAGTTGTTGCATACCCAAAGCAGTTGCAGGCAGCAACATTCAAACACTGTGGCTGTAATGTCCACTTGATTTCTACACCTTTCCTCAAGGACTCACTTGTCTGCATGGCAAATAAGCCAGGTTTCTACTGTTTTCATTTTACTTGTAATGATAATCAAGAGGCAAAGGGCAAGCAGTAACCTATCACCAGTGATATAATTACTGTATAATTACCGAGTTTCTAATAAACAGGCTTCAGATTTACTCTATTGAAATAAAAAAAGAAATATTTCAACAAACAAACATAAAAAAAGTTAGTAACTGGTATAAAAGGAGCATACTCTCTCAGCCTCACACTTAACTGATGCATTCCACAGTGGAATCAGCACAAGTCTTTTCTTTTCTTTGTGTCTGTCATTTTACAGTTTTGACAAGTAAACATTGTTTAAGGAAAGAAATGTAAATATTAAGAGGTTTGGTTTAGCTATCAAGGCTGGAAAATCAGATTGACTAAAACAGGATACAATCACAGACACTACCTTGCATGTTGCCTGCACTCTAGGCCTTGGAAATGGCAATGGCTGTTCTGATTAAATGTGTCACTTGTTCACTGAGAAAAATCATGCCCATGAACACAAGGGCTACCCAGAGAGAAGCATAAGAGTGTAACAGGGCAGCAGAGACAGTAAACTGAGAGCCAGCAGGGCCCACACAAAGGGAGAGTTTACAAGTGGGAGAATGAGTGAGGGAGCAGTTACACAACCTGGATTTGCATACTGGCCCCAAAGGAAGTGAGAGAGACTGGAAAATGGCTCACAAACAGAAGAAAACCCAGTGTAGCCAGATGCTAAAAGAAAGCTTTTATTGCACAGTGTTGGAACAGAAAGATAATGCAAAATCTCAAAGTTGCATGGGCACAACCTTATGGAGATTTAATAGTACGAAAGAGGAAAAGGAGGGGGGAACAGTGCAGTAGGATAGCCCAGTGGTAGCCATGTGGGCTCCAGGAAATCCCTTCCAGGACTACTCAAACAGCCTGTTTAGCAGCAGCTCGCAACACCCCTGGGGGGATATACTTGTAATGTGTCACTGTTTGACACTGCAGCCTGTCAGATACAAGGACACATGTGCCTCCCTCTCTCTCCAGGCTTTTCTGGGACTCTAACATGGCTGTTCTCTCCAGCCTGGATCAGCTCACTGGGATATTAACTCTGATGGGAGCATGGCTACAAGGAGGGGTCAGGCCGGTGCCTCACTGTCCTCTTTCGATGTACCTAGGTAGAAGAGGTGCAGTTGTGCATAACTCAGGCTCAAGTGAATGAAAAAAAAATACTTTCCCATATATTTATTTTATTTTGTGTTGAAATGCCCCCTGCCCAATCACAAGCCGGTCAGATGCACCAACAACAGAGACACTGGGAAGACACCAAAGTATTCAGTGGCCTCATCAGCACTGTAGCCAAATGCCTACCATTAACCATTCTCAGCTGCTCCTCACAGCAACACTAAGAATTTTTTTGCACCCTACTTTCATAAAAATATGACAAGATGATGTTCGTTTGTATTTCCTGCAGACAAAGCATAATAGGTCATGCATTTTTTTATCTTCTGTATCCTTGTTATTATTTACGTCATTTCACAATTTAGTAATGTCGCAAAATGCTTTATTACTGCTGCTATAATGAAGGAAGTTTTGGAAAATTGGTATTTCATACTGAGTGAAACAGTTATACTTTTTCCAGACTCAAGGGGTTTGTTGATTTGTTTTGTTTAATTAGTTCGGTATTTTCTTAATAATCAATTTAACTTGTGCTATAAAATAGAAATTAACATTAAATATTTCATGTCAAATTATATTTTTCTGAAAATTAATATTTTCCTGAAAATTTGCATTTCTGTATCCAAATTGAAACTTTAAAATGGTGATATTTCTTGTAGAATTAAACCTGGATACTTTGGTTAGCTTTACACTTCCATTTATTGAAGAATGTCACAGAAATGGAATGGTACAGTCACTGACCATCCACACAAATGTGAGTTTTGCACTCCCTGCAAAGGGCGCTGGCTGTTTCAGCTCAGCTCACATATATGTTCATAATTTTAACTATGCAGGTCTCTGTTTTGAATTCAGGTCAAATGCCAGGGGTTAGATCTGGACCTGTAGCAAGGGAGGAGGAAAGTGACACCTGGTTCATGCCCCTAACTTGAATTTTGGAATGAGAGTGAACAGCTGGTAAACCTACTGGCTTTTTTTAATATGGCATCATCAAGGCTTTCTAAAAATGTGTGGGGCAGGCTTTTTCCTTTGCTATTTCTATCACCGAATTGCTTTTGTACAGATTTCCATATTCTAGACTGTGTTAATTATGCATTACATTGTTCCTGTGAACAATTGCTGGTAGCTCAGTCACTGTTCATTTTGACTTGACATACAGGTCACAAACATCCTTGATTAAGGAACCATGTCAGTAAGCATCAGCTACTTAGAATAAATATGATTCTGAATTAGGAATTCACCGTCCATTTTCTGTGATACTTCTTTCAAAACTGTAGGAACAATAAAGGCACTTGTTCCCGAAAGTGAATACTGGGAAATCCTTGAAAGTTGAAGTTTCTAATAGTGAAGCAAACAAGCAGCCAAGAAAAACAATGAAGTATTCCAACCACACTGTGCTTATAGCACTCCTGTGCTTGTAAGTATTTGTCTAGAGTTCAGAATTCTAACTTTTGTTGTGTACAAATGTCAGATTCTGAGTGGGTTTTCCTATACAAAACAAGATTTAGGAACAAAATGTTGGACTAATGAAAATATCTGACATGTGACAAATACTAAATAGTGTGTCAGAAATTTTATATGATATGCTGCATTTTGAAAAATTTGGGATGATTACTGATAGCTTTTAAGATTTTTGACTTTTTTTTTTTTTTTTTTTTTTTTTTTTTTTTTTTTTTACTTGTAGAGTTTCTAATGGCTCATTCACTTTGGATATCTTATCATGGCCTTTATTTGGTTTTTACTACAAATAATAAGGTCACAGAGCTATGTGACAAAAGAATGATATAAATAAATATGTATGTCACATGATACAAAAAAAAAAGCTATTACAGAGAAATATTCAAGAAGAGAATGGTGGCACTGTGTTCATGAATGATACTGGGCTTGGTGAGGCACAAAGGTACCAGCAACCCTCCCCTTGCTGCATGGAACGATGACTAGAATTGACCCTGATCCAAGATTAGCAGTCAGGCGTGTCATCGGAAACTTTTACATAACCATATGACAGATGTCACAGAGCATACATGGTATGAATGCATCCTAAGACTCAGGATAAGCTGCACTTAAAACTGATGTGTAGTCCTTATGCTTCCTAGGATTAAATGAGATGAGTTGTAGGGTGTGCTCAGTCACTGCAGCACACATTTGAACAGATCCTCTGATCTTCTCCTTTCAAGCAATTTAGCACCAGTGCTCTTACAGTATCTACTTTCAGCTTGTGGAAAACCAGTTGAAAGGTTTTCCAGATTGTAAGAATTTTTTTTTTTTGATTTATTCCCTTTTTTTTTTTTTTTTGCCACAGAACACCAGTGTATCAGGGAATCAGTCACCTGCAATAAAACATTGCCATCTCCAGGAAGCAGTTATTCTGCACCTACAAGGCTTCCCACCTTGCATTCTAAAAAAAAACCCCAAAAAACCTGATAAATTTGGCACCATAAAAAAGTAATTATATAGGTAAGATCCCAGAATTATGTTCTATATAATGAGAAATGCTTGAAAATCTTTTACAAATTAGGATTGTTTTATAATTTATGCAAAATTACAGTATTTTCTAAAATTTCTGGATGAGACAAAAATTAATGTAGACTCAATTTCAAGGCAGAATTTGAAGCTCTCTCTTGCTTTTACCCCCTGTGAATATCAAACTGATCAAGGATTTCAAAATGAAACAGCCAGTCTTTTGATTGGCCATCACCACCCAGATTTCTTGTTGGAGAAAACTTTTGTCATCCACAGTAGGAACAAATAAGCGCAGTGACAATACAGCAGCAGAGAACTGGCTGCTTGTAGATGGAGTGCTTAAAAAAACACAGAAGGTATGCATGTGAAGTTTAAGACTTGCTTAGTCTAATACTTCTACTATTTCATGTCATATCAGTCAGACTGTCTTTTTTAATTTAATGTTGTGTTTCACAAATGAATTGTGGACTTTTTAACTTTGTAAGAAAAGTGAGACTTGATTTACTCATACCATTTAAACAGCTCACAATATAGAATGTTAACTAAAATTTCCATATTTGTATTCCATGTAGACCCTTTCACACATATAGTAATAGACATATAATAGTAAGAACAAATGGAGAACTATAAGGAGCCAACCCTCATACAAAACAGGAATTCACTATTTTAAATACATGGATTTATGCCAGTGCAAAACTAATTTCTCAAGGACTGCATCAACCCAACCACCTACCTGACAAATGAAATCATAATCATATAATAAGTCCATAAAGAAAGTTCTGTGATATACCCTCAGCATAACAATTAACATTTCTTATCTGGAAACAAAATATTTAAATTGCTTCTGCTATTCCTTTTGGTAATGGAGATGTGATATGGAATACTCAATACAAGAAAGAGCTAAGCTTCTACCAGCACAGACCCAGCTGAATCAGCCGTGCTGACCAAGTCAGGGGACAAAAACTTTGGAGTGCTGGTAACAACTGCAACATTGATGGCCTAGGAAGGAAGGAGAGGGAATCCCTTCCAAAGTCTCTCAGGAAAGGTTTGTGTGAATGAAAAAAAAAAGCACTTTAGAAGCAGCATCTACCTTTCCATCCACACACCTCATCACAAGTTAGGAAGCAGATGTCTCTGCAGGAGGCTCCACTGAATGAACAAGTGAACAGCCATGGTCTGTAGTATATTTCTAAATCACTTGTTTGTTTGATAGTACTGACAGAAGCTTTCGACTAATTTGAAGTCCTTGGATGAGACCTTCAATTACAAGGAGGACAAAAGGTAAGCAGAACTTGAGATACCTACTTGAACTATTTAAGTATAATATAACATTACAGAGCATAAAAGCATCAACTATCTCTCACTGACAAATCAATTTTCAACTAAGAAAAAAAATTCCTTTAAAGCTGTCAACAGTGTCTTTCATTTGAGATGAAAGAAACTCCCAGTTTCTAAGTCTTGGACACTTGGAGTAAGTCCTGGAAGTTGTCCCACTGACAGTTGGTTTTTAAGACTTCCAAAGATTCAGACCCATGCAAACCCTTGGAAAACAAGAAAAATGTCTGAAACCTTCATACAAGGGGCAGATGGATTTCGCTGTGTGAAAATATAAATTTTATGGAAAGAGAGATACAGAATTAGGCTGAGTAAATGCTCCCATTCATGTTATATTGCACTGAGATCTCAATGTTACAATAAAAGCCATATAACACAGACAGGTAGGATTATAGGAAAAAAACATGTCTTTCTTAGGCTAAAAGTTACAGGTTTAACATGGACTGAAATACCAGAGGTTTTTGAATTCTGGCCAGGCCTCCTGCTCATAGCTCTCTGGGTTATTGCAGACAGAACATATTACTCCACTTACACTCCTGTTACAGTCAGTGGTTACAGTTCATAGTCAGGCAATACATACTACAGATAACAGATCTAAAATAATCAGCAAGAACACCTGAATTTTCATCACTCTTCCATCAGCTGTAACAAACTGAGCTGGTCCTAAATTTGTTCAGAGCTGAAACTAAATTTACATTATTTGCAGCCTTTTCCTCCCATGTGCTACATCAGGAAGCTTCAAAACAGCCTTTTAGCCCTCCCATCCCATTCATATATATGCTGAGCAGCCTGTAGCTCTCTCATTACCACTACCCCATGCTTACCTGTTCTCTGTCACACAGCAGGAGACAGACTGAATTGTTGCACAGGTCCCCAACAGCATTCTTATTTCGGGCAATCCTGTATATGGTAAATGATGTTTACTAGGCCTGTGGGCTGTAACAATATCTAAAGCCTTAAATACCCTTGAGAAACATGAAAGAGAAAGTATCTTCTCGTGAAACTGATATTACATGAAAATAAGCATGAGTGGCCAATTTGAAATCCAAAGGAGTTCTCCTATCTGCTCCAGTGGAGCTGGAATTTCAACAAGGGCCTGTGAATGTAAATCTCATAAACTGTAATATTCCCAGGACGTATGTTCTCCCTCTGTTCAGAGGCTCACGGTGGAGGCGAAGCAACACTTAATCACTTAGGGCTCTTCCTTCTTTACCAAACAACTGCACATCCATCCCTGTGAGTCTTCCTCAACAAAGGAGGGAAGAGATCAGTGTTGTGGATGTGGCCTTGTATGTACAATTCCTCAGTGCTTTGGTGATCAAAGATACATCAAGGTCTGATCTTCCTGGACCATCATGCTCCTGTTGACTTGATGTCATTACTGTTACAGGAGCTGCATGACGTCCTTTGTGCCTTCACAGCCATTTTTCTTGTACTACACGGAACCATGCAAGGCCATGCAAACAGCTGAAATGAGTTTCTTTTGGACTTTGCCTTAGAAAACCCTGTGATTCAGTGAGAATGTGAGGCTGTCAAGATATCCTCATTTCACTAAAACTTTGCCTCCCAAAGGAGACAAGTGCCTTATAAGGAAAGTCTCTATGATCTTGAGGGAGAAAGAAGGATTTTAATGTACTAATTTAATGCCAAAAACCAGAGGGGTAGGTTTCCTTCCTTATTTGTGAAGATGAGATGAGATGAACTTGCCTTTGCATCTCTTGTGTATTTTAAGGCACTTACCCCTCAGCCTTCATCTGGATTACTATTCCCAACAGCGTGTTGTGAAACTATTCAGATAAAATACTTAGAAGTGTAGAATTGGCAATTTTATATTATCAGTTATGAAACTGTTATTTAGGTTCTACCTTTTATTAACTCTAGGGTTCTCCTATTGTCCCTAATGACATTATATTGCATCAAAATTAAGCCAAAGTTTTTACTGGGAGTTGTGCTATTTCTCATGACTTGGCAGTGCTAATGTTTAAATTCTGAGTCCTCTTACTGCTGATTAAACCTCCAAAGACTGCAGGAAAATTTCTGCTTCACTGCTAGAAAAGAAGAAAACCAGCACAGTTTGTACCAAAGAGATCACTTGAAGAATGTACGTAAGGTTATTGCATTAATGAATAAAGCAAAGAATTATCATTTTTAATAGGAATTAAACAGCTAGAGGGAAAAGTAGGGCAATGCTGTGATCAGTGCAAAGAAAAACAATCTAACCATTTTAATTAACTGTATTTTAATAGCTTTAGTTATAATTGAATAATTTAAATACCAAGGGAAATAGTTAAATCTCCTAAAAGCCTTCTTTTTATTTACATTTTAAATACAGCTCATGGAGAAGGGATGGCACTGTGAAGGCTTAAAATAAATAGGTGGGGAAAACCTTACTAATTTCTGCAGCTGCTGGACCAACAGGAAATATTTATGGGATCTTAGTCATTGCTCTCTGCAGGAGCTCCAGTCCAAACCCTAATATATTTTCTGCTTTTCTCTCCACTTCCTCAAAATATTACATAGTCCCTGGTGCTGCTACCCTTGACTGTTATAACCATAAAATGCACAGAAAGATAAATGTGAAGCAAGGATCATCTAATCCAATTTTTTTAAGTAGGCATTGGTGAAGAGGATCACTGCAGAAAATAAAACTATTGGTCAATGAGGAGTTTCACTTAGATTTAGACAGAATAAAGATATTCCAGCAGAATAAACTGACACACACATTTGTCTTATATAAAAAACCCAATACTAGTCATAAACAGAGCCCATCCCTACTATACTACTCGTGTTGCCTGGAATGATGATCACTGACTTCCGTGCTGGCTTGCAGAGTAAATCTGTTATAAGGCTCGTGCTTCCTCTCATGCAGACTTTACCTCTTCATGGTTTCACTGACTCTGTTCCATTACAGCAGTTCAAGTGAGAGGGGCAGGATTCCAGCCCTGTCATTCCATAAGTCTCTGAGATGTACCCTGCCCTGCACTGAGCCCTGTGTCCTGCCTGCCACAGCTCCCAAAATGCCAAACGTGCCTTTGCAGGGTAAACACACAGTGATACCTCTCTGTGATACAATCTTTTAGCACTCAGCAATTTTTGCACTTTAGAGACTTTCTCAGCTAGACAAAATATTTCTGTATTTGAATAACACAAAACAGAGTTTCCTTCCAGTAGAATCTCTACACAAACTTCTAAAAAGATGTAAACTTTTCATGTCCAAATTATCCTATGGTGAAGCTTCTCTGCCATGCATCGCCGTCTGCTGTTTTGACCCTGCTATTACTCGAGGCCAATTAAAATTGACAGTAAAGGATAATTTTCCAGTCACTTTTGCTTGCTGGTTGGGATTTAATAGACCTCTGTCATATTCCCCCTCACTGGTTTATTTTCCAAACTGAAGAACCCTAGTCTATTTAATTTTTTTTTTTTAAAGTACTTCCAAAACTTTGATGTGCGCTTTCACACACCTCCACCTCTCTAAATCTCCTAAAACTTTTTCAAAAACAGAGAAACTGTAAATCAAAACAGTATTCTGTTTACACATTTTTATTTTCAGCAAAAGAATATTTCTGTTTTTCTTCCTCTGTTTCTCTTTTTAAAATTTCATGTAAAATGTGGAACATACTATGGATGTACAGCATTTTGCAAAGGATAGAGACAAAAGTGGCAGTAACTCTAATACCAGGAAATAATTAAAATAAATGCATAAATTAAAATATCTGTATATTCTTAATGAGAATATGTAAGCCCAAACACAACTAAGGGACAGATCTTACTGCTTTTTTTACCAGGTGTTACTAATGACAATAATAACGGAATGAAATTTCAGTCAGAATAAAGTGGCTTTTAATGGAATTATTTGTAAAGTGTTCAAAAATCTTGATCCAAAGGCCAGCCTATAAATTTTGATAGGTTCAGATTTCTAATTCTGGCTCAACTCTTTCTGAAAATATAAAGATAATGCTATTAAATCTCATTTTTATTGTTTTTTCTGAGACCCTGAAGTGCATTAGGTACCTCACAGGCCAGGAAAGAGACTGGAGTCAGTCTCAAAATGCTTCCAACCTAAACACACAAATTAGATTAAGAGGTTGGAGGGTGGACCCAATGTAAAAACAAGATGATCAGTTTGGTGTGGCTGACATTTTTCATTAGAGGATATTTGGCAATACCATAATTTCTAAAATTCAGTTCTAGACATTCTCACATGTTTGATTTCTAAAGCCTTTAACCCCTCATAATCAAGGTTAACATTTTACTCAGTTTTAGTTTTTGTTTTCCCATTGTTGGAAAAGTCATGACACACCTGCTTGCTGTAGCATGCTTTATATTTAAGCAAAACCAGGGAATAGGATTCTTTTTTTGCCATGAATGGCAAGCTGAAGAATCCCACAAGTAGGAACTCTGACCAGATTCCAGAGGATGTTTGACTGCCCCAGTGTACAGCATGATGTGAACATCTAATCTAATTTGCATCTTATGCCTTTCTATTGCTGAAATACAAAATAAGAAAAACTGCAACAGGCTTCCAAAGTTTCAGTCTTGGCTTGAATCTCTCACCGATTTCACTGGAAACTTTACAGATTTTTATGAAATACATGGAAGTTTAAAAACCCAACTGAGCTCTTGGACGGACAATCAGTTGCAAGACTGCCTATTGACTCAAAATCACGTAGAGTTAAGGTTGTGTATTATTCAACATGGGATATAACGAAAATTCTGAGCTTCTTATCATTAGTTTCCTGAAATTCATAATTCACAGTAAAACATAGAATAATGAAAAAACAAAACAAAACAAAAGAAACTCTTATTAAGCCATAGAGTTGTCATTTCTACATTTTTATTATAAACAAAGAGAAGCTCTATTGCAATTTCTGATTCATATTTAACAAGAAATATTTTTTGCAATGATTCTGGGTTCCACTTGGCAACAATGCACTCACAGTTTATTTTTGAATCCTGAATTCATTCCGAATATATTTTTCTTGGTTTTTACTTCCAAGTCAGGCTTTGTTTCTGAAAGTTAGAAAGAGAAGGCTAAGAGTGGAGAATTATGATAATACCATATATGGCAGGAAAAACCCCATCCATCTAAGATCAAGTCTTTTCCATAGCTGGAAAGCACTAGGAAGGAAACGGTGTTCAGCTGCTCTCTGGATGGGGAATATTCACACTTATAAAAGGTGTTGTCGTTACTGCAGTGAGAAGAGAACATGAAAAATGGCAGCAGGAAGAAATTCCATGTTCTGGAAGTGAGAAAGTAGAGAGGAGGAAGTCTTGAATTCCCAAAAATTGTCTAACATCTGTAGTCATAATTATAAGAATAGCCAATGAGTAAATTGAGACAAGGAAAAGGATAACACTGCTTTATTTTACAGTGTCTGCCTATGTATATTAAAATCATTTTGATAGAAAACCTGTGCAAATCTCAGACACAAATATGGACTGAAGACAAGGCTGTCTCCACATTTGGAGCTTTAGGAAAATACATGTTTATGCTGCTGGGGAATATGGAAATGAAAAGTCAGCGGGAATCCTGGGGGCCAAGATATGACTACACGTTACCCATATCTCTCAATCAGATCACAACCTTCTACCAATTACATTCTGTATATAATGACACAGTCAGAAAGGGAAGAGGAGGACTCAGTCCAGCTAAATAGCTACTGTTGTGTTATATAACTAAAGTTTAGTTATATAACTAAAGTTTCAATATGGATAACATAGATCTCTGACCCACTATCTTCTAGATTAAAATTGTTCAATCTCCTTCTTTCCTTCCCTCAAGTTTCATTGGATATCAACCAACACACTTATTAGGGATCTGACCTAATCCCCAATGACACATCTGGTGTGGGTGGCACTCATTAGAATATGCTCTCCAATAAATGATCTGTTGAGGTTCTGACAAAATAAATGCTTATTTTCATTATCAGTCACTTACTCTCTGCCACTTCAAATGCACATCCTCCCAGGTATGGCTTCAATCCAAACTGACATCTGAATTACAGTCAAGCGTGATGCCAGATTTTAGTTGATAACATGAAAGTGCACATGTAAAAGTGGAAGACAGACACAGCTATTTACAATACAGAAACAGCCTCAGAGGTTATGGTAACCAAAAGAGAATAGTGCAATTAATTACTTAACTAGAGAGTTTGCAAGAAAAAGACCAGAAGAGAAAAAGGATGAAGCGTAAATAGCAGCAGTTTGAAGAGCCTAGCTATGAACATTTTAAGAGAGTCCCATCTATCAGTGGGAACAAAGAACAGAAATACAGTGGTAAGAGCTAACTGGCTTCATTATCGGATTGTCCAGCAATCTGTTAGCAATATGTACAGCTGATTTCATGCAAAGCCTACATCTGTCTTTCTGAAGCTTGTCAGTAACCAGGAAAGTGATGCAAAGAAAGCATTATCAGGGTGTGTGTTTGTAGATCTGTGGTTAAAAGTAATGAAAGAATGTTTACAGTATGACTCCTTCTCATAAGGGAGAAAAATGATGATCTAAGCTGTATGACAGATGTCAAGAAGGCTGATGTGTGGTTTAGGAAGATGCTTTTAATGACATGCTTGCAGCAGTTGGAAACAAACTGTCAGACTAATAGCAATTCTTTTTACTGCAGACCAGCCCAAGGAAATAGAAGTTCTGCCTTGGAAAATACAGACGGAAGAAAGATTTGCCTTACCACAAGGAAACAAATAACTTTCTTAACATGAAAGCAAAATTTTCAGAGTTAAAGTTTTCATTTTTATCATCTTCAGTGTTCAGGGTGCAGTGGTACACGTTAAACTGTATCAGTCAAACACTTTGGACCATGGTATTTTGCTCTTCAGTGATAGCCATGCCCTGCCACTATGCTTCAAATTCCTCAGCGAGTGGATAGTAATACTAGATCCTACAGTTTAGAAACCAAGGCAGAGTGAGACTAAAGGACTTGCCAAGTTCATACACCAATTTAGCCCCATCTCCCGAGTCTCATTCAATGCCCTAATTAGAAGATCTCTGTTTCCCTTTGTAGTGAAACAGGAGATTTACCTGGTGTGCTGTTGTGTTTGAGGTAAGACACCACACAGGCTGAAAATGTGGCAGGGAAGAAAGCAGGGGAGAAGGGGGTTTGTACTCTGTTCCTTCATGCCCCAGGGTGCCATGCTAAGAGGAGATACCAAGGCACTTAAGGGAGTAAAATGAAGTAGGACTATGGGAATCTCTAGAGAATATTCACAACAGGGCAGTAGTTGGACCATATGACTCTCCGACATAGTGTGAGAGCTGAGACCTTTCTTCAGATTTTAACTACTCTATTTTTAATAAATTAAACTTTGTACCCTGGTAAACAGACTAGAATTCCCAGTCCACAGTCAATTCATATTTTTTTCCCAGTTCCAGCTGCTGTTGGTGTTTTACTTGGTTTCCTTTCCTACTTGATAATTTAATGCTACAACACAATCTTAAACAGAAGGCAGCACTTCAGAGACAAGTGACTTCCCCGTAAAGGTCAGCAGGCACACACAATCCTTGGAGACGAAAACAATTATTTAAAGGTATTGTTGTCTTTAAAAGAAAACCAATGCATGATTTCTCTAGACCCTTTTGCATCAGTTTTATTCTTGTCTCTTCTCACCTAATATTTCAGGATCTTTACTTTCCTTCAGAAGGCAAAGTTTCTTCTCCTTTCTCACAACGTATTTTTTATTTCTTAGCAGATGCTGAACGGCCCAGTACAGATCAACTCTCTCTTGTGATGATCTCTGCACGGGCTCTGCCATAAAGACGAGTAATTGGTAAACAGATCTTGAGAGCTAAAGGACTTATTCAAGGCAAACAACCAATGGAAATCAGCAGTGAAAGAAGTAGGACTTGAAATAACTCAATTTAGGCAAGAAGTTACAAATACAGATTATAGAAATATGTAGTCAGTAGATCTGTATTGTAGATCTGAGATCAAGGCTGGAACGCAGTTTTCTCCTCACATCCTCATTTTTTCTCTCAATTTTTTTTTTTTTTAAAGGACACATAATAGCAATGCATTTTATACAAAGAATATCTTCTTTGTTGTAATCTTTTCTTTTTTAAAGGACTACTTTAGCTTGGAGGAAGTAAATAAAAACTCTGTGCTTAAATCTGCATTTTAATGGCAGTCTCTGTACCACAAATGAGTCTCTGATCATAGCTATGATCTATTATGATGTACCACTGAAAGTTCATTACCTTAATGTGTAAAACATGGTTTAAAATGTGACAGAAAGTGACTACAAAGTAAGAAATCAAGTCAAACTGGACTAAATTTTAGTGTAAACAGCATAAAAATAAATCCCCTGAAAATTAAAACCTACTTTCTTACTTAGCTTAGGGGTTTATTTTAGCTTGTTGTAATTTCTGTGCAGTGAACATTTCTTTTGGGGCAAAATCCATTTCCTAATAAGTTTATATAACGTATATTTGCAATCAAAAAATGATAATGCAGAATTACTTTTACTGTTTAAGAAATGGAGCCTTCTATCTGGCTACCATTTGAGACATAAAATTTTCTTGACCACAGGCAAAATATCTCATTTATAGATTGCAGTAAGTGGAGGGCAAGTCCTGTAGTCATAGTACAAGATGCAAGTTATAGAGTTCAAGGTCATATTCCAAGCAGTGTCATACTTTTTACAGGTGAAAATAAACAAGTCACAAGCTCACATATTTATGGATTAGTATTAATTACCAGTATAGACTGGAATTTTCTGGACTGGAACATGAAAAGCAGATATTGCATAATTTAAATAGGTCTCACAGTACCTAGGAATTCCTTGATGCTACATTTTTATGAAAAAGGTAAATATGGCTGGGATATGTTAGTTTCAGTCTTACGAGAAGCACCGGGGAAGTAAAAATTGCATTGTGCAAAGTATAAAGCACAGGCAGAAATCACTCTGCTTTGCTGCATCATCCATGTTCAAGAAAGATTAATTCACATGCAAAAAGTATGCAGAAAGGTTTTAGCATGAATAGGAAGTGACATGAAAGTAGCCTTTCCAGAAAGTTGAAGAGAGCTAAGATTGTTTATTTGAAAATTAACAGCCATATGACTATGGTCTGTCAAAGAATTCAACTTGATCAAGAGCTGATCTTTCAACGCTCTGGTTCACAGCTGGTATAAGAACGAGCAGCAGCAAACTAGACAGAAATGTTTGGACAGAAAGATGTTTCAGCCACTAGACAAATTAAGATTTCTAATGCAGCCAAAAGCTGGTTTAAAGATGGAGTTTGATGGGGGTTTATGCCGCTGCTGCTGTTATAGCAGCAGAGTGCATTTGATGACCCCAAAGTTTTGCTCCTGCCAATGCTGCCATTTCTCTGTAAAATCACCTCAAGTCCTGAAACCAGGCTAATGTTCTGCTTTTTCCTCTGAGTAAAAGTCACCAACATGTGAGAAGTGTTCAGATCCTTCCGTGTTGACTACTCTAATCTACTACCTTATTAAATCATAAAACAGGTTTGAAATAACTAAGCAATACACAAACTGGTCACACTATTTATTAGGCACTTTATTTAATTCAGACAGATTTTCTAATTCTGAATGATCTACCAATACACAGATATTCACTACAGCACTATAAGTATTTTCCTAAATCCCTATTTAATAGGGTTAAGGAAAATTTGTGATGTAATGTGGAATTTGCCTTGTCAGTACTTCATCTCCTTGAGCAGATATACATGAGATGTAACTTCTAGGACACTCATCATACCACAAAATCCTCAACATCACTACTAATAGTTGAAATTTTACTCTCAAATAGGTTGGTAAGGATTCTGTCTAATATAAGAATGGCTGAAGTCAATAGGAAGACTCCAAAACTCCATAAGATTCAGATTATAAATGTTATTTTTCCTTTTTTGTTTGGTTTTTTTTTACCACAAGTAGAGAGCTATTAACGTAAGTTCCGTTACGCTTGCTGATATACTGAGGCAAGAAACAGTGATATGCAGTTTTGAAAGTGATTATTATTTGATGGAATTGTTCTACATTGTTTATGTTAAGCTTTCAGTTGAAGCCTACAGATTTAATTTATGGAAAATGCCTAGAGTGTTTGACAGATGCTATAAAATCAAAATGAAATAATTAACTTGTAATGAGAAAAATAGGTCTAAGAACAAAGACATGAAAAGAACAACAAAGTGATTCAGGGTGGGGCAGCAGGGAAAGCAGTGGGCTTCATCTAATTAGAGTTTTCAAAAGATGACTGAAGAGTGGACTCATTGCAAAGGCTTTCTAAAGGCAAAGAAAAGGCATTAAGAGAGAGGTGGAATATGGAGGTTCAAATATTTAGTTGGCTAAACATCAAAAAACCTGACCACAGGTGAAGATTTACCTCTGGAACAAACCATCGCAGCCAAACAAACTCACTTGATATGTTCAAATGAAGATAGGAAGTCTTTCTTGAACATATTGCTCAAGTTCAAGTTAAAATAAACAAATTACTTAACTGACTATACTGAAACACGTAAAGCACAATGGTCTGTGAAATACAAAAGGTGAGGTTATAAACTAATATTAGAAGGGAGCACTGTAATCACTTCTTGTGTAAAACAGGTATTGTGGCAATCAGACAACTGACAGATTAAGGTGCTAATAAATTAGTCTATGACCTGCTCAATTTATGTGCCTCTTGAAATGTAGGACTGCCCTTCTAACAGGATCTGGGCATTAAATTGCATAACTCTGTAACATTTCTCCCCCACCCCGCATCACAGTCAGACCCGTGCTAGTTTGATAGCCACAGTAAACTCAAATAGGAGGTGAACTGCTGATGCAGTCAGCATGGCAGATATTCTAGTTTCTTCACAATAACCGCAAGGCAGAGCTTGAAGATAACATAGTGGAATTTGTTAAATAATATAAAATGACAGGGAGGCTACCATCACACAGCAATTGTACCCTACGGTTCCTAAGAGGCACGAGGCAGAACCAAATGCCTCCCTGACCCCTGCAAGCATGATTATTTTATAATAACCATGCACACACCCTGCAGCTGCTGTTTGCCTTATAAAATATATTTCATTGTCCTGTGGTGAAGAAAGAAATTGTCATTCTTTACTAATTAAAAACACAAAAGGTGACAGTTCAGCTGGTAATTAACAGCTGTAGTAGACCTAACATTTAAAAAGACTAGTCCAGTAAAGCCTACTTGCCCTTCTACCTCATATGGTTCTGAGACATCAGTACCTGTTAATGTCCTAGTAACACATGAGATTAATCTTACTGCAGCCTTTTGAAGCTAGGACCTGTGGCTTTCTGGGGTGCTCTATGGTTCTTTTCAATAAAAGGCCTCTTTACACCTTATAAAGAAACTTCTTTAAAAAAATATAAATTAAAGACCTCTTTTATTGTATCCTTAAAATACAGGTGGATAAATCTCTATAGGGCAAGAATAAAAAAAGAGAGTCATAAGCAAGACAAAATGCTTCAAGTGCTTCCTGACTTTCCTAAGTAGATTCTGTCCTCTTCAAACACTACCATTCCCTTACTGTTTTACAAAGTTCAGTAAGAGGATGGTGATACAAACAAGGACCAGCTAACAACTTACAGGGAACTGTGAGGGTTCTTAGTCAATCAATAGCTTGCACCTGGGCTGTGCAAGGAGGAGCACTTCCTGTACATCAGTGGTTCAGTAACTTCTGTTGTTTCCATGGCTCCCCTTGACCCTTTTGTCTGCTTACTCAATTTGTTTGTAAAAAGTATTCTGTTAGATGCTGTTTTCCTCTTGAGCATGCTGAACAGTCAAAGTGGGCTTCTGGTATCAAGCATTTACCCAGTAAAAAGAAGTGAGGCTATAGCTCCGGGATTATGATATCTGTGCTACCCGGGATAAAGCAGAAAACAGACTGAATTCAAGAAAAACTTTCCATAATCATCTAGAAGCACATAACAGCAATGTGAATATAGACATCACGCAGTAAGAAGAAGGGGAGGGGGAGAGATGCTCTCTTTTTTGCCACAAAGTAGAAGTCTTGTCTCAAAACAAGCATTTAAGATGCAATTCTTGCTGTGGTGAAAAAAAACCTGACAGAACAACAGAGTAGTGTAAACAGAGTTGCTTGAGGGTATCCTTACTACTGCTAGCATATGGTGGCCCCCTATTTCATATGAAATAATTAAGCTCACAGAGTTGATACAAATCTGTTGCCCTCAATAAATCCTTATTTTTGTAAGACTGAGTTATGTGATTGCCCATTTGGGAAGATCCAGACTTAGCCAGCTGAAGCTATTTGTTCAGGTAACATGTACAAACACCACAGCCAAACAACACCAGAGCACAACAAGAGCTAACAGGACTACTTTCTAATGCTTTTCTTCAAAACATCCTTCATCAAATCACAACAAACGTTCTCTACCACTACAGTTTGTTACTGACTATACAAACGCTCTTTGTAGTCTGAGAGCTGCTTTTAATTCATCAGATTTAATCTTTCAAATGAATACCAAGTTTTCCCCCGTCCTCAGCCTTTTTTGTAGTTTCTTAGATAACTTACGGCCTCTAATGGAACACTGCATACAGAGCAGCTTTCTCCCTAATCAAGTTTTTGAAAATTACACCTGACACCTTTTAGACCTAAAGAAGAAGAAGAACAATTTTACTTGATGGAAAGAGCACTCAATTTTATATCACCCTAGCTCAATAATTCATGAAAAATCATGATCATCAAAGGGAAACTTGTGACTAACTTCCCCAGCTTTAAGAGGACAATTGCCTGGGAACCCTTTACTCCGTAATAGAAGCAAGACCTGAGAAAGAAGCTCTTTGCTTAATACTGCTAACAGGCTAACTCAAACATACACCCTATCTGCCCATGTACAGCAGCTTAAAAAGAAAATATGAAAGCACTTTCTGCAAAGTTTGACGGTAATAAAGGGAGAAAAAAAAACATGAAAAGGAATGTATTTTTCTTTTTAACCCTTGTTTTCCCCTGCTGTCCCACACAAAGAATCTAACTCCTAATAAGAGCCAAATTGACCCCTCTGAGCACCTCCCTTTTACAGAGTGCTGAGGAACTACTTAATTCTTGACAGCTGGGTCAGCCCAGAGACTGGAAATCCCTGTGCTTAGGGGATGCAGCTGTGGACTTCACCCCCCTCCCCACTGCCCCCCAGTCAGGGGGAGTGTTAACTGGGAGTGTTAACTCATTCCAGGACTTGCTCCAGCAAAAATCCACGCACAGTATCTGCTTGTAAAGCAAGACTGAGCTATGTGCGTGATGAAGTGCTGGAGTTCTCTGTAAATACTCTGTTAGGGAAGTATTTTTCAATCTATGTCACTGGAAATCTTCCTCAAAGAAAGTGTCTCACATTTTTTCTCCTCCAAAATTAGTATTTTCTCAGAGATTGGTTTACACTATTTTGCACTCAGATGATATTTAGCTGAAATCCAGCCATGCTAATTAATGAATTAGTCAAATATGTAATACTAAAGTCTCTGTACTACTCACATTTGGAGAAGAAACTACACAAATCCATAAAACTCAGAGGAGTTAATGACAAAGTGATATTGAATCAAATTAGCAACCTAGGGGCTAAATTTGCCCAGATCCATTGCTCCGTTAACTTTCTAACTGTGTGGGGTTACATGTCAATTAAGCAGTCCAGCCTATTTAATGTTATGAAAAACAAAATCGGATTGTGAAGCCAGCAGCTGAGCTGATGTGTTTGAAGCAGAACTGTCTCATTTACTCATTTGGTCATGGCACAAGTGCAGCAGGAAGAATGCCTCTCCCTCCTCACATCTTTCTGTGCGCCTCGGCTGGCTCCAAGCAACGCAAGAGCATTTTCCCTCCATGCACTGCATACTGTATATACTTTCCACAGTGCTGGTTCAGGGGAGCCTCTATGTTCATTCTCATGGGCTCTCCAGGCCATTAGCAGGCTGGATAACTAGCTAGAGGTGCACAGATTAGTTGGCCACTACCCACTACACTCATTAGCCATGCTGCAGGAATCATACTGGGCCACTGGGCCCACTCCTCCCACTGGCACAGTTCGAGAACCTGCTCTCAGTTTTGAGCAAGAAGCTGTAGATTGAGATATTGCCATTTACTGCATCCAGACAAAACTCCTGTGCCTGTATGCAGTGATGCACGAGACTGGTAGATGAAGGTATAGGTATGCAATGGGTATTTTTTAGATACAGGTACTTCATGTATAATTAAAATACAGTGTATGACAACTCAGCACCTATTAATCAAATTATTGATATTTTGACTGCCTCTATAGCCAACAACAACTGCAAGCTGCACTGCCTCAGTATCATTTCAATACCATGTATGCTGGCCATAAAGTTCATGAAAAAGGTTTAGTAGGCCATCAAATCCTGTTTCTCTGGAGTACTAGCACCCATTTATATGGCCCTTTTCATAAGGGTATCAACTTCTGATAAGGTTTATTAGACATCTAATCAGTTTCATTCCATCTACAAGGCTATTCCAAGACCTCTCCCTTAGGTAATAAATGGTTCAGGAAGTTTCCAACCTATTTTAATTCATGGCAAGCTTAATTTAGCTCTTTTGTCTCCATGAAGTTTATTCCTATGAAATAATTATATAATGCAATCTTGTTACCCCCAATGGGAAAGAATGGACTAAACCCAAGCCTTTCTAAAAAAGTGTTCAAATCTATATTTTTATTCATTGTGTTGACTCTTGGCTTTGAATAAAACACACACACATGAGGAGTTCCCACAGTTTTTAAGGTTAAAACAGCCCAGCCTCATGGGCTGCCAACTGCAGCTACTTGTCTGTGTCAAAGTTATGTGAAATTTGAAGTTAGCAAGACATTCTTGGTAAAAATAATCACATGTATATAGACTGTTTATGGAAAATTTCATCTTTCAGTGGTAAAGGCAGCAGTGAGACACTGTTCAGGAAATGGCCAATCAATCAAATATTCCAGAAGGAAAAAAAGCAAATCAATTCTCAGCCACAATGAAAATCTTTGTTATTTAGAACCATGCAGGGGTATTTCACTAACAGAGAGCAGAAACCCTGCTATGCAATACCTGCTTTAGAGCTAGGGAATCTGCCACTAGTTCATTAATGGCTTTTTCTGTGGATTAATTCTGGTAAATTGGTTCAGAGCAAATAAGAATAGCCAAACTGTCTTTTACTGTTCTAAAAATTACCAAAGGTTAGCCCTTTCCTAAAGGCCCTCCAGTTAGGCTGGTGCTAAGCTCATGAAAAGAAATGCTCTTACGATTGCCATACTCACCATGAGACAAAGCACAGAGTATGAAGCTTTTATTCAGATGTTTATTACCCAATAGTCATCCATTTGCATGATGATGGAGAAATGAGAGATCTGTGGAAAGCAGTTCAACAGCTTACACTGGAAAATTGTTGTCTAATATTGTGCATCTAACCTTAAGTTGCAGATTTATACTTCAGGTGGATTGTGTTTTACCTCTGAATCTTCTTCTCTTGGGAGGGGGTAAAAATGGAATTGGATTTATATCTCTGTGTTTTCTGAACCAGACACTGCCTAATAATATAGGAGTCTAGGTAGAATGACATTAAAGGCTGTGAGTATTTGATGTTAATCAATGGATGGCTGTCTCAGTGGGAGTTTGCTCATTTCTGCCTTAAGAGAGCTAAATTGCTACATCTAGCTATGCTGGGAAGGAATGAAACAAGCAGTCAATACTTTTTTTTCCAGAATCAATATATAAAAAAGTAATTCAATGGAAATGACCTGAGAAATGTGGAGGAAGAAAACAAGAAGCAGTCCACCTTGTGCACCCCATGCTGGTTAACCAGACAAAAACATACACACACCTGTAAGAGGATACAGTATTTCACAGAGACATTGCCTGGCCCAGAACTGGCTATGTAAACTCCTCGACAGTAAGACTGAAGATTAAAAGCAGAGACGACAAATATTTCCCCTTCCATTGACACCTGATACAGAAAAGCACTTAATCATTTGCTTAAGTCTAACCAATTCAGCCAAGCTGTTAAGTGCTAGAAAGTCGATAGGATACAAGCATGTGTTTAACTGCATTGCTGAAAGGGGCAGTTTGCAGCTCAGGATGTGGAAGGTACGATATGAAACACTGTTTTCTGCATTGGCCTTTGCCCAGCGCCAAATCCAGCTTTCATCGGTGTCAGCTGAATCCCTTTCCATCTTTAAACTGCGAGAATGGTAAAGATGTTACAAGTTATACCCCCTGAGAAGTGCTGAGTGCTGGGAACCTTCCTGATGTCTCTAAAGGACTACAATCTCTCCAGTGGAAAGAGAGGGAACAGGTGGAAGTCCTTAAGAGATATCAATAAGTACATAGCTGACCCAAGGTGGAAGAGGGCCTTGCTGGATCTTCTTACTGCTGCTGATCCTCACCATTAATCCAGTATTTGGGGAGGACTGGAAGGGACTCAACACAGTTTTGATGGGAGAATAAATGACAGCCTTCCTAATGTAGTCTGGTGCATTACTGTGAAGCAGCTGAAGTCCAAGTGAATTTGACAGACTGAATACCAGAAGACAGGGATATTGTGCAGTGACATGGTAACACTGAAAGCATGCAGTAAGGGTGTGTGTCTGTGTGCTTGTGCCTGTGTGTTTATGTGTTGGAGGAGAGCTGCACCTGTGCCTCAGCCCCAACATCTGCTTTATTAACGGGTAATACGTGCTCTTTACAAAAACAACTTTGTTACGTGATTTGCAAAACATGAGCCCCACGAGTGTTTTAGTGGAAGAGTAGAGAAACTCTGCTCTAATTTCCCAATCAAAAAGTAAACATGAGTGACAAGAAAAATAAAGTATTATATTTCAGAAGTAATATTTTCTTCTTATACAAGCTTAACAGTAATTCCATTCATTTTACATGGTCTCAAAAGAGGCAATTAAATTTGCTGTATCATAGGAGCCTAGAAATTAGTAAGGAAATGGAGGGTTGTCATAATGTGCTTTTAAAATCACATCCACTATCTGCTGGTAAAAGCTCTCTTCATATAAATGGAGAGGCAAGACCAAAGTGTACTGTGAGAGGCAGCATCCTGGAAATGAAGAGCACCTCAGTCCGTCAGCCTGGATTTTGTAATATGTGTCAGACATCTTTACTGACAGCTAGAATTTAGGGTCAGAGTTGCACCTAAACTGATTTGGCCTTTTTTCTTTTTTCTGTAGTGTTTTTGTAATATAACAGACCAAATAATAGTTTGCTGGAATTTTTTTTTCCCTTTAAGCTTATCAGTTATGAAAAGTGTGAGTGCATGGAGCAAATGCATTTGAGCTATTGCTGTTTCTCCGAAAGGGGTAAATCTCTACAGAGCAGTATATGCAAGCAACTCTTCACCTGAACCAACAATCCAAAAATAAGCTCAGGACTCCCAGGAACAGAAATACGTCTCCTCAAAACCTTCAAGGACTATTTTGGGTGTTAATATTCTCAGGCAGCATGTCCTGGGAGAAAAGCATTCTCTGGGCATAAACCATTACACTTCTGACAAGAAGCAGCAACAAAAGGAGCCTCAAAAGTTGCCCATGGCAGCTGAAAAGAGATGAGTGCTATTGGATATGACAGAAAGTGATGGGGAGCTGGTTGCTAACCAGGTATACATAGGCTGGAAATAGATGATTAAAAACACTGTGAGCCTTAAGTGGTGGATCAAAGGAATAGCTAATTTTTTTTTTTTTTAGCATCTTCTTGAATAGAGTTTTACCACTGTGACAAAAGTAAATCCAAATTAATTTTTATCTCTGGCTCCAGATCATTAATTGAATTGACAGTCCAGTTTGATGGGACTACTATGAAAAATCTAGCTTGGCTGTTGTTCTTTGTGCTCCTTCTGTAGAAGCTGCTTGTCAGTCATATGGGTTAGAGGTTGAAAGCAACCAGAGTAAATCATGCTCCAGTTGAAATGAGCAACCTACCAGTTTAGGAGAACTTTTTTTAAGAAGATCATCTTTATATGTATTTTTTCCCTTGGTGTTTGTTACATAAGTCTTATGCAACTTTTTCAATTCAGCATCAGTATTTAAAAAATTAGCTTAAATTTAGAATCATACTTAAATATCAAAGTACGGTGTAGGTTTGAGGGGTGGTTTTGAACCATCTATTGAATTGTTGGACCACACAAAAGTTTATAATAATCAATTATCAAAACATCTCTAAGATTTTTGTTAATACTTTAGAAATAATTTAGAAGATCAAATTTAATATAAAATTAGAGAAAAGTGACAGACATGGTCAACATGGTTACAGTGAACATGTAGCAAAATATACTCTTTTTTATGCCTTGTATATCTATACGCAAAAAAACTCAAATTAAAAATATCCTTTGTTTTCTGAAGCAAAGTTAAATCTCTTTCCCAGCTATTTATGCTAATTCTGAAGCTGTGTATTCAAAATTTTATAAAATGCATTTTATATTTCAAAAAGGAGAAGCATTTACACTAAAAACCTAGCTTGCAAATTAAAAGTTTATTGTAAAAATGTGTCCTCACTAACACAATAACCATTTTTCAGTTCACAGTAGTTAATTCCTTTTCCACTTCAGAGTAGTTCTTGTCTGGAACTTGCTCTCATAGATGGTGCCTATGGGGACACAGACAGTGTCTACTTTTGATTATTTAAATGCTATTAAGAACCTAAAATTTGGACTTTAAATTGCCCATTCAATACTTATACCCTTCTAAATGAAAATTCAGAGCAAATGAATTATATATTTAAATAGGAAATAGCAAGTTGTCCCCAAAGTTTCAAATATAATTTAAAAAGGGAAAATTTCTCTTCTTTTCATATCCAAGCTTGCATATAACTATTTCATTCAGAGAAAAAGTTTTAATACCTTGTAATGAACAAAGTTTGGTTTTCTTTACCTTGGGGAGAAACTCTAAGTAATAAATAAATGTAAAAACCTGCGTCAATAAATTCAGCCATAACTCAAAAGCCCTGGTGACATCAGGGTTATGGTGATTTGTGAAGATTTTGGGGAAAATTATGGAAAATGAGTGTGTAAGAGGACATACAGCCCAGCTTTGTACCAATTTGCCACATACCTCTCTAAATTGAGAGTTACATTGATAAACAAAGCTACCTGGGTTCAGTTTCATTCCTAGAGTATGAAAATGAGAACCCAGTATTTAACACAAACTGACATTTCCACTGCTGATGTCTTGTAACATTAACTAGACACATTTGATCATTATTTCAATGTCTAGAAATGTGGTCAGTAAGACCTCTTTCATACTTCTAGAGACCTCTACGAGTATCAGTTTAAAAAAAAAAATCCACAGCTAACTGAGAAATAAGTCTTTTTCCTATGCCTCAGGGCATATAATTGATAATACTTACCCCGAATGGCACTTATTGCAGAAAAATGTAACCAGCTGCACAGCAATGAAAAATCATGATAGGACTTTCTTTTACATACCAGTGCAGCCAGAAACATAACCTGGAAGGTCCCATTGGCCATTAAAAACTGTTCTGACTGTAGTGAGGTCATGTTAGGTCGGCATAGATGCATATATTACTGACATTTGTATTGTAAGTAGACATTAACTTGAAATCAGATGGCTATAACCCACTGGAGATTAAAAATGAGCCTATGCTTTGTACAGCTGGAAAGGAGAACGCAGGGAACTGGTACACAGAGCCGCAGCTCCCATCCAAGAGGTACCTGTCGGTGTTTTGTCAACAAACTGGACGGGGAGCTTGGACAAGCGTTCCAGGAGCCCTTTATTATTTTATTCCATTATCAGTCTCACATACAGAGTTGAGACAGAGATGGTACAAAGCTCACGCTGTCCCAGACATCCAAAGACTTCCTGGTTATGGAGCATTGTTAAAAGCTTCTCAGCCAATAGCGTGCTTCGAAAAGTTACAGACAACTGTTTAAACCAATCTACAACAGTGCACACACATCTCTTGTACACAATGCTCGCTTGTTATACCTTCTATAAAAACACACAATATTCCATTATTAAGCCTAAACTTATCTATCTTGCTAAGCGTATTTTTTGCAACCTCAAAACCTATCTCTGCCAGAAACTCTAACCATTGTTTTAATGTCCTTGCTTGCTACTAATTGTATCCTCTTCTATCTTCAAGTTTTCGCAGCTAAAGCTAATTCCTAAATTCTTTTGCTTTATTTCTGAAACTTGCTTTTTTCTCACACATAAGAGCTTTTTCACCTTCTGCGTTTCCCCACAGTACCGATAGCGAAACTAAAAAACAATAAAAGCAACACCAACATGGAGACACAAAAAATCCACCACCCTGCTTCTGGAAAGGCATTGGAAAGATGAGTAAAACAACCCACTAAACTTAATGGCATTTTCCTTCTTTGACTGCACACCTCACAATCACTATCAGTAATTTCCCCAATTTCAGAAAGATGTCCTGGCACCACTGGGAAGGATTCAACTAATTTGAGTGCAAATATATACTCAGCTGAGAAAATTTTCATACTAAATGATTATATAGTCATAATATCATTAAAAGAGATTAAGTAAAGTTTAATAGAGTTAAATTAATCATAGTTAATTGATTAAGTATATGCACAATTTTTTGCAGCATGGCACCTTCATTTGAAAAGCAACTTGGTCTGGATATGTAGGAGTGGGGAATGGGGAAATTAAAGCAGAGAAATGTATTGAAGGAAGATGGTAAAGCCTGAGAAGTAAATGCTACAAAAATTTGTGGGATTTAATATTTCAAAAATGGAACTAAGTACCATGTAAATCCAAGAGGATGTTTGCAGCCTACAGGTGAGAATTATATAATTTTGGGACTAGCAAGTGTAAACACAGGATATTCCTCAAGCTATGTCTCACATGTTACAGTGCACCTGTTACCAGACTGAAAGTAGCTACTCCTTGAGCATTTAATAATAACTGGAAACTTTCCAAAACCCAAAAGAAATATGAGTATAATAATATATTGAATTTAGTGTTTTATAGTGCCTCAATTGGCTTCATTTTCTTGAAAAAGATTTAATATCCTAATTCAGCTAAAAATAGAAGCAACCATTTAATTAATTAAAGTTCATGCCACTCGATTAAATTGTGAGTTTAGAAACCAGAAGACCATTTTTATAGTTTTACAAACCTATCAGAAATACTTGCTGTAGGCTGAAATTTTTGAAATTTTTGGGTTAGGTTTGTTGGGGTTTTTTTGACTAAGAAATCCATTTTGGTATTATGAATAAAAAAAGTAAAAAAAAACCCAAACTTCTAAAATGTCAGCTTCTAAAAAGAGAAAGTCATGAAACTGGCTTAAAAATATTAACAGTACACCAGTGCTGTAAAATCCACAGAAGGTTTAATTTATTCATATCTCCTACAGATATATCTCATTTTTCACTCAGGCCAGTGACCCTTCCCACATTTCAATTATAGTGTTTATCTATCCCAGTTTCCTCTTTTTGGTAGAAAACATGTCTAGAAACAGCTGTGGAAATGACCTTGGGAAAAGGAGCTGTACTTACATAATACCTGACAAACACATCTAAATTATAAGGCATCAATCAATGTCCTTCAGTGATTCAAAGCCTTTAGCATGAGCAGGAAGTTTGTGTTGTGTATCTAGTGTAGTGCAAGCTGCTCACATCAGTGGTTTGGCCCAGAGCAGCAGTACAGTATGCAAGTCAATATCATGTTATTTCTGTTCTCAAGGTATTTTGGTGTTCATTAATTATAATCCTTTTGGAGAAAGCTAATCTGAAAGATCTGTCACAGGTACACATCAAATATATACCAAAACCTTTGGGAATATATGGGTTTGAACCATTTCATCCTTCTTACTGTTTCAGACTTCACGGATAGCCAGGGCGCTCATTCCAGGGGACCAGACTAAATTTAGTCTAGAGGAAAACACCACAGTGAGTTAGGGTAGACATAAAGGCTTTAGTACCAACTGTTTAGATCTACTGCCAAACTCTTATTGTGCCTAATTACCTGCTAGCATAGTTACAGCCTAACACTCTGTTGCTTTCATTTAGGGCCATTACTTCTCATTCTAGATAGTAAAACAAATTATCCTCTGAGTAACAAATTCCCTTTCTCTTTTAAAATAACATTTATATACCAGAACGCTGTCTTCACTCAGTCTTCTACAGACATCACAGCCTAATCCTTCACTCTTTCAAGATTTTTCTCCTGGTTTTCATCTGGAGTTGCTCTAAGTACTCCACCCATTCCCAGAGGCGTGGTGCCAGCCTTTATTGGCTGGCATAGAATACATATTCATGTATTTTATGGAAGATGCTTCTCTGACACTTTCCAATACAAGATCTCCATTTTTCCAGTAAAGGAAATGGACATTATGCTGATTCTTACTCACTTAGGCTCTGTTAGAAGGCACGGATCCTTTTGTACAAAATTGCCCCACAAGACGTTTTTCTCCGGTGCATGTCTGTAAAGCTGATTATTGCTGTCTAAGCACACAGCCTCACGAAGAGTGGCCTACATAATTCACCAGCAGAACTCTGTGAAATCTGCATTTTCTACTTTATGAGAAATTTTGCTTACAGTTCCTACAATAATTTATTAGTGCTTCATTTCATAGGAAATGTTGTCATATATAGATTTAAGAAATAAAAGTACTTGTGTTGATAAACTTTCACTTGATAAAATTATGTCTTAGTCTAAACATAAATGATTGAAACACTCATTTCAAAGTGAAATGTGCTTTTCAAAAAGTCTAAATTAAATACTTTTAGTAGTGTGTTTACCAGCTTTTAAAGAAATAGCATCAAAATTGATGCACTTCAACAAAATGTTTAAATGAGCTGATGTTTTTGTATATAAAAATGTATTATGTCAGAAAATTTTTGACCAGCTACTCTCTGTGTGATATCATGGATAATTTTGTTCTGGATATTGATTTGAGAAAATATTATGCATTAAGAAAAACCTCAAAGGTTGGTAACCAAGACGGAGAATAGTATTTCCAACTGAGCTAAGTCTGCATTTCACATAAACAGATTAGAGTTTAGAGACAGTACAAGCTGGCCAGTTGTTAAGTAATGTGATAATAGGCTACAAATTATCAGTCTATAAAAAAGGGGAAAATGTCACAGAAGTAGTTCTTCACTGCAGAATGTTTTGAATAAACCTTTTTTTTTGACACAGTTAAAAAATATCTCAGAACACACAAATATCTCAAGGTGTTATTAAATAATGTGAATAAAAATGATAATAAAAATGCATGGAATTGATGAAAAATTGAACTTTTTTTCCCCTAAAGCCCTTGCTCTGCATTTAATTTTCTTAAAACACGTTGAAGATAGATAATTCCATTCTGATTACTTATAGTTTAAAAATCTCAACAAATGCTGTAACAGGGCCTCGATGTTACTCCAAGACCTGTAAATGCTCTCCATATGAAGCAGAAAGGTGGTAGCAACTAAATGATCTCTGGATGCTATTCTACTCCAACAGCAGTGAGTTCCAAGGTAAGAATTTCTGTCTTGGTGTTAAGGTAATTCTGATCTGGGGTTTTAAGACGAACATATCTCTGTCAATCATGCTTTAGGGTTCTGTGTAGTAATAGAGTATTAAAAAATTGTAAGCATGACACAAACATCACCGATTTAAAAACTTTAAACAACTACATGGGCAACCTTCTGTTTCATACATAAATAAAATTAAAACAAGATGACTTCCTTTTTCTTTTTTTTTTTTGGGATAACTACATTGATAATTTAACCTACACCTTTTGAAAATAATGATTAGAATGATATATGTTAATTCATATGTATGTACAATTGGCACAGTTAGTATTACCCACAGTTGCTGGGCATTGCACTCTGAGCAGATGGTAATTGTGCACACACTCTGAAGCTGAAGCACTAACCCAGAACACACAGCATAGAATGAAACATAACTGAATTACTTTCCATGCATTTCTCTTTCCACTCTCAGTCATACTCAGTGACTGAAAACCTAGAATGACCTTCTCTCCTTTTAAACTCTCTATCCACTTTCCTTTCCATTTGTCTTACTCTCTCAAACACCAAACTGAGCCCTAGGCCATGGATTTCACCTGAGAGTTGCTTGCCCTAACCTGTGCAGTGCTTGATGGCTATGTATCTTCTTCTGTATATTTTTATCTACTTATTTTACAAGTGAGAGCTGTGTCTCTCTGCTTCTCTCAATGCAGTGCCTAGCACCATCAGGTCCCACTCTCTATCAGCAATTGTGAAAATCTTTTAATCAAGCTGTAGCTCCAGTAAAATTTTTGGAAGGCAAAGCTGCTGCTGTGTATTAAGAGATGAAATACAACAAAGTGCTACCCCTTTGGTATTCACTTTTTTCTGTTCTTTAGCTAGCTTACCTGTGGCACTGTGGGTCTGCTTCTCAGTTGTGGTAATACTGCTTTGACAGAATGAAGGCTCTAAAAGTAGATGTAGAACATGCCCTCAAACTCCACCTTCTACGGTGAGCCCTTATCCTGCAGCCTCTGCACAGCGTCAAAAAGGCTAAGGGGGTTTACGGAAACCGTGCTTCCAGAGCCCAAATATGGGCCAAACTGGGGACTCAAGCAGTTTCAACCTGTGGATTCTACATTTTTTCAGGGAATCTGATGAAGGTATGTAAAGAAAATATGCATTTTATCAAGCTTCAATCGTCAGCACAAAGGTCATACCTCCATTGGGAAATTCCTACAAACTGGAAGTTAGCAGAAAACTTTGAAATATTGGTGCTTGATCCATATCTGGTCAGGGATAACAGAAAGTAAATTCACATACAGAAACCACAAGACCCCACCTATGCCAAGATATAGGTGTTTAAGTCCTGTTTATTCTCCTCCCACTCCATTAGCTGTATTAATTGAGATTCAGGTAACAGGGTATAAATAAAAAATCTGGATTGTGCTAGTGTGTTCTAGTGAATGAAAAAAAGCCATCTGCAAAAATAGGTGATTAAAAATATCTGCTTAGAAATAACAATTTGAAATGCGATTACACATCTGTATTTTTTCACTGATGGTTGAATGTGGCAGTTTATGGAATATACATAATTTTCCTCTTCCAGATTCCTCCCAGTAAGTAGAGGAGGTCATCCACCTTTATTGGTAGCATTTGCTCTACAGCAATTCACTGTCCTTCAGCAGCATCAAAAGCCTCTAATCAGCCCTGTAGTGTGGACCCCAGCTGGAGAATGCTGTATACAGTAGTGAACACGGTTGCTGTTCAGAATGAAAATGTACTGCTCTATTTGCTTAAAGCTACAGGCAGCAAGGCACCATTCCTTGCATGTTAGTGAGTTTGGATTTGATCTTTAGAAAACTGGTGTTCTGAGAATTTGCAGCTCTTGGAAGGTGGCAGTGTTTACAAGAAGATGATTAAAATGGCTGAAGATTTGCATGCAACTGTCCTGTCCCCCCAGCCACATACTATTTTTTGAATAATTCAAGAAAATAAAAAAAATACACCTCTGTATAACACCCTGTTTATCTGACAAAGAAAAGAGCAGAAGATGTAAAGCATGCAAACATTTTTTTGTGTATAATTTTAGCACAACAGTTGTTGGCAGTCTCCCACAAACATCTATTCCCAGGCAGAAATTAGTCTCCAAGAAATACACAGACATGATTGTTTACCAGTAAGGACAGGACCCAAGACATACCCTCTATAAATGTAGTGTATGACAATACTGTTGCCTGAAGATGTCTTCATAAATGCATTTAGCAGATCTATCAGATGTGATACTTGACACACTAATTCCTCAAGGCACTGTACAGAAGAATTAATCAACTGTATGCAGAAAAAAAGATACAGGCAGAAACTATAAAAAGAAGGTTCACACATGTAATTCTTACATTTTATGGCTTTTAATAACTCCAATGAATGCAGCCAGATAACAGAAGTTTCCTCAATAAATGCACCCAGGAAACCAGTGAAGGTAAGTGAAGCTGTGCAGGAGACACTACAGCAGCCAACAGAGAACAGCCAGTGGCCAGAAATGAGGTTTTGCACTTACATCGCTGATAAAGTAAAAAAAAGCTAAAGCCAGAAATAGTCCCAAACCCACCAGCTGTGATTAGACCACAGCCATGCAGGTGAGGAAGCAAGGGAGAAAGGGCAAAGACCCAGTCAGTGACTTTCATTCATACATGAGGTAGTGCTGTGGGGAACTGGGGGGGCAGGCCACAACCTTTTGGCCCCAGTCATGTGGAAGCTGGTGAGGAAGTGATGAAACACAAAGGAGAAAGGCAGCCATCCATGCCATGTACTAGGCTTACTCCAAATGAATACTGAAATCTGCCTGTGAAAGTAGAGCGTGAATTCTGCTAAGTTCTACTAAGACATCTTGGCCAAGAATAAACCAGAGTAATTTATGAATTCTGCTAAGTTCTATTAGACATCTTGGCCAAGAATAAACCAGAGTAATTTTCCATGTGGAGACCAAATATCTATACAAAATGTTTCCTTTTCTGCAAAGAAGGAGAGAAACAGATGTGTCAGGGCAGCCTGTGCCTTCAACACCTTCCTTATCCATGTCAGCTGTACCCTGACCCTTCTCCTGAATGGTGCTCCCTTTACCAGTCACTCAGAACAGATCTTTGGGCTGCATCTCTGGCTCATAAGCTCATCTATGTTCCTACTTGTACAGCTTTTTTCCCCTGGCAAACTTCCAATACTTTCATAAAATATTTTTTTTTAAAAGCTGACTTCTAAAGCATTAGTTATTCATTTAAAGTACGCACAGCACAAGAATAAAACAACATGCAGGGCTATAAATATTTTTCCTTTACTAAACGCTTGATCTTGCAAGCATTATTACCCTCTTTTCATTACAGCTACTCCCATCCTTGGCTAGGAGAAACATCTGTATACTGTGTGAGACCATGAAGCCCTGTTAGCATTCACAGATATTTTCAGTGCAGTGCTGGGAAAGTACTCAGCCCCCTTTCTCCCTTTTCCTCACCAGGGCAGGGCTGGGAACTGTAAAACTTTTCTAGAACATTGGAACTAGGCTAACAGTACTCCACCCAAATAATAGCTTTCCCATCATTTCCCTTGGAACATCAGGTATTTTCTAGATTATCCTCATTATTACTGTGTGTGAGGGAGATTTTCCCAATAGTCTGTTGATTTTAACTCTTTACAGGGGGAAAATGTTAGAAAGGTAAACTGAGGTACATGAGAGAGAGAGAGAATAGTTTTTTTGTTCTTTAGTCTCTTCATGCTCACATTTTCCATGACAACCCTGAATCAGTAAGAAGAACCTGTCATGGAGTGTACAAAGTGGGGATATTAATGAAAATTTCTTTGACTTAAAAGCAACATAGACAAATGCCTAGCAGGGAAGTTCTTGTTTTCTTTTTGTTTTCTTTTTTCTTCTTTTTTAATAATGATCCATAAATTCATGCTTGTCTTTAGAATACAGCTAAATCCTAAGAAAGAATGACACACCACATATTTTAAATAACTACTATAATAATCAATTTCATGGGTTCTCCAAGGTTGAGAGCAAATTAACCAATCAACCTCCACTTTAATCAACTCTTAGGTGATTAGGGCAAGTGATTTGCAAGGCAGCATGAACAACACACATCAGCTTGCTGAGTTTCTGCTGACTCAAGGAGCCTTCTGTGTTTGCATAATAGATCTAATAAAGATTGAGAACTACAGCTGTGGAAGGCTGCCCGATATGAAATATTCTGTGAAGGATGTTATGATGATAATCTTTCTACTGCTGCCATACAAATAAGTCAAGTTGTATATATGTTTTGTTTGCACATATGCCCAATTACTGGCTCACACCTCTCAGTGCAGCTTTTCAAAACAGTAATAAAAAACACAGGCTGCCTCTATTTAGATACCTAATATGACTAATCAAGCAATTCTGTTCAATGTCATTGTGCTTCTTCCTCAGAAAAAGCTCTTCTGACCATCTTAAATGTCCTCCTAAGAAAAAAAAAACCACTCCTGAATGTGAAGCTCTCATCAGGGTCCAGTCCTTACCTGGTGACATAGAGAGATGAAAGATACTCAGTGGTTCTGTAACCTGTAAGTGGTTCTACTATGTGCAGCATGTTTTCCTGAGAACTTAAGTGCCAGTATATACCACATTCTCCCCAAATGCAAGATGGGATGTGAGGGAGAACTATTTCTTTGAATCGGGACAACATAAAAGCCTTAAGTCTAGGATGCAGTCTAAGTTATCCAGAAGCCTACTATGCTGAACACCTGCAGATTCAGGTGTTTCCCCAAGAAAGATGCAGTTGTTCAGTATTCCTGAGGAGTTATCCAAATAATATTAATATTACTAACAACAACAATTTTCTGGGCACTTTCTCTGGTAAGAACATGTGCAGATAAATCAAATAATTATACAACTGAATCTAGGTATTTAAAATAGCTGAAACTACTTGTATCAATGCAGTGCCTCAGGTACACATACTCAGCTCCTCCTGTCTGCAGGGACAGTTATGTGCTGTGATGTAAGAAACACAACTGGCCCTTTTGCTAAAACCATCTTTTCTCTCCTGGCTTATTACAGCTCCCGCTCCACTGAATCACAGCAGGATTTTCTGGTCTCTTCTTGCCTCAGATACATTCTCACAGTCATAATCTTGTATAAATCAACAACTTAGTGCTGGACAGTCAGATCTCTGGTCCACTTGAGGATATGGGAATCTCAGCTACTTTCACAGGCTCCTGTCACTCTGGGACTTGGTGAGAAAAACAGCCCAATGTTGAAAAACAATGTGAGATCATCATGGGGCAGTATTTTTCTGAATTTTCAGACAGTCTCAGGAGAGGCAATCACTGTAGCTTCTGAAGCTAGACAAGAAACTTTCAGACCCCAAAGCTGACTAAATTGTAAGAAGAAATTGCATTGGGCACTCTGAGACAGATTTACTAGACACTCCTTCCCACAGCTGACATGGGAGACCTTCTGGAAGTTACTACTGCTTAATATCCAGCCAAACTTCGCATGTGTTGTGGCAGGTAACATTTTTTGACAAAACTGACTTTAGTATCTTGTCAGTAGCTTGCAGCCTCTAAATATACAGTTCAGCACCCACAGAAATCAATGAAGGCTCCAAATAGTGGAAAATTAACAAAGGGCTGATATACAATTTTTTAGCCAAGAAATGGGTTTTACTCTGCATCCAAGTACCCAAAACATGTTTTAAAAAGTAAATTAACGTTCAGAAAGGTATAACTGAAGATAGGCTGTGCAATGTTACAAGGACATTAAAGCTTTTTTTTGTCAGGAACTTAAAATCTAAATAAAAAAATTAAAATTCAAGCAACTCTATAAAACTATCAACCGAAAAACATCTGCCTTTTCACACAAGAAACCAAAGAAAGACATTCCTTAAAAAGTCACCTTTTTTTCCTCACTTATTTATTTGCAGATTTACATGTATTTATGTTCAGAAGGAGTTGTTCTCAGCCTTAATCAGATCAACATGCTTCTAAATGTATATATTTTTCATAAACTTGGGTGGGCTACTAATCTGTGTAGCCCTAATAAAAAGAACTGTGTGGCAATTAGCTCTAACCCACCCTTATATATAAGCACTATTACATACCAGGAGCAAATTATCGGGACAAGTCATTAGAGTTATAATAAAGAGATCTGGAATATATTGAATGTCTGGTTACATAAACACACAATCTACCATACCCTAGGAAATTAAAGGAAATATTATCCAAAGAAAAATAATCACTCTTTATTTCTGTTATAATATCTTCATTTTTTCAAATATTTTCTCATTTTGTCATATAAGACATTTTAAATCAAACTGTGAAACGAGAAATGTTAAGTGGCAAGTCTTTCAGGAAACCTTTTTCTGAGGAACTCAAAAAACAATCCACTTGCAATATTTCTCTGTCTGAATTTTGTGGACAAGACCTAAATTTCAACTTGTGTTTTGAAAGAGAGAAAAGAGACAGGTACCGAAAGCAGCTGGTGCAACGAAATAGCTTCGGTTCATAGAAGTCTTCAGACTGCTCATGTGAACAGGCTGTTGTAATTTCCTACTATCTTCAGAGTCATCTACTGCTTGTCACGAGAACCGAACCAGACCTACTTCCCATCTCTTCTGTAAATCCTTGCGCACACAGGTGTGCAAGGTGTGCCCATGGTGGGAGGATCTGTGGCCAGGCCACTGCTTTAGCTCTTGGCAACATCACCACTGGCTTCCATCCCCAGCTGCCCTCTGAAGGAGCAAGCCCACAGTCAGTCTGGATTGTGGTGGTCATTAGCAGTGCAAAATCAAGAGTGGACTGAGGTGTCTTTAGGCTGTAGGAAGCACATCAAAGGAATAATGCTCAAGGCACTTGGGAGTGACCCAAGGAAGGGAAGAACCGACATATCAGCATGAGAAATTACTCATCAGCAGAGTAATCCCCCACAGGGCTCTCAGGGTTAATCAATTTATACTTTATGTAAATCACAGATGAACCAGTCACCTCTTTGCTGGCACTGTGGTCTTTAGCAGTCTCTCTTCTACTGGATTATTTTAACATTCTTGTGAGTCTTGTAACCCCATAAAGTCACTGCAGTATTGCTCAGTTTCAAACCATACCTGAGCTCAGGAGCACTCCAGAAGCATGAAGGAACGTACCTTTCAGCATCTGTGTACCACTAACTTTCCAGCCAGTAGTTGTCTTGTATACACAGAACTGCTCATTCATTACAGCTCTACCAACAGTGAAAGCACCAGATTTCAATATAAACAGCCTGTGCAGGTACAGAGAAGCCAGTTTTTTGTTTAAAAATACATCTCTAAACCAAAAAAGTAACACCATAATTTTGTTATTTACTGTATTTTGAATTAAAGCAATGTATCAACTTGTATCAAGCCATTTGCTTTATTCTTACTCATAAGCTATATTTCCTGGTTATTTGAAACTCTCATCATTTTGAACTATACTGAAAATAGGAAAAACTGGTCTCAGTGAAGAGTCTTGATAACAGAGTTGAACTCTGTAGCTAGGCAGACAGAGCATGATAATTTGGTCTGCATACAAACTCGCCACTGACTCCCAGTTATCTTCAGAAGCTCCATTAATAAGGCGAGGCCACAAGCCATGGCTCAACACCTAATTGAAAGTTTGGCCTTTGATCCCAGAAGAGGAACTTTACTCTTTCATTAAGGATGGCCAGGTCTTGACTTCTGTCCTGAAGACGTGTAATACACCAGAGAAGTTTGCTGTTTCTGTTTGTTCTCGGGATCTGCTCACATACATAAACATGTGCCTAGTCTCTTCAAGACTTGAAAACTATTTTATTTGCCAGAAGATAGCAGCATTCAGTCCTTATAAAATAATTATATTTTTTTAACGTAAATGCTTTTAATTACATAAGTCTTTTTTTAACATTACCATAAGTAAAGGAAACTAGCCAGAAATCTTTTTCCTGGGACTTAAGGAAGAAAGGTCAAACATTTCCTTTAATTCTGGTCTTTGACACATAAACCTTAAAACATGGCCAAGAAACTACACATCTGGCACTTTTGTTCTTACTGTATTAATCTGTTCCCATCCAGTATGAGACCTGAGTTAATGAATCACTGGTGCTGGATATGATCCTCAGGGAAGTTTTGAATTTACTGTGCTGTGTTTTATATTGATGGCATGGTGCTGCAGAACTAAAACAGACACCTGCCCTGGCTCAAAGGCATGTCTTTCACATGATTCAACTAATAAAGTTATATGAATAGGAATTTATTACTGAATTTTATGAACACTAAAGTCACAATTTATATAGTCCAAGGCTGGTCTGATCCTTAAGATGCTACAGTATGTTATGTTGCAGTGTTCTGCTAAATAAACTGAGCTGGCTGTGAATTAGCCTGAGTACCAGAAAGAATATGCCCATATTAGCATACTGGTCCAGTAATACATAACACCCTGACCTACCTTTTTCTAAGCTAATATATCAGCTAAAATTATTTTAATGGAAGTTACTGATCAAATTACTGCTGTTTTTATTTGCTCAGTTGCACTCAGCATTCAGTGATTGGTCTGATCAGGCACCACGACTAGAGACACCCTTCCAAAAGTCTGTCATTTCTCACCTAGGCCAGGCAGTTTTTTCTGAACTACCCAGAAGAAGGGATTAAATAGGTTAGTTGATCTGTTTCCTCTCTTATGAGCAGCCTGGCGTAGGCCTGAGGGAGAGCACTGAGCTCAGGAATGCTGATGAGATTCTACATTTATCTTCCTGATGAAGAGGTTGTATCTCTATTCTCTTCTTTTCACACAGTTTCTGCCTTTTCAGTCCTCTTGTATTACTTGCACTCGGCCAAGGTACTCATAAAGACCGTGTTCTCATTTTTGTTCTCCTCCTGAGGCCTGGACTCCAGGGCATTCTGTGCCTTGCCATATGCAGCAAGGCTGCTCCAGGGCTCTTGCTCTGGCTGAACAAGCACGGCTGGCTGTGTGAAGTATGGGAGTGTGCCCTCCTTCCCCCTTTACAGCTGACCTGCTGCTGCTAACTGGACAGAGGGATAACCCTGATGCCTGGATTCAAACAGCAAGTGAGTCTAAAGAAAACAGTCTATCTGTTATCCTCATGGGGAACAGGAAGGGTTTTAATCATGGAACTCAGCCTTTACCCCCTGTTCTCATGGACAATCCCTTTTGTGTCCTTTACAACAGAATACAGAGAAGTACTCAATGCAAGCAGATTTCTAGATAATGATACCAATTCAAATATATTTTATTAGTATTTCCCCGCATATTTAGTCAACGGCTTTGTAAGGCCAAAGTTGAAAGATGCTACAATTTTACAGGGAAAGCAAAAGAGTCAGGAAGATATATAAACTGCCTTAGCATAAGAGGAAACAACATGCAAAACTTTAAAACTGCTGCTTTTACAGCTCCAAATCAGTGTCTATTGAAATTATTGCTTCCTGAATCAGTCCTTCCTTGCTGAAGACTTTCAAGGCACTTACCCATTCTTGCCGCTCTTCAAGATCTCCCAAATCATTATTATAGTCACTAAATTAGGAGAGATGATTTGCAACTTATTGTCACTAATCTGTGTTTGTCTTAACAACACCATTTCCAGTCTTTATTACAGTCTATAAACGGAAAATTAATGAGAAGGGTTCAAATTGCCTCACTGAAACTAACTAAAAAATGAAAATATCTACAATGAAAGAACCATAGTCTGGTGCTGTATAAATATGGTTTTGAAACAAGTCAGGCTATTAAGGCTCACCCAGCCTCCAGTACTAGACAAGACTGAAAGCATTAACATCCCAGCTCCAAAGAACAAAGGCCCAGAGAGGATCTGACAAGGGCTGGAAGCTGAACTTTAAGAAATAAACCACTATTTAGAAAAAAAATAGATACAGTTTAAAAACCTTGATTACTTTTCTACTATATTTATTACAAGACAACAGTTCCCACTTTCTTATATTTACTAAATCTTTTCCCAGGGTTTTTTATGTGTTCTGTACACATGCATGATGCATGACTGGCATTCTGTCACACAGTAACAAACACAGCAACAAAAACGTCCCACTAAACAATATAATTTAAAACACTAATTAAAATATATACTCTCAATTATTTTTTCAAAGTCTAACCCTCCTTCCTTCTCTCACTGCCCTTTGCTTTTTTATCAATATAACAGGATATGTAAGACAGAATATCTATGTAAGCCATGCCCTCACTATAGCTGTAAATTATGTTTTTTATTCCCTTTGAACTCAAGTCCTATCTAGTAAAGGAAACTATACCTACACAGAAACTCAAAGTTTTAGTTTGCTAATGCCCTTGATGACTTCATCAGTCTCTGTGCTAGTAGGATGATGTTATGTTACTAAACTTAAGCAGGAAGGGACTTTTTTTTCAGAGGCAAGCAATCATAAAACAATCAAGGCATCCAGTCTCAGTTAAAAGCCACCAAATTTTCCCAACTCCTTTACAATGCTAGGACAGCTGCTTCAGAAGAATCTTTTTAATTTCTAAAACATATGATGCTCAGTTCTATTTGTATCAGTATTTTCTCAAAAGACAAATAGTCCTTTTTCTTTTCCAGTCTTTCCTTCTAGCAGAAAGAACATTATGTTAGGCTGAATAAATCAAGGTGTTTCTTCCTTCTCTTCTGGAACAGTATATAAGTTTCCCTGTACATTCCAGTAAACTTTTTCTGTTACACCTTGGAATCCTCTTTCTTTCCTAAGAGACCAGTGTACTCATCATTCCAAAAGAAATCTTCAACACTATCAGGGTTGCCTATACAAATTATTTTACCAGACATATCCTCAGACCACACCTTTTCCACAGCTGTGTTCACTGGTGATTCTTAACTCTACTGTGATCAACTAAAAGGCCCAGAATTTTTCCTTCCCCATTGTTTTCATTTGTATTGCTTCTAGATTATAATATGAACTGCTGCTTCACAATTTGAACAATTAATCCCACCTCTACAGACCATAATCCAGTTTTCTTGTGACATTCTTAATCTCCTGCTAGCAGGCATCCCTTATCCACTTCTCATCTAGTGTCATTAGCTTGTGTCTATTTTCAGTGCCTGGGTCATTAATAAAAATATTAATATTAGTCCTAAGAGTGGTCCTTGAAGACTTAACTGACTGTAGCCTTCCTTCCCCTTTCAGCATAACCCTCTGTCTCTTCTTTTTAGCTGGTGCCTTATCCACTTCACAGTCCTTGCTGTAATTCCCATCTCACCTGCCTTCACCAATAATTTCCCATGTGGCACCAAATGCTGTCCTGAAGGCCAGAAGCATTAGAACTACCACATTTCCCTTGTCTTCAAACAAGCTATTAGAAAAATTGGGAAACAAGGGTTGAGTTTAGATAAAAATCTCAGTAAGAAATAGGTCCTGCACCAAAGGGAATAACAGGAAAGGAAACACTCATGTCAGGGAGAAAAACGTAGGCATAAGGATGCTGTGGGCCTTTGAACAAAATAGGTGCCATTTAGAATTTCTTGGAATGACTTTCTTGGAAAAGAAAGAGTACATTAAGAATGTTGGGTCCTAGATGAATTTTTATTTTTCAGGATGAGTGAAGAAGATTTTGAGGTGTTCAGAAATAAGCTGACAGAGAAACTCCCCATGAACAGTCCTGGGCAATTGCGCTGCAGAGTCTGATGACGAGTGAGAGTTGAGTCACTTGTGTTTCAGGCAGCAGCATTGGCCTTTTTCGATGCATGGATCACTAATAGTGATGAAGCAATTATCCATGTGTGTGACATGGTTATACTACTAAATTAAGCTAATTGAGGTGCCTCTTCTCTCCTTTGCTCCTCAGTTCCTGAGTCTTCCAGGTGTGTCCAACAAATCTTCTGATAGAAGCAGATCTTTTTTTTTGCTGCCTCACAGACTGTGACATGCACACAGGCAGTGCCCAGCTGCTGTGGAGGGCATGGTTTACATCACAGATAACTCAGATGTGCAACTTAGCTACATTTTTTCCCTGCCACTGATTTATTCACACAAGTATTGAAGAAATTACCCATGGTTTTCAGTGTGGACTTCTTGATCTCATATGTTTTAGATTAAGTAATTTAAATTATCAAAGCAAATTCTGACACTTGTATATGCCATTGCTGAATGGGTAAGTTCTTTGTCAAGTGTGACATCAATTACTACATCACAGGCTATAAAATGGACTTTTGAAAAAAGACAAAAAACCAAAACCAACCAAAAAATGTTCAAATTGACATTTTTCGTTGCTATTCTTTTCAGTCAACATTTTAAATGCAAGATAAAATTTAAATTTAAAATTCAATTCTCTTGGAAAAGTAACAAGTAATTTTTAAAATGGACTCATTCCACTTCAAATCCAGATGAAAACTGACTCGGCCACATGCTCAAGTTTAAAAAGAAATGTGCACTTGTTTTTAGCTGTTAAGAGTGTCTTTTTCTTTTTCAAATAGCAGGTTCATAGGGTTAATATGAAAATAAAGCCTTTCCTATCAGCTCATGATGACAATAGAGCAGCATAGGATATTATGATCTGCAAGTGATGTGAATTCATGTATCCTGCATGCTACAATTGGGAACTTCATTTCAGACCTGAGTAAATTGGCATGGCAGGGGCAGCAGGAAGGCAACTCAAGGAAGGAATCCTAAGGACCAGCCCAGTAGCACAGAGTGGCCCCAACCTTTTTTTCTGGCCTCAAGAATGAAATAACAGATGTCAAGATTCTTTGTTATAGTCCTGTTGTGGCTTGCCTATAGATTGGGATATTTGAATTTCATCTCCCTGCCTCCACCAAGAGTTTCTTTGAAAGCCTGGTGACATTGGCTTTGTGTAGGTGAGGTGGATTTCCTCTATAGTTCGTGTAGGCACAGTAGCGCTTGAAATGCAAAACACAAACATTTTCTTAACAGCGCTAAATGTCCTCATTATTCGAAGGCATGGAAACAGGCCAGAAACTGTTCAGATTACCAGTGAACCATTCAAGCTAGCTTTACAAAAGTAGGTATTATAACATGTGAGAAGGTAGAGAGAAAAGTGACAACTCTGTTGACTGTAGGAACAAAAGCAGCGACAGTATAGTTTATAGTGCTTAATCCCTATAATCTGAAAGGTGAGAAAGGATCAAGAGGACTGTATTAACTCAAGTATGTCTGATTTTAAGGTTATAGTTGCTGCTGAGAGATAATCAAGCACATATTTTAGAACAGTGTGTAAAATGGAAAGGAATAATTTCATACCTGACACTGGAATTTCTTATTTCAGAAAAAATTATTTATCAGATACTGCCTAAACAAAAACTGGTGCAGAAGCAGGCAACATAGGGTTCTCCTGCATCCTTCAAAAGACAATCACTATCATTTTAAATAAAATAACATTAAAACAAAATGAGCTTTGATGGGCTGAAGAGCCTTTTTTCCTTCCAACATTCCTGATGTTCTTCATAATGTGCCTTTTTTAAAACATTACCCCCTCAATTAACTCATAATTGCTGTCCATGCCATATGAATTATGCAGGATTTGATGTAAATTCAGATTCCCTGGCACCAAACAAATCTAAGGGCATTTCAGAACTTGGTGTAATTACAAAAGCAATCCCTTTAGACCGAGAAAGAAAATGAGTATCATCTTTTTTCATCCTGGTTGATTTGTATGGTGCTCCTGTGCTAAGTTCCCCTTGGGCTGCCATGAAAGTGCATGGATTGGATCTGACTGAGACGGAATTCATTTTCCCCACTGCAGCCCTCATAGAGCTGTGCTGCATCGGAGCTAGAAAGGTGTTTCTAACACACAGTGTTTTGGCCCCTGTTGAGCAGGGCTGGCATAGTGTAAGGGCTGACTCTCCAAGATTCACCCCTTACCAATAGGCTAGGGGTGGGCAGGAGCTGGGGAGGAGACAAAGCCTGGAGAGCTGACCCAAAATGACAAAATACAATAAAAGCTAAGAGAAAGAAGAAGGTGAGGCGTGTTTGTTTTTACAACATTTGTCTTCCAGAGCAACCACTATACATACTGAAACTCTGCTTCCTAGAAAGGAGTTGTACATTGTCTGCTGATGGGAAGCTGAGAGTAAATCTTTTGTTTTCCTTTGCTTCTGCTGAGGAGGGGAGTGATAGAGAGGCTTGGTGTACACCTGGCAGCCAGCCAAGGTCAGCCCACCACCGTGCAATAGCAAGGAAGATCCTACTCTGGTGTAAATGAGCACAGTTTAGGAGAAATTGAGGGATCTAGACCAGTTTACACCAGTGATATCTGTGGCTGCAATTTCTCCTCAAATTTTATCCTTGGTGAGATTTTTACTGAAACTCTAACTCAACTAGAGTCTAATGGAAAATATTACTGAAAAAAGAAAGCAAAACAAATCTTGCAATGTACTATGCTCTGAATTATTCAATTGTTGAAAGATTCAACATTTATCCAGAGTAAGAGGAACAGAAGCAGTAAATTGGTGCATTGAAATATATGGCACCTTGTAGAACAGTGGACAAAGGAGTAAGAGAAGAGGCAATGGGAAAAACTGAGGCATAGGAAGTTCCACCAGAATATGAGAAAGAACTTCTTTACTGTGTGAGTGACTGTGCACTGGAACACATTGTATAGAGAGGGTGTGAAGTCAAACTGTCTGGATGAAATCTTGTGCAATATATTCTAGGGTGACCCTGCTTGACCAGGGAGGTTGGGCCAAATGACCCATGATAGTCCTGACCTTCTCCTTCCTTCTGTGTGATTCTATGAATATTCATCTAACTTGTTACATCTGTGTTTGTTTCTAGAATCAGGCTTATAAGAGAATAAATAAAATATGCTAGGAGGGAGTCTAGATTCTAAGCGATCTCTAATGCTCTTGGAAAGTAACAGACTCTCAACAAATGTAAAAAATATAATAAGATTTATGTGCATCAAAATTTTTCAGTATACCTAGCACAGAAAAATCTATTTCTGAAATTTTTTTTAGGATGGGAATATATTTGATCAGCAAAAATCCAGATGTTTACTATATTGTCCAGACATAAAAAAACTCAGCTTACTGATAGCCTTGATATCAAGGTGATTGGTGGGAATTTTCACTAAATACAAGATGAGAGAAGGCAAACTAAGTAAGATGAGGTGCTCCAGGTTGACTTCCATGTGCATTTCTTAGCTAATGTGCTATTTTCAGTTCAGAGACAAACAAATTTGATTCTCCAAATCTGCAGATGGGGTGGGGTGTGTTGCCAGGGTTGAGGAGATCCTAATGAAGCAGCAACAAGAAATGCTTGGAGGACCTGAAAAAGCAGCAATAGAGAGAGAAGACAAAAATCAAGTAGGGGAGACAAGATATCAAGAAGATACTATGACCAGTAGCACAGGTGGATTGCACACCAAATCAACAGTTCTTAAGGCCTACAGATTTTCAGTCTGAATTTTCTCCAGTCCAAGGGAATTTGGGCTAATGAAAAGCTTTGCATTTAAACAAATTTGACACTGAACTTGACTAAACTCAGCCTTGAGCTTTAATGATTTATTTTTCTTCAATACCAGGAGACATAAAATTGCAAGACAACACTGAACAGATTTGGGCCAGAAAGCCTCAAATACAGAGATCCCTAAAGAGTCAGGTGAATGAAAGCTTAGTAAGACGCTCTCCAAATATGTTTTTCTCTTAGATTAATTAAATGATTAATTAAACAACACTACCATCAACATATATAAATACAGTTCCTTTTTTTAACTACTCCAATCTGACTGTAGCTCAGATTCAATGATACAATGACATTTTTATCTTCTTAATCCATTTAACAAAGATGTGCTCTCACCAGTACAATTACAAGAAAGAATTTCTGAAATACATCAAGCACACCAATACAACTGATAAGACTGTGGTTTTCAGCAATTTTGCTATTGTGTTTGCTGCCCCTGATCACTCTAGAAAACTTGTGAAGCTGCACAAGTAGGAGGGAAGATGGGCTATAAGCCATGAAGTGCCTGTGTTTAACATCCTGCTATTGACCCTGCTGTCAGGGATGTTTATGCAGCCCTTCTGATGGATTGCCTGAGTATATTATGATCTTTATTGCAAGGAATGTATGAAAAACAAAAGTGTGACTATTCCTCCTTTACAGAAGAAAGGTGAGAGTCAAGAAAGATGATGTGATTTTCCTGAGACAACTTAAAAAAAAATAAAACTATGTGAAATCAAGGATACTTAATTCACCATGGCCAAACTCAGGCTTCCTCCTCTACAACAGGAGATAAGTAAAATTCTGCCTTCAGTTTTAACCTGGTAATCACATTAATTTATCTTAGTGTGTGTGTTGGGGGGGGGGAAATAATCCAGCTCCTTTCTCAATATGCTGCAAACACAGAACTTTCTGTCAAAATAAAGAGTTGGACAATCAAACTGAATAGATACTAAGTTCCATACAATATTAAAATAATTGCTACCAGTATTCATCATCTTTAGTATTTCTGGCTTCTGGTGGTATTTCCTGACTGTCTATAACAGGAATCATTAATATTATCCCTGCTTTGCTTCCTCTTTGTCTCCCCCTCCCCCTCCTTTTCTCTCTTTATATGGAGACAAGCTCTGTAGTCTCTACTGAAAACTGAAGTCTAACCATCTAATTGTTAATCAGCCAGTAGAGAGTGGCTGATAAAGCAAAACACCCTGATGGCTTCCATTTGAGAGTGTAAAAAAATTAGGCAAAATTGATCTTTGGTGTACTCTTACCATAACTTTTATTTCTGGGTACTTGTAGCCCTAAATCCACATTCTTACAATCAAATGTCCTTCCTTTTCAACAAGCATTATTACAAATTTGAAGTCAGTTGATGGTTTGCATTGACTTGAAGAGGACAACAGTTAAATGATGTGCCCAAGGTCATATAGAAAGTATGTATGAGGATGAGGAAGATTTTATTAGCTATGTACATTAACATTTTTTTCTCTCTTGCTACCACAGCTCTAAAATTTATTGTCATTTCCCTAGGTAGTGCCCTGTATTGCTAGTCTGAAATCATCGGAAGCAAAATTACTTGTTTTCAGAGGTTTTTTAAGTATCCTAAAAAGATTAGGGGGTCTGACTTTATTTTCTGACACTTGGAAATAAAGTTGCATTGCTACCGAAACAAAATTCAAGAGTAATTATGTTTCTGTCTAAATATTTGTCAGTAAAGCTTTTTATTCCACCTCCCCTTCAAAGTCTGCTACATTCAAAATAGTTAGTCACACCACAGAGCAGAGATTCCTTTCTGAACATTAGCCATCCAATCCAGCTTTTTTTAGAAGCCACCAAGAAAACGGTGACCCCTTCCACACACATATAATACAGACAGTCACTCATGCATTAACAGCCATAAACCCCCAAAGGTCGTTTCCATGACAACCCCAGGGTCCTTAATGACCCTGACAGTTCAATGATTTTGTTTTGTTTGAGAGTGAAGGAATAATAAGTCTTCTCCCATCACCCCCTACCCCCTCTGCTGCACTGATATGCTGTTCATTATCTGATCCCAGGCTCAGCCCTGGAGACAGAGTGGCAGCCAGCTCTGAAAGACAAGAGCCTCGCTGCAGACAAAGAGCATCGAAGGAGCTGAGCGTGCTCAGCATACTGCAGCAGCACCAGCCTCATTAATTCCATCACTAGCCCAATGAGTTTAAGCAAGTGCCAGGGGTATTACAATAGTTTGTAGCAATATGTTGCATAAGTGAGCCCCAAATCACTGTACAGTTATTTAGAAAGTACATTTTACATACCACTAGCAGGAGTGCTTTTATTAATGATGTGTACCAGAAACACAATAAGACATTGCAGCTAGTCTGCAGCAAGACCTATAATTTTAATGACATGATGAATAAGGCAATTAATGTACTTCAATCTATTTCCCATATGTATCATATTTAACTACAGAGAACTAAAGAGATATCCAAGAGAAAGAAGTGTAATAATGCATCACTAAATGGGTAGGCTACTCCTAATTCTTTGAATGCACGTTTCTTAGTACTGCTCTTCAGCTGAACCTTCTATTCTTTTAATTAGAAATCAGCCACAGGCATAATGCAGACTTCCATTCCCAATATTAAATAGAGTCTTCATTAAATGCTATAGAAACGGGCTTGTTGAGCCAATGTCATTCTTTATGAAATTCCACTAAAAGCCACTTCCATTGTTTACATGAAACTATATACATCCATTTGATCCCAGTCCAGCATTACCTCGTCGTGGCTCTTACTACTGCCATATTAAACCAGCTCTTTGGTGACCTATTTTATGGACGGATGAATCTAAATTGCCTTCGTTTTCCTTCACTTCATAGATTAACTGTGCATTGAACATAAATGGTATAAATTACAGCTTCCGAAAGGTTTCTCCAAGTAGTATCAATGGCCATTGGCCTTACAGCTTTCAGAGCTGCTGCAAGCTGCAACTGTGTGGGGAGACCACAGTTGTGTCTTCCTCTTCCTACTTATACAGAGATCTCAAGGCAGTATCCTGGGACTAAAACACTCAGTACAGCTGAAAGGTCCCAGTCTTTATAGGTAGATATGCTACTGTTGGAGTAGTTTTGTACCTGTAACATAAGAGGTGGCCCAACCTTTCTTATGAGAAAAAGAAGTCTTTAATGTGCTTTAGATCCCATTATAACAATTTTGCTGTGTTCAACTTTATTGTATAACATTCAATCCTTTGATCTAGAGAAGTGTTTAACTTCAGATGGCTTTAGGAGAAACATGCTATGGCACAATCCCCTCAGGGTACACACATCCATAGAACACAGGCCCCGTAATGCAGCCATGCAGAAGAACTGTCCCTAACTCTTTAGTTCAACGCCCTGGCATTTATCCAAAAAAAATTTTAGACAAATGAATATTCCCAGAGAAACCATCTCCCTCAGTACTTGAACTCAATGAGCTGCTTGAATTTTTGCTGCTATTTGTATGTTACAGTCAGTCATTATTTGGAGAAAGTTACTCAGTATTTTCTGGGATAAAAAAATTTAACAATTTTTCTTTATTCTGAATAGTAGAATCTAATATGAATCAAACTACTTACAGAGGAAGTAGTCAGAGATAGGACTGGAGCACAGTCCTAGGTACTAGACCCTTATGCTCTTTCCTAGCACTCAATTTCCACTCCCTCAAATATAATGATACGCCTTTTAATCTTGCCTACACTCGGTTTATTCCTCTTCACTGCAACCTAAAGCAAGGTCACTGGAAAGTCAGAGACAACACAGCAAGTCCAAGTCTCATGCAGGAAAAAAGAGAGATTTAAAGAAAAAAGTTAGCATCTTGCTTCTACAGTTACTTGTTCCCAGCAGCATGTCTTGATTGTATACCACAAAGGTAATCCAAACTATCAGTTATAGCCACACTACAGCCTATGTGCTCCCCAAATACATTTCCTCCTGCATGTCATTGATGTTTCTCTCCATGTTGGCAGAGTTTCCCAAGTTCTGCAGAGCCTCCCCACAGAGCGCTATACATGCCTTCCTAAGCAAATCCTTTGCTCTCAGTTTCATTACCATGTTCTGTGTATACCCCACGTTATGCAGAAGTAGTCTTGGTCTGATAGCAATTAAATATGCCCAGAGGCCTGGATTCTCTCTTCGAGCGCTCATGCAGCTCTCATTAATGTTAATGTTGGCTATGCACCTTATCACAAGGAGAAGCAGGGAGATCCCTCAAAGTACCTAACCTGGGGAAAATCTGGCTGGGAAGCAAAATGATGTTGTGTGCATGCACATAGGATGCAGTTCTCTATTTCAATCTACTTTTCATAAACAGTGGAAAGTCTCCAATCCCACAAGGGAAAAAAATGAAGCACCTAATGTGTCAGGATTCTTATACAGCCTCCAAATGTAACCACACTATGTTTCTGCCCTTATAACAGTATAACACAGTCAGCTATGAAACACAATGTGTAGTCCTGTAGAAATTTGGGGATTTTTTTATTAGTTTTACCACAACCAGAGACACTCAGAGACCCTAAATGAGATTAGGATCCTACTGAAATCTCTCCTCAGAAAATGTGTAATATAAGTGTCTCTTCCCCAGTAAGTTTAGACATAAAATAGGCAAGACAGACAAAAGAAGTGGTTATCTCCATTTCACACCCTAGCAACAGAGGCATAAAGATGAAGTTACTTTCCCAAGTTTACAGTAACAGGAAGCAGGAACAGACGGCAAATTTCCTGAAATCTATCCCAAGTCTTTCACTACATCAGCGTCTTTTCCCAAATCTGAAAGCTTCATCTCCCATCTCATTCACTTCAACAGTTCATGAAACAAAAATGCATCCAAAAGGATCTTTTGTGGGATTCCCTCTTTCTTACATTTCCTCTTGTTAAAGGCATGAAGCACATAGTAAAATACAACACTTCAAATTCCTTTTCCAGCAGGGAACAAAAGACTCTCACGGGACCAGGTTTTACTACCTCTAGGAGAGGTGCTCCACCTAGAAAGTGAAAGATTGACCCAATATATAGGACATGTCCCCGCAGCTTTTACTTCTGTTTATAGCCCTAATTTGGCAGGGATTTTTAAAATTTTAAAAGTTGTTACTGTATACAGTTATGTACAAAACAAGCATGGTGCAAAAAGAAAAGAAGAAAAATGTGGTATAAATTGAATGACAATATGGGATTCGGGAGCAGATCATCCTGATACCCATCACATAGCACGTACATAGCAACCAGAGTATCAGGCCCAGCCACCACGAGTTCATGAAAGACAGGTCTGTCTTGAGAAACCTGATCTTCTGTGACAAAATAACACATTTTGTGGATGAGGGAAAAGCTGTGGATGTTGTCTATCTTAACTTTAGTAAGGCTTTTGATACCTTCTCCCAAAGCCTTCTCCTGGAGAAACTGGCTGCTTACTCATGGCTTGGACAGGTGCTCTGCTCTCTGGATAAAAAAATGCCTGTGTGGCCAGGCCCAGAGAATGGGGGAATGGACATACATCCAGCTGGTGGCTGGTCACCAGTCATGTTCCCCAAGGCTCAGTGTTGGTGCCAGCCCTATTTAATATCTTCATCTATGATCTGGATGAGGGGATCGAGTTTGCAGACAACAGTGAATTGGGTGGGAGTGTCAATCTGGCTCTCTACAACTACCTGAAAGGAGGATGTACCGAGGTGGGTGTTGGTCTCCTCTTCCATGTAACAGTGACAGAAAAAGAGAAAACAGTCTCATGTTGTGCTGGGGAGGCTTAGATTGGATATTCTGAAAGGGTTATCAAGAAGTGGAAGAGGCTGCCCAGGGAAATGGTGGAGTCACCATCCCCAGAGATATTTAAAAGACATGTAGATGTAGCACTTAGAGATACGGTTTAGTGGTGGACTTGGAAGTGTTAGGTTTATGGTTGGACTTGAGGATCTGAAAGGTATTTCCCAACCCTAATGGTTCTATGATTCTCTGAGGCACATCTGAATATTCATGAGGAAAGTCATTCCCATGAGAACATTAGTAATGAGGGGGAAAACTTCAGCAATTCAGTGTCTGCAAACCATGATTCATCCCTTCCAACACCACAGCTGCTAAGTACAATTTTGTTAATTTATTTGGAAAACTTAGAATTTAAAGTTTTCATATATATGCTGACTTGTGAAATAAAACTGCCATGAAGTAAAGATTTTAATGACTAGAGCAAGTCACTTCAACTGAGCTTCTATAAAGTGTGTCCTAAATGTCTGAGGTGATATGAAATGTACTTAGGGTTGCAAAACATTTTAAGACAGCCATACGGACAATGATTCAGTATAAGGATAAGTGTAAGGGAGTGTTAGCTACGCATAGTTAATTATTTACATTAATGTAGTATCTCTGTTTGCATATATAAAATAAATGTGTGTTGAATGAAAAAGAGAAATTTCTTGAAGTAGTATAATTTAAGAGCCATTTGAAACTCAGAAATATGCATTACCTTTTTTTTTTCCCCAATGGCACTGCTCATAGCTATAATTTCCATCTGAAATGAAAGTGTTAGAATAACAAGCTTTTTCCATTTCACTGTTAAGAGCAGGACAATAACTGCTAAAGTTCAGAAACAGCAGACCTGAAAAAACATTATTTTTATCACCTGCATAGCTAAAATGTAATCTGTGGCAATTTGCCCAGGCCTCCTAAGGTTGAATCAGAAGACACTACTGTTATTCCTCCCAGTACTTGTTGTTCGTGCTAGTCTGGGCACAGTTTGATGTCAAGAAACAGGCTTCTACTGCCAAGAGGACAGATATTTAACACTGGAATAAAATACACTGAACCACAGTAACCTCAAGCTTTGATGCTTTACTTCCTTATATTGGACTTATCATGAAACTTGGACATATACTGTACTTCATTTTACCAGCTAAAGTGGTTCTACATTATTTGCAGAATCATTATTAAGTTATAGATGATTTCTTCAGGTTCTGCAATGAATAACAAGCAAGTATTTTTTTCCCCATACAATTCACAATTAAATCCTAGTGCTTGTGCACAGTACAAAAAGAAAGTACCAATGGAGGAATAAGGTGCTTAGCAAAAGTAAATCAGAAGGTGGTGTGTGCCACAAATTACAGGAATCCTCTTTACCAAAGCCATCATGGCATTCTGAAGGACAGGTTTTTAAAGGTTCTAGGTGTGATTTTCAAAGGATGTAAACATATCCATGCCTGCTTTCTACAAAAATCAATAGCTGAATTGCATAAAAACCCCACCTGAAGGCAAAGCATTCCCAAGATGACACAGGTAAGTCAATAATGTCTTAAAATTTCCAGTTCTGATCTGTGTAAAACATTTTTTTGAGATCTTTACTTTCTTCTGATTCTGAGACAATAAGATGTTGACCTCTCTTAAACCAATTTATAAAAAGCGTAAGACCTTACCTAAGAAGCATGGAAGTTTCTCAGATGTAAGGGATCAGGCTTGGTACAGACATCTTGCCCTCAGCAACCCTTCCTAAGCATCACTACCATTGACTGTACTCTGCACCAGCGACAAGGAATAACATGTTCCAGCCACAGCTTCACTGACACCCACTGACTGACCAGAACAGAGGGATCCAGCTCTGGCTCTGCTTTGTCAAACCAGAGCCGGAAACACTAATAAGGATTTTGCAATTGGTTTCAGTAAGAATAGTTTCTCACTGTGAGAACCCGTGTAAGCTTTTCGGATCAAGCTATCTGTGGCTACCTTGCTGATTCATTCCCAGAGAAGTCATTTAGATTTTCATCTTTCCGCATCTATATTAGGTGAGGAAGACTGTATATTTTATGCATTTATTTTCTTTCCATTTTCTAGCTGATATCTTGTTTGGGCTGCTTCTTTTGAGAGCAATTATGATAACCCTACATATCAATAAATATTAGTTAAGTAATAAAATACCAAGAGGAGAGTTCTAAAAAGCAAGAGTTTTAAAAAGTAATTGCTTTCAATTTTTGAGCTTTATGTGACAGAACATTTTGAGAACTTGCCACACAGAAGTAATTTGAACACAACAAACTTTTTCTTCATTTTGCAAGTAGTTGTAAGACAGCATGCATGGCAGCATAACACTGGAAATTAAGAGGCAGATAGCAAGTCAAAGGAGCACTAACAAATCTGACTTAGATGAAGAATCTTCTCTGTTGAAACTTTTTTTTTTAACTTTCTTCTCACTCTGGTGCTCCACAGCACAGCTAAGCCTTTTTGTGTCTTACTGTGTTTCCTGAACAGGTATGCTAAAATATATCATATTTTAACACACAGAATTCAGGATTTCAATTAATATGATCAGCCTTTTTAGATTTTTTTCTTTAAAATGCATAAAAACATACTTTCTAGTGCAGAAGAGTCTGTGCCTGCCTGAATTTTTTTCCATATCTGTTCACCATTTATTTCCATATATGTTCCCATAGGAACATTAATTTCAGTAGAAAACATTTTGGTTAAAGGAGTCTCAGATTAGTCACCTATTCTGCCATACCAGGACTAAATTTACTGTTTCCATTAGCCCATGAACACTGCAGTGTCCTGCTACCAATTGCTATCCTGAGCGTGTTTTGTAAGCAATGCCACGCTACACTTGTGGACCAAATGGTGTATGCCAAATGATTATGCAGGCCTTGAGGCACTCTGGATGTATAAACATTTACACTACAACAGATCTTTGGCCAAGTGGCCAAGTAATTGATTACAGGGCTATGAATGTCACTGGATTTTATTTATAAAAATCCCATGACATTGACTCTACTTTGTGTGGAACTAGCAATGGCAGTTTTTAAAAGCAGGATACTCTTAGGTGAATTCAGAAGCACACAGTCTTTGCAGAAAATCGTGTAAAACAAATAGGAGCAGGTCTTACCCTGGCTACCACTTCTTCTGAATACAGAATATTTGACAATTAGGCATATGCATTATGAAGGTTGCCTGTTTTTCTGTAACATAAGTGAACATGAGAAGGTCTTTCCTCTTGGGAATATTATATAAAACCACAACACTTAGCTATGTTATAAAAACAAACAAGCAAACGACAAAATAGTAAAATGGATCAGAAATATTTTAAATGAATATTTTATGAATTTTAGCTTTAAATACAGACATTGAATAGAAAACATCAAATGCTGGACAAGACACAAATTATTAAAAGAAATATTTTTTTCACTTTTATTTACTTTTCCCATCAAATCTTAATTAACAATTTTGAAAGGTAAGGAAAAATTCTGTGGACAATCAGAAGGAGATATGGTGATAGTCAGATGTGTAACATTAAAAGTAGCACCATTTTTATCTTTAGAGGTGGCACTCTTAGACACACATATGATAATAAAGAGCCATGCAGAAGCATATTGGCCTTCAGTTTTAACATCTGCAAAACACTAAGTCTCCGACCCATAAAATCATATGGACAGTTAACTTTGCACACTATGTTAAGCCTCTTGACAGAGCATCTCATTCAAAAATGCACATAAGGGCACATTCAAGTGTGCTTCTCTGGAGCTGAATTTGCTGTCCTGATTTCTTCTCAGTTTAAATATTTTTTTCCCTTTCACTTGCTGCTTAACTGGAAGAAAAGAACGTGTAAGTGCACCCTGATCTGATTCAGTGCATCAGACACAAAAGATAAACTCACCTTAAGTGACAGATAGAAAAAAGTAAGCTGTAGGTTAGAGACAATGATTTTAACCATTCCCCTTGTTTGTAAAATGACTATCTGTCTAAAAGCTATGCCTTCACAGAGCTGATGAAGAATGTGCTACATCCACAGCATTTGTCACAAATCTGCTCAGTGTGCTGCTCTCAGAAGTACCAACTCATGCTCTCTAAATATGGTTTACAGACACTGTTCCCCACATGCTATGTGATTATAGGTCCTCTTCCTTCTAATTTACTCAAATCTCTGTATTACTGGTGTAGTTTCCTTTTAAGCATCATCTCTGGCAGAACAATTCTGCAAGCAAGCACGGGGAACTGTGGTCTTTATCACGCCCGCAATGACAACAATGGGAGAGGAAGCTCATTCCAGAGTTCTGAGTTCACATGTGACACCACAGCACTGGCTGTCTCCAAACCCAGATACAGTCATAATAAAAAATGATGCATTGTTCAGAGTAAGTAAACAGTATGCAAACCTGGATTTGTACAGCTCTTGCTGTATTTGTAAATGGTTTGTAATTGGATAGAGTGAAAAACTGAACAGTTAACAATGCTGTGTCTCAGTTTTGACTGTTCCATTAAACTTCTGGGCAAAACCACCCAAGCAGGATGAAGTTCTGGGTGTAAGATCCAAAGCTGTTTTCTAGAATACCAATACTAAATGTGCTACTGATACTAAAAGCTGCAATCCAAAATGCAACACATGAATTGGCCTTCTCTGTGATACAATTAGAAAATAATTAGAAAGATATGTGGTATGTAATATTTACAGTAGAATAGCACCCAGAATTACTCTAAACACTGTTCAAATACTCTGTCACTGTTGGGAGCAATGCCAAACTGCTTACTGGTAAGTCAACAGACCTGAAGAATACAAAGGTGGTTTGGGGTTTGCTTTGCTTCCTTTAAACTCCTGCCCTGCACAAAGGTTAGTCAGACTACACTGAAGGTCTCAGAACAGATAATACATTTTTCTTTGTGCAAGATCTGTAATTGGAAAGATTTTTGAGCAGCAGGAGGGCAACCATGCAGTTCTGAGAGACAAAGTAGTGCATTTCCTCTGCCACAAACAAGCAACAAATCACTTTCAGTGGTAAGAAGCCAACTGCAGCATCTCTAGAATACACGTGGAACAGACCTGCTGCTGTTAGAAATGAAAAAGACATATTGATCTGCTAGTCTAGCTACCTGCAAACTTAAGACTGTACTCTACAGGATGTCTGCTATTGTTTATTTTCTAGACTGGTTTCAGAAGACTAAATATTGGTGATCCCACCATTTTCCCTTTAGGTTTTATTCCAATTTCCACATAACTCCCTGTCAA
>NW_008246060.1:9448671-9450560 GCF_000691975.1 Corvus brachyrhynchos
CTTTGACTGTACCTGGATGTCCCCTTAAAAAATTTATTGGTGTTTACCTGCCTAGAAAACGTTTCCTTTTCATCTTTTTTTTACTCAGCTTTGATATTACATCAGAAATCAGCAGTCCTCTGAATGCTCATTCTGGTCAAATGACCACCACTGGTGATTTTCTGGTTGCCCTTTGCAGCTTGTTAGATCCCTTTTTTCCAAGCTCCGTGGGCAGCATAATTTTAGCAATGAGCTGTCCAGGACGACAGGCACAGCAAATAAGAGTAATCCAAGAGTGTAAGAACCTAATTAATAAACTAGGAGAAGCATGTAAATGCAGGGTGTCAGAGCTTAAAATGAAAATGGGGACAAACATGTTGGTTTCTTGGAACCTTTGTAATTGTTTCATGTCAAAAACACCCAAGGCTAACCAGCCCTTAGTGGATTGATAAAGGACCAATGTGTCGGGTCTTATTTAGTGGAAGAACCCAATTAATTATTATACAGAATTAGATGCCATTTAGCATTGCTTATATTACTGATGACTCGCTAATTTGGCTGGCTCTGATGTAATTACAATTAATTTACGTCCTTAATCCTAATGCTCTAACCTGGCTTTGATTTAATCAGGCAATGTGGAGGTATCACAATCAAAGCAGCGTTGAGGAGCTCATTGCTAAAAAGAGATAATTACACCTTACAAAACATATCCTTCCTACCACTCACATGTCTTGAAATACTGAATTAAAACAGTGAAAATTCTCAGTCAGAAAATCTCCAATGGCAAAGTTCAGAGAAGACCTGAGGACACAGCCCAAAATTCTTCTTTTCCTTCTCAGAATATGTGAGAACAGTGCTAGTTATTTAGCTGCAATCTACAGATCTTCAGATAAGCCCAAAGAAAAGCAAATCTTCATGTCATGCCATCAAGACATGAGTGGCAGCAGACAGTAAAGCTGAACTGCCTGTAACACCTGGAAGAACGTACCAGTGCAAATGAGAACAATAGCAACACAGAGCTCAGCTTCAGCTTGCCTTGATGAAAAGACAAAGCAAAAGAAAGTAGCAATCCCTCTCTCCTGGGGATGCTGGTACCTTGCAACCATTATGCACCCATAAATGTCAGCTCCCCTGAGCCTTTAACACTGTCACAGCTTAGAGATAGCTGTGCCCTCTGTCTTATCCCAGAAAGCATGTGATTTCTTTATAGGGAGTCCTAAAGGTAGGAAGAGACAAACAGGTCTTTCTGAGCCATACCTACAGCTGTTACAGGTTTGTTCTTGCTGTTGGTTTGTTCTCTGGTGCCAGGGAGAAAAGCAGTGTTGAAGAATCAGTCTTCAGATACTTTCTAAGAAACTAGATATAAAGCAAGCCTGGACCCACAGAATTTTACTGTGGATTTTCTTACCTTGTTTTCTGATTTCCCATTCGGTTGTAGATCTGTCCCCAGACCCTAACAATACAATGTGGTCTCTGCCTTATTTTCTCGTTTTAAACTCTTGTTTTGAATGGGTCTGAGAAATTCAATTTCCTGATTGTTATATGTCTACAGTGATAAACTATTAATCCATAGGTGATTAAGTTAATTTTATTAATTCTTGAGGAAATATTTTAGCTAAGCATTCATTCTTTAGCATATAACTTAAATGTCCTCCACTATGAAAAGCTTCTTTGCTGTTGCTGAATTGAAAGGCACAGAAAGCCTCTCTCTGTTCCTTGTCTTGGAGGCCAGCCTGACAAAAAAAACTTCAGCTGAAAAAAGACTGCCATAGTAGAATGCACACGGGGGCAATGCAAACAGCACATCTTCTTTCAGTCCAGAATAGCACATGTTAATGAGGTTATCATAACACTGAAAGTTAAGATAGTTCACAGGCTGGAATGCAAAAAACTGTTCAGTGTAGGGGATT
>NW_008246060.1:9450584-9494194 GCF_000691975.1 Corvus brachyrhynchos
GAATTTAATTTCAGTTACCCTGGTTATGTTGCTTTGCAGCCATCAAACTGCTCTTTTTGCTTATAACCTTGCTGCTGTGTAGTACTGATACTGTTCCAAAACACTGAGCTTACCGTTACTGATGGCCGCCGAAGGAACTGCTGTAACTCTCTGTCTTGTGTTTTGTTAACTAAAAGCAGGACATTTTTATGAGAAAGAACATCAGCTTCTACTTTGCTTGCTTGCTGTGATACCTTCTAACTACATGCAGAGTGAAAGATTAGCTTTACAGGACCCATGTCTTCCCATCTCTCCTTTTATCAGTTCATAGCATACAATCTGTGCCCAGATGTAATGGAAAGAGAGCAGAACTCACCCCTCATTTCCTGTTCCCTTGTCTTGTACATATCATTGTATTCAGACTCCTGCACCCTCAAGTCATCCCAGCTCAGTATAGCACTTAATCATATCAAATATATGCTTAAGTCCTGCTAAAGTCCGTGAGAGTTAAGCATATGTTTGTATGCTTTGTTGTAAAGCAGACTGTCAAAGACCCTGCCTGTGTACTCTCATGGACAGATTGGGTCCAAATTGTTGCAAGCACTTTCATTAGTCAGTCTCTAAGAGAAGCCTGCTTTTATCAAGTCGTCAGATTTTGCACAGAGGAGAAAGAAGAGAGGGTAGCTTTGAGAGGGGAGGAGAGCTGTTCCTTCACTGTGCATGCAAACCTCTCCCCAACAGCTGACAGAACTGCAGATGTGTTGTTTTGAGATGCCTGCTTGCTCTACAGCAGGCATGCTCCAGAGGAGATAATGGCTGCCATCCCACCGAGAGTGCTGTTATATGATCCTCTTTCAGTTATTTGAAATATGGACTTCACTCAGAGGATTCTAGGAATAGCTGCTCCAGCTGTTCTGGAGAGATAGAAAGCTGTCACAGGAGACATTGTTAGACTCTGCTAAAATCAGCGGCTGCACTAAAGATCTCACATAAACTCCTTAATGGTTTGTACCATGCAGTCAGGAGTCAAGGAGAAGTGAAATGTGGTCTGTGACTATAAGGCAGTTTGTATTCCATGCATCAAGGCTATGCTTGGATTTGGCAGACAGAATAGGAGACGCTAAACGGATCCTTTTATCAAGTGTCTGAGCAGTTACTTGATCTAAGAGGTTTGTATACCTGCAACCAGCAATGTAAATGTCTGAGACAAATTACAAGGCAGCAGTAGTGTTACAGTGAAGGATGAAAGTGCACACAGAAAGGCAAACAAGCAAAGCATTACAACAGCCACTTAATGGCAAACACATTTATTAACATCAAGTGCGATGTTTGTAGGTTTTCCCTGCCACAACCAGCTGCAGATGCCAGCTACTTAAAAAGATGAAACAGTGAAGTGAATAAAATTGAGGGATTTTTTTGTTGTTTTTTTCAATGTAGCCTGTCTGCATTCTTGGCAGAGGAAGCAGGCTCCTAGCTCTGCCTTCGAAGGAACAAAAGCCATGCTGGCACACAGCGAGCAACTTGATTTCACAAGGCCTCCTGGGAAGGCTGTACGGGAGCATGGCTCTGTGTCTGGCAGCTGCATCCTTGAATAAAAAGAGGAGGAGGAAAAGGGCAGGAAGGAAGGAGCACACAAGGTCTCCATACCACACATGAGAAGCTTTTACACACAATCAGACTCCTTGCCCCAAAGTATTCAATAGAAGAAGTGTTCAAGGTGAACCACTATACTTACTGCACACCACAGCAGCACATTTCACAGGCTACTGTTCTTTTATTAGAAGCATTTCTCAAAGGTTTTATTGCTGCTCATAGATTGTGAGGGTCCAGTTTTTTTAAGCATAGGAAAGATAGTGAAGTAGAAGAACTAAATAAAAATTTGAAAATTCGAGATGCTTTATAAAGCAAAATTAGCGTTCTTTCCTTTTACTTTTTGCTTCTAGTCAGGAGAAATATGTAGTCAAAATGCCAATGGGAAACAGTCCTATTGCAGTGGAGTACATCAGTTTATTGCAGTTTAAGGGATTGACTCAAAATAGGTATTTTACCATTCCAGAGGTATGACATGGATGAAAAACAGCTACAAAAATTAATGTATGACTCAGTGGAAATTCAGACAGAGACACAGATATTCATATTAGAACTGGATTATGTCTGAGATGTAGGAGTGTGAGATAAACCCTCCATATCTATGATCCTGCTTCTCATCAAGACCTTAATCTGGGTAAGTAAGTTTCAAAGTCCTAGAAAACTTCTAGACAAACTAGAAAAAGATGGCAAAATTAGTATTACCACAATAATATTGGTGTCTCAGCACATTTCCAGGACTGGTCTTTTCATTTAACTCCAGTGTATTTAGACTCATGCAGAGAATTAAATTAATCATTATGCAATAGAAATCAGGACAAATTTCCTTAAGGGCATATTGACATTTTATCTCTCTTGTTCATTGTCACCGATGTAAACAGGAGCTGCAAAAGAGCAAGAATCTCTTCTCTTGCCTATTTCACATTGGTAAATCACAGTAGGGCTTAATCTGATACTCCTGTTCTTCCAGCAGGAAAGAATGAGGGAGGGCATGCACTCCCTGAAAGTAAACTTCTGGCAGTGAGGCCAACAAAAAAGAAGTGTTCAGTTCTTTAAGCAAGATGGTAATCCTAATAAAAATAAACATCTAGTTATTTGAAATCACTGTCAGAGAAAGTGCTTATTTTAACTATTAGCTGTACCTGGTGGATCAGATTAATTCTTCTTTCTACTCTGAATAGTTTTTTTTAATCATAAATAATTCTACTGACTGCAGAAGGATTCCTGGCATAAAAAAGATTGTTGTGTTTGTAAATTTTAGACAAGAGAGCCTTTAAGGAAAAAATCCCTAAGCAAATAAACAAAAAACCAAAAACCCCACAACCTAATCCAACCTTTATCATGACTTGTTATGTGTATGCCAAACTCTTGCCAGTTAGGAAGTGTTTTCTGTGTCAAACAGAAGTTGCTCCTATTCAAGTTCAATTTTGCAAATCTTGCTGGGAGTTTATTGTAATTATAGACTTCAAACAAAACTGCGTTGGACTGACCACAATGGTCACCACATTTCTTTGTCGGCTATCACCTTGTGTTAGTAGTTTAACTATCTTTTCAGCAGAATCAAACAATCCTATCTGGTCATCCACTTTACATCTTAGTAGTGTTTCCTTATTCATCTTTAGCCCAGTTGATCTGCATATTGGGGAACTTGACTTTCTTAACCTCTTTTAATGTTGTTTCTCTGAGTTTGCATAGTATCTTATTGCAGCACCTTACTCCAGCTTCTGGTGGTGCACTCTTTTGTCCCTCTTGGCAAGCCATGCTCAACACACTCTACAGCTCTGCAGCCAGGCTCGTTCTCACAGACAAACCGAACAAACACCTTTTATAACAGACATGGGATCCATAGCAATTGGCATATTTATTTCTAATCAGCTTTTAAAATGGCAACATTCAGCTGTGCTTAACCACATTACTTAATTTTCAGTCTGTTTTGCTATCGATTTCTAATATCCTCTACAGATACAGGACATCACTCAATACTGCATTTTCTTTACTTAACACATTTATCTGCCAGCCAAAAAGGTGGGAAATTTAATAAATATGTTTGTAAATTTAGGATTACAGCTCTCTTATCAATTAGTTGATAAGGCTATTTACTGACAAGATGCAGAATTATACACATGGTATTTTTCAAAAAATCTCTGTAATAAAAATAAACATAAGATACTAGAAAAATTAACTTCGGTTTAATAAAAGAAAAAGCCAAAACCAACCAACATTTTTTTCTTTATGGCAGACCCTATCTCTATGTCCAAATTCCTCTTATTTTCTATCCAGATCAGAGGCTTTCTAGGGTTCATTGTTTTGTGTGAAGAATGTTAATTCTTGATGACTTGAGAACAAAAATAAAGGAAGATACATTTGGAAAATTGAGGAAATGGGAAATATTATATTTCCATTTAATTATTAGTTATGGGACAGAAAGAACTATGGGTCTCTCCAGTGAGGAAAGAAGAAACCGGAAAGAATACAGAATGCTTTTAGATATTTATCAGTTGAAACCCTGATAAAAGCATTAAAAGAGGTTGCTGTGAAAAGTTTTCTATAGAAAGTTTTCAGCCTCCTCTTCCCAAGGTATGTTTGAAGTGGACCTCACAAGTGGTACACAGGGTGTTCAGCTCCATCAATTCACAACATCTGATATTAAGCAGTTACATGGGAACCTCATTTTACACTGAAATCTGAGCACATTTCTATCTCTCTTTGCAATGAGAGACATCAAGAATGTGGATTGACTATTCAAATTTGAGAGCTCAAATAGCAAAATCAATTTTAATAAAACCCACTTAATGGTAAGTCTTATAAGGATATTCCAAAAAATTTGCACAAATTTTGGTACACAGTATTCTTTATATTTGAAAGCCTGGTTTTCTCAAAATTGAACTGTTTTGTGTAAATTCTAGAAGAATAATTTGCTTACTTATATTGCAACAGTAATCAGTGCTACTTGCTTTAAAATAAAATTATTATTTTCCAAAAAGCAGCTTAGTTCAATGAATTTAAACCATTTTTGAACTCATTACCCACAAGTCATTGAGAACTCAAGGTTTGGTAAAAAAAGCCCCTATATGTTTGGTAAAAAATAAGTACATTCATACTGCAAATATTTAAATTGCCATTTAGCATGTGCATTCTACCTACTCTGACTGTAGTGTTCAGTGCTTGATTTCCATATTCCTACTTTAAACAGGTAGAAAGTCTTAATCTGAACAAAAATAGACACTCCAAATCAGAACAGTCCATTATCAAACTCTACATTTCATCAAAACTAATATAAACATCCTTTGGTTAATAAAAATGTGATATGACATATTAACCTCTTCAGAGAAAGACACGAAATTCACACAAATTTCATAGGAACTGCTTGTTCCCATTACTGAAGAGCTGAGCAAACAAAACCCTTGGCTATAGGGAGGTAAGCTGTAGTTAAATATGTTTAGTTTAGAATTCACTTCTGTGCGAACTTCAGCCAAGTTGCTTCAGTTTAAAGAGAATGACAGCTGTGAATGAAGTTAACAATATTTTCACGAAAGATGAAATTTGAAAGAGCCAGTGTGGAAACCTGCTCTTATGAACAACTCTATTCAATCAGGGGATTGTGTGTGCAGTCAATACAATTCAAATTGCAAATATAAACAATGAATAGCAAGCACTCAAAGGGCCACTGACAGAAAACACATTGTCAGCAGTTCACTGCCTGAAGTATCCTAACAACAAACATTTGCTGAGTAATTGCAATCAACAAATTTGTTGAAACACATCCAGTTGACAGACAATTTATCAACTGGGAAAAAAAAGACAAACATGTGAGAAATCTTTGTAGTTCTTTCATTAAGATTTGTGGCCAAACATCACAAATTTGGAATTTGGAGAATTACCACTGGCCCTCCTGCCTCTGTTGTGATAACACTACTTCTAATGTTATTTACAACATAGTTACAAGTTACATCCATACAGGTAAATAGCCTGAGTCTTCAGATAAGACTTTGTACTGTAAAATTATCACAGACAACACAGATAAGGGGCTATAGGCCAGCAGCTCTCAGTCTCACCTCACTGCCTGGAAAAGTCATAGTGCATGTCATAGTTTATGCCTGGAAACCATGCTAAGGCACACATTAAGTAAGGAGGTCATTGATGAAAGTCAGCATGGCTTCACTAAGAGCAAATTCTACCTCACAAATTTTGTGGCCTTTTATGACTGGGCTAGAGTCGTGGTGGATGATAGAAGAGTGATCGATATGTACCTGGACTTGTACAAGGTATTTGACAGTACACTGCCTGACATCCTTGTTTCCACATTGGAGAGACATGGATTTCATGGATGGACTACTCGAGAGATAAGGAATTGGCTGGATTGTCACACTCAGAGTGAGGAAGCTTGAGTACAACACCAGGCTGAGTGGTGCAGTTGGCACACCTGAGGGATGGGATACCTTCCAGAGGGACCCAGGCTGAAGCAATGGGCCCGTGCAAACCTCATGAAGTTCACTGAGCCTGAGTGCAAGGTCCTGCACCTGGGCTGGAGCAATCCTGAGCACAGGCTAGGCAGTGGGAGAAGCCCTGCTGAGGAGGACTTGGGGTACTGGTGGAGAGGCTGGAGATGAACTGGCAGTTTTCACTTGCAGCCCAGGAAGCCAATCATATCCTGGGCTGCATCAAAAGCTGTGTGGCCGGCAGGGTGAGGGAGGGGATTCCCCCCATCTACTCCACTCTCATGAGATCCCACCTGGAGCACTGCATCAGCTCTGCGGTTCCCAACATAAGAAGCACACAGACCTGTTGGAGTGAGTCCAGAGGAGGTCACAAAGATGATCAGAGGGTTGCAGCATCTCTCCTGTGAAGATAGAGAGAGCTTAGGCTACTCAGATCTGGAAAGAGAAGGCTCCAGGAAGATCTTATAGCACTAAAGGGGGCCTACAGAAAGGTTGAAAAGGAACTTTTGGCAAGATCATGTAGTGACAGGACAAGGGGGAATGCATTTAAACTGGCAGAGGGCACATTTAGACTACATATTGGGAAGATCTTCACCATGAAAGTGGTGAGGCACTGGAACAGGTTGCCCAGAGAAGTCGCAGATGCCCCATCACTGGAAGTGTTCAAGGGCAGGTTGGAAAATGTCCCTGCCCATAGCAGGAGGGTCAGAACTATATGACTGTGAAGGCCCCTTGTGACACAAACCATTCCATGATAATTGGTATTGGAGCAGCATTCTAGCTCTTTTGTCATGCCAAAGCTGGTGTTTGTGCTTGCACCTAACTATTTGCAGATGCAGTCTTGGTCATATGTATACACCAACAGGTGACAAGCAGGCTTATTTGATCCATCATTTCCAAAGTATTCCCAGCATTTCCACCATGCAGAGTAAGCTGTGTGCCATAGGGAAATAATAAAAGGGAATTAAAATCTCTCTCTTACATATTAATGTATAAACTAAGTTCCCATAGACTTAATTCATTGCTGTACCCAGAAGTGGTATTTTCTTACTTCCAAAATGGAGAATATTTGTGTAGAAGAGAATAGGTATGCTTGGGAATAGGAAGTGAGTATAAATAAAACTAAAGGAATCAGAGAAGACTTGGCACAAATAAGCCAATTACATTTGCTCTTGAACTGAAATCTTTAATAATGCATAAAGTAAAACACAGACATGCAGCAGAGCTAATGCTTGAAAATGAGCAGGTCTGTGATGCAGAAACATTTTCCCAAAGTGAGGCTAACATAAAGAATACAGTATCTAAAAAGATCTCTCCAAAACCCACACCAAACCAAATCATGAACTGAAAAAACATAATTTAATAAAATAAAAATATATGAAGAAAAAGGTCTATTCAAATTGCATTTAGAAAAATTTCAACTGAAAAAAAGTTGAAACCTAGTGGAGACCAATATATCATAGTAAACCTTCTGTAAAAAAATTATGTTTCCTCACAAACCCCTTTGTCAACTCAAGATCTTTGCAGCCCATTCTCTCTACTGCAATCCAGCTAATTTCATTCAGTCACTAGGTATGCACATGGTTAGTTCAGCTCACAAGCTGGGGACAAGCTGGTTCCTGGGGACAGCTCTACTGTTTCACATTTCCTGCTAAATCTGAGTTAATAAGATGCTGGAACGAAAGCCCTGAGCACTAAAAATCACTCTACAGTTGCAGGAAAGCTGACACGGTGTAAATTCCTTCATACTAATGCAGAAATGTATTTGAGTAGAAGACTGTAATTAGACGGCAAAGGGCAGCTGGAACTATCTCAATTCTACCCTAGTGCTCCTCCTAAGATGACAGAGAAGTAGAGAGATTCCATGTGGATTGCGTACAGGCAGGCACGGACATGCGGCAATGACACAGCATTGATTCCTGGTAGCTGCTTTGCACAGCACAGTGCAAGGAGACCTCCTCACACACTGGTACCCTCCTAAATTCACCAAGGTGTCAATGCTTCTGGAGACTGGGACTCATAGAATGCAATACAGGAACTGAATTATGTCACAGTTTCTGGGGAGTCAGTAGACGTGTTTTCCTCTCGTTTTCTATTGTTTAGCTTTTACACTGATGTGAACTGGAAGAAAGATGAGAGAGAAAGTTGATACCCTTTATATGGTAAGAGTTCTGTGACCATCTTCCCTGGCCATTAGCAAATGGCTGAACTTATTGGTGATATTTAAAATTTATTACCTAGAATTTCTTGCCTCATAAAATGTTTTAAAACTAAATTTATATTTATAACATATACTATAAAAGAGTATTTTTTAAATACTAGCTAACATGTTTGGGCATAAAATTTAGTTCCATCAAATCCAAAATCCCATCCAAATGCCTGGATTTTTTTCCCCACGTAATGTGGTACATTTGATAAAAATTAACCTTGGATCTGTTGAAATGTTTGATTAATTTCAAGATATTTAACCACGGTTTCAAGTACTTTAAAGTTTTGAAACACTTTAGAAAATTTCTCCAACTCTTTAGAACAAAAATTTGATCTCAACTCACATTTTCTCATTTTTTCCACATGAAACCATATTTGGTTAGAAAATGTGCCAAGCTTTAAGCAGAACATTATATATTTTATTACATCAAGGGGTAATTATTTTGTGACTAGTTTCATATCTGACTTCAGGTCACATATGCAAAAGCTGTCCCCGTTTTACATATTTTACCTTTTGCTTTATTCATGAATAAGGAAGTGGGATATTATAGGACCTGACCTGTTGGTCAAACTTCCAATAGCAATTGCAAGCAATTATGGCAAGGTCAAATGTCATTGTGCACTGAAACCCCGCCCCCCCCATTACTCCATCTACAGATTGGGCAGAAATCATCTTTGTTTTATAATGTAGTCTGAAAGAATTCCCACCTTAATAAAGAAAAAAACCAGTAAAAATATGGAATTCTTCTTTCTACACTAGATTTGAACTATTTGATGAATATTCAAAAAATTATGTTATGCTTCGTAAGTGTATTTTCATTCCCTAATTTTTGTCATGTGAATCATTTTAACCTGATGCTTGCATGCCAAAAATACAGGAGAGATTATTATTTTAAAATTTATACCATCCTGCTTATATAATGATATAAACACTCATAAAGTTTTGGCTAATCTGAAAAAATCATTGATGTTGTCTGACACAACACCAATTTCAATCTGCATGTTTTATAAAAATTCAGCCAAAAACTGAGCCACAAAGGTAATTACATATTACCAGCTATGAAGTCATGCACAGATTTTTCAAATTTATTTTAATCTTTAGAGTATAAACCCACAGAAATGTAAAAATCATTAACTATATTTAATTTTTAATAATTGTTTATTAACTAATAATTATCAATTATTTGTTTACATTTGTAATAAAATTAGTTTACTGATTTCCTTGCAAATATAAACAATAAGAAATGTAAAATAGTCTATTGTGGTATAAAAAAATAAATGTCTCTTCAGGGATCCACTAATCCCTCCAGCAAAATTAATTACCCAATAACTACAATTAAATTAAATCAAATACCAGCACCATAAAACTAATCAGCCTACAGAAAATAACTCAAACAGCCAGCTACCTGTAAGGTCCATCCCCTAGGATACATCCTGAACACTTTTTCCACAGACTGATGCATGACCAGCTAGAGAAAATTCAGGCCATTTGGTACCAGCGGGGCAGTCAGGTACAGAGGGTCAGATCTCTTCACAAGAAATGTCCTTACAACTACTCCCTCTAGCTCTTCCTCATGGCAAAGATGATCCAACTTGGACATCTGTGGGGATTGAATTTATGACTGCAAAGCACTGGAAGGATGAAAATTCCTTTTGTAACAGGAATTTCAGTGTCTTAGGGCTTTTAATATCATAAGCAAATCTTCTATCACATGTTTTATAATCATCAGTTTAAAAATGACCTTCATTGGGATCTTGATACCTATTAGTATCTTAAGAAGATCCAAGATCAGAAAGGTCAACATGCTATAATGTCTGCTGCTGGAATTATTGTCTGGCCAAAAGAAGCACCACAAAAGCCTTGACGTGAGTGGCAGGAACCAAAGTGATGGTGAGGACCATCTCACTATAATCTGATAGATGAACACCTTAAAGTATGGGGCAAGAGTTAGAAAAGCTACTACAGAAAGAACTCAGAAGGACAAAAAATAATTCTAAACTATAAAATACATAAAAGTTACAAAAGAGAGGTTTAGAAACAATGGAGGTTTTGAGGGGTAGGGTAAGGAGAATGAAAAGATGTGGCAGGAAGGGAGAGAATATAAAGAGTGGAGACTAAGTGAAATGACACAGAGAATTTAAGAATTGTGCAGGGTATGAAAAGCCAGAAGAAAAGAAATCCACTGTCAAGCCAAGACACGTAGCAGAGATGTAACCATTCTTATCTGTACTTGAGGGCATGAAATAATTCCTTTTTTAATTTTGCCTTTTTAATCCTGTCAATTGGAGCTGTCACTATGGATGTAATAGCAAGTATCCCAATCACAATATCAAAGACTCTTCACTGACACTCCTTGAAATAGCATTAATATCTGCTCAGTGTGGGTACTACATTTAAATGTTCATGTGCAGTGCTGTAGCTCCCCCTTAGTCAGGTATCAAGCTGCTATTTCACGCTCTGCTTGTAAAATTATTAACAGCTGGCCTAACGTTAGATCACTGGAGTATGGTTTGCTAGAACAAGACACTGCTTAATAAGACTATTTCCTACTCTGTCAAGTTATTACTGCCTCTGTATTTCCAAATATCAGAATCGGCCTTTAAGCCCAAAGCAGGATTTAACTTTTCAAGAGCAACAGGCCTGAACCAAGATGTCAGGCTTAAATTTTGGGGGAAGATGAATTTAAAATCCAAGTTCATGGATTCCTCAAATGTTCTCAAAAAAAAACCCCAGGCTCAGTAAAATCCAGGTAGAAATGTCAGGTAAAACAAAAATGTAGAAATCCAGGTAGAAATAGAGTAGGTGAATTTGTGATGATCCCCACAAGACCCAATATCTTACCATCCTGTTTAATGCTGTTGCATCACCACCCTCAGACCTTTACTGTTACTCCCAGCTCGGCATACAAAAGGGATGGAGACAGGAAAATTTAAACACTACAAAGTCTCATACAGCAATACAGTAATTACTAAGTTCATAGACAGTTACATGAGAGAAAATGAAATCACATTACATACTGAGGTCAAGCAGGTACATAGAAAAGAGTAATTTTACACCTTAAAGCAGTGCGCTGCTTTAAAATGTTACAAGTTGCCTCTAAAAATACAGATGATTAATACTGAATGACCTATGGACTCATATCTGCTTAGACTATGTAATATCTAATTGTTCCACTGGATAGCAGGCAACTCAGAGTGGATCCATTATATTTTCAGTATATACTAGAAATATAATAAAATAGATAAATTTACTGCTTACATCAAATATTTGTCTAGGCAAGTGATAAAGGGAAAGATAAAATGTCACTCAGAAGCAAATTAAGGAAGTATATAGGAAGAGACAAAATAATATACACTGAATTTATTTGGAAAATAGTATTATACCCTTTTGTCATTATTATTTTTGTCATTGTGATATCATCAAGAATTTCATAAAACTTCATTAAAATCTGGGGTGTGCTGATAGTTTTCTGTAGGAGCCTAAATGGATGAAGTGCTTGCAACCTTCAGCCTGGGTAAGTACTCCCTCCTTGGGAAGTGTAAAGCTTGAGTGTATGCTTACATGTCCAGTGGGATTGGAGTGATCCTTTTCATGGTCAAGTACTGTTCTAAAACAAGTCGAAGTCAGCGCAGTGCTTAAACCATTATTTTCTTGAAAATGCACTGAATTAAAAATTTCCTTCACTACTTACCAAGGAACAGGACTCAGGTATCAAGGGACTGATATCTTACATGTTACAGAACCATAAGAAGCACTAATAACAAACCCAAGGAATAAAGCATAAGAGGTGCAACTCTCATGAATCACTGCAACTGGGGAGGTGTGCAAGTTAATCTGACAAGAAACATCATCTGACAGTGAATGAATTTGCATTCATTTACTAATTTGTAATGCACATTTCAAGTTGACTGAGACAACTCCTAGTCAGGAAACTCAGTCACTAGCTCAATGTAGTAGTATGATAGTATTTGGAAAAAAACTGGGTTAACACCTTGGGAATGCACAGGTGAATCCAGACTTTCCTTAAAAGTAACAGAAACATCAAGAAAAAAACAAATATAAAATTAAAAATCTAGGGATTTATCTATATAGAAGATTAAAGGCTTTCAGATTCTGAGAGTGTGCTCTGGGGAAAAAAAGCCTCTGAATTATCCCATCTTAATTCTGAGAGACAGTAAAATTTGATATTTACACACAGACCATGAAAGAGTCATGCTGAAAGTAGGATAGCTGCTTTTCTGAAAACATATTATTTTTGTTTCATTCATATTTAGTAAAGCTTTTCCACTTGGGCTAACATTCTTAATTTTGCAAAAACCACTGTGGAAACTTATGGGGTCAGGATCTGTATGTACTTCAACTCTTCTCCAAAATACTTATTAATACTAAAATGTTGCACAACAAATTCAGAACTGAGAAAGGCATTAGCCCTCTGTTCTATTGCAAAAATTCTGGTTTTCATGCACATCTACCAGACACTTTCAGCTATTTCTACCAAAGCAGAGTGTCAAGATGAAAATGTGGGGGTTTTGTGCTGGCTGAGTTCAGGGGTTGCTCAGGAGATGCACTGAAAGCTTTCATGTCTCTGCCCCCCTGCCTCCAGCCCACTGCCTCACATTCTGCACTCCTCTCCATTCCCAGACTTTGGCAACTCACCCTGAGCTCATTTCTTGGTTTTGTATGGCGGACAGAAATCATTATCATATAAATATTTAAATTGCCTTAGAGCAATGGAAGTAGTGCTACTTGCAGGTAGGTATGATGCTGGAAGCTGCTGAGTGGGTGCTATCAGGTAGTTTTTATTTCCACCCAGGCCAGGAACGACTTAGGATCTGCTGACCCTAATAAGCTACCTGTTCCCCCACATTTCCCATACTTTCTTAAATTTTCACCAAAAAAAAAAAAAAAAAAAAAAAAAAAAAAAGCATGCAAAGAAAATGTAGCTTACTAATTGACTGAGTGCAACTTTCCACGTTTTGAATTTATATCCAGAGCCAGCTTTTGCACTGTTCAGCCAATTGCAAAACATGTAAAACATGCACCTAAGAGGGGAATTAGTCTTTTAAAGGAGCCAATGTGGTATTGTGAAGGGTGACAATTCATCATTCCCTGGATGTGAGAGAACACAACCTAGAGAGTTCTGATTTGGTAACATATTACACTGCAATTTCTGCACTGCCAGCAGGTAGTCGTAGCAACTACAGGACAGGTAAGTACATTAACTTCTGGCAGGAGATCTCCACAAACACCAGCCTGCTAGCATTGCCACTGCTTTCTGTGGAACAAAATCACAGTATTTTTTAAAATTTCTGTTTAGAGACAATGAAAATCAGTCCCGTGTTGTTTTCAGCTTTTGCTCTTCTACAGGTTAAAGCATTCACTCTGCTAAAGATGTTTGAACCCACACAAACACAGTTTTGTTTTATTATTGAGTACGGGGTGTTAACTGTCAGTGCAGTGTCTACATAACAGTATCCAAAAGGCACGAGTTAGCACCTGGGCCCAGATCCAAGACAGAGACTGAAGCAAAGAGACTCCAGAAATTATATGATTATGGCATCAAAGAAATTTTAAAAATATGCTTCTGATATTTTGTATTTCAATGCTTTGGATGCAAGGTGATAATAAAGTTTTTCAAGACCAAAAATCAAAGGACTTTTCTCCTTCCAGATGAGTTAACCTAGCTGTATGTGTGAGGAAAGGTTTTGCAGACCATGAATCTAAGTGTACAAAACAGACTGAGAATACCAACATTAGCATAGATTTAAACACTAAAAAATGTAATTGACTCAAAGGGATTCACTTGATGTTTAACTTTGTAGCTTCTTGTGAATCTGTTGTGAAACAAAATTCTTTCATGTGTATTTATGACTTATAGCAAGAATTTAATTTGATTATACAGTCCAATATTGTCCTCATCCTCATCTCTCTTTGACAGGAACAAGAAAATTAATTTACACAAAAATCTGAAATTATAAAATCAGAGATCTCTCTTAGAGGGAGTAGGCAGAATTCTCTGTGAGGCAACAGATTTAAGAATCTGAAGAGAGAAAGCACACAAAACCAAAATATTATTTGTTGGGTTTAAATGCTACTTTTCCTTTCCATAGCCCTGCCACACAAAGTCCTTACTAGATATAATAATCAATGTATTCTCTGTAGAAAATCATTAAAAAGCATTCATAGTCATGGATCAAAGTTTTATAGTAATATTTGGCTCTTAAGGGGCATTGTTTGTAGAAGGCCACATTTCAGTGTAAAACCAGCTTCAGCAAAGTATTTCCAGCTATTCACATCAATTAATTTTTTAGTAGCTCCTGAATACTTCCTATTTATGCATGAATACCAGGGGTCATATTAGCAGTATTATGATTTTTCAGTATTGGCCAGGATTTTGAAAAGAAAAGTCATTATTTTCTTACATATTTTAAACGGAATTTTTCTGCTGTTGTTGTATTCCCGTGCCAAGCAGCTAACAGGAATACTGCATTTCCTGCTACGGCAAACAGGGTTCACACTGATTAGAAATATGTTTCATGATGTGAGGGAAATATTTTCATACATGTTCATTTCTAACAACTTCAGACACCATTCACATACCGAAGATGACAGGATAAGGAGTACTTGGACAGCAGAACCCAGGCTATTCAAGGATGGAAAGAGCAATTCAAAAATTAGGATATTCAATAAAGGAACACATTTAAGCTTTCCAAATGATTTCTCTGGTATCTTTTCAATTTCCTACGATAAAGGACATCCAAAATCCAAAATTTCCCTGTATAAAATTAATCTTTTGGAAGTCCATTGCCTAATTTCTCATTAAGTCAATGAAATTTTCCCAATTTACTAACTTTTTTTTGAGATTTTTTCAAATGAAATTTTCTTCACTTTGAGCCTCCAGGTCATGTCATATTAAAGTGCTTTGTTTCGGTTTTGCCATTATTTTTTAGTTATAAGTATCACAGAGCCAAAAAATATAAGGAGGAAATCTCTATCTGCAGATCTGTCGCAGTTTAATTTTTTTCATAACTGTAAAAATCTCCTCCCATGCTGAATACAACTCTACAAGGCTCAGAATTCCTTTATTCTTTAGGAATAAATTAACAACAATGCAATTCAGCAACATCTCCTTACATTGACTGCATCTACAGAATGTGGTTTCTATGTATTTCCAAAAAGATCCCCAGAAGACTGGCACTTGAAGCTTATGGCTAAAGATTGAACAATGAAACAGGTCAGCTTGTCCTAAGAAATCAGGTCATTCAGCTGCATTTCTTGTTATCATTTTGACAACAGGGGATGGGGGAACAGACACAGTTGTAAGGCAGCTCTTTGGGAGAGCCACTTACAGAACACAGGGCAATAGCAACACTTCTACTGTAAAACCAAAGTTCCTATTTAATACATGGTCCAGTTACTATGGGTGCTGCTGTCCCCTTTTTTTAAATCTATTTATGAGAAAAGCAAAACTTAAAAGTAATTTCAGATTGATGATCCTATATCTTGTTGCTTTTGTTGGGGGTTTTTTGTTTGTTTTTCTGGAGGCAATGCACCACTATTCAAATATTCAGTATGGAGGACATTTTATTGCTGTGGATGTTTGCAAGAACAAATTGAAAAATCACAAATTAAACAGTCACATATTTTTCATAGAATTTCAGCTTGTGATAAGATGCTCAAAGCTTGAAATGGACGTTTGTTCGGTATCTATACACTTGAAAAAATATATATCCCTATGGTTACAGAATTTCCTTTGCTTAATTATAAACTGCAGATGACATGTAAGATTTTCTCTGTGTACACCCACAAATAATTCTGACTTTGTCCCTAAACTCACTGAAGCTCTCCTGAGATAGGATAGTTCTGATATATTTTGCCAGTCTCCATCCACAGGTAGCCTAAACTGAAGACAGTGGTTGTTAACACAGCCTCTAACTACACCCCTACATCAATGGAATCTACCAGTGTGCCGAATGAATTGGAAGGATACTGAAGAGAATTGCAGGGATGTCTGATTGCTGCAATGTTGTCTGTGGATGCCAAGAGAGCAGGCAGCTTGGAAATGAACTTTTGATCTCCTAATAGATAGAAATTGAAGAGCTTTTCAATTTGTTTGACTTTATTTCAGCTGTACTTGGGCGTATCTTAAAAAAAATCATTTTAAATGAAATATCATTACTTGTAGGAACCTCTAATTTAACTTCTGCAGAAAAGGAGCTCATGTCCATACACATAGCTGTATAAACATGCATACACATGAATTTTCCAAAGCTTTTCTAGTATCTCCCCTTTCTCTTGAAATAGTTGTTTAAGCTCATTTTATACTCAGAAAATGGGAAGAGTAACAGCTCATGTAACTGCAAATAAGAAAGAAGGTGATGCCGTAAGAGGCCACCTAAAAACAGAGACTAGACAAGAATAAAGGGAATAAAGGTAGGCATTTATCTGAAAGGCCTTCAAAGGTACCCCCTGGGGAGCCAGAGGCTACTGCCAAGATAGACCCCAAGATGGATGACAGGTCATGAGTTCTTCACACTTTTATAAGTTTGGTTCATTTGCATACCAGGGTTAATTCTCCAATTAAAGCTTCAGTTAATTATGTAGCTTCCCCAAGGTTGCCCCCCCCCTTCAGAGGCTTTGCTTTACATTTTGGGCTTAGGACGGTCTGAGTGTCCTTGGAGAGCAGACCTGGAGAGGCTTTGTTATGTCTACCTAGCATGAGAGAGCAGAAGTTAACAGGCTACAAGAAACTCCAGAGTTACATGCTAGGCAGTACAGGATTTGAAAAATACGAAAGTTAAAACCTAAGGCATCCAAGGTAGGTCTGTTTGACATGCTCTTCACTGAAATGCCATCAATATCTGAAAGTGTTTCCAAATCTCTAAATCACCCAATAAAACAGAGCAAAATTATATGATACATCCAACACACCGATTCTGATTCTTGGCTTACACCTACTTGACTGCAAACAAGTCTAAGCGAGAACTGGGAAGTTATGAAAATGCCATCAGGACCTTGTATTGGCCTAGAAACTGCAGATTTTGCTGGAGGAATGAAAACATGAAATTCAAGAGAGCAGGACCAAGCATGGTTCGAAGATCACCACATACCTGGTACCCAGGTCAAAGCCAGAAAATTCTAGGCAGGACAAGAGCAAAACACACGTGCTGTGAATAGCAAGGACTGTACAGTTGTGTGCAGGTGGCCAAGTAGCTAAACACAGCTGAAGAGTGCTGGGCTGTGCATGGTATATTAGGAGAGGAGTAGTTGAGGCTGTTTGCCTTCTAGTCTCTGGACAGCCAGGCTGCCCTGTATTGCTCTGTGATCAGCAATGTGCAGTGCGTTACTGCCACTCTACTCAAAAGCTTCCTGAATAAATAAAACTAAATTAATGATTGGTGCATTAAGCCAGGTGTCTCCTTTAAAGGTCACATTGTTTTGGCCAGAAGGTCTTGGAAGGAAAAGCCACAATTTTATTTGTAGTTTTTCTTTGGTTTTGTTTTTTTTTTCTTTTTTTTTAATGAATGGCCACATTTATCAAATGAAGTCTTTCACTGCAGTTTAAATAAGTAGATTGATATTAATAGAAAGATCCTGTAGAATTTTCCATTGAGATACTGACCTAAATTGTTCACCAGAACAACACAGATGATTATCAGAATGTTTACCTTGCTTTTTCTCTCTTAATTCTGCCAACAAACATTTTGTGCTGGAGCTTAAATACTAGGCTACATTTTTAAAAAAAGCTTGTTCTTGTCTGCTCCCAGATGAACTAGCAATTGAAAAAAACAAGTCAAATTTCAATTTGGAGAGAATCTAAAGTAAGTCTGCCTTAATAGTCAGCCATTGACTAGGGGGCCAGGCCCTAAAGATGCCTATGATCTTTAAGCTGCCACCTAAAAACCTATGATATTATGCTTAGTTACATCTTCAGAAAATATTTTTTCTCTGCTTCCCAAAGACGCAAATCTATTGAAAATACACATTTCATCTACATCTGTAGCACTTTGATACACTACTTCCTTTGATGGTTCTATATTGTTCTATCTCTATTGTTCTATCTTGCATCGACCATCAGGCATTCAACACCCATGTTGTTCATGAGACACCATTTAGAGAGAATAAGAAGCAGTTTACCATTATAACTCAGCTGGCATTCAGCAGTAACAACTGCATTCATTTCAACAAGCTTGTCTTTTAAAAATCTATTCTCCTCCCATTCCCCTGGGGAATTCAATATAACCATAGCTAGGTGCATACAGTATACAAAATACCCTTCAATTTAACTGTGAAATTCTAATCCCAACTCATAATAAAAAAGGTGCAGAAAAAACATCTGTGAAGCTGCAGGACAAAGTCTTCTTAATATCAGAAACACTCTGGTCAGAACATTTGGAAGATGCATTATCTAGATAAGCATTAACAGAAAGGCCTATCAAGGAAATTTCACCCAAATTTTATTAAACCCAGGGGAAACTTTAAAATCACCCCATTATTCTGATGGCTTTGGCGAGCCTGTTTTCTTTGGCTCGAATGTAACATGAAAGAGATCTGGCTTAACCCTAGCACTAAATAATGTGGAGAACCGCCTTAATGTCAGAGCCACAGTGAAAGAAATATTTTCATCTTGGCAGACTTCACAGAATCAGGAGTAGTGTCTTTTGATCAATGTCAGCTTAAATACCAGCTGGTTGGCTAGCACTTGAGGACTGAGCTCCACATTAGACATACTTTAGCCTCACCCACACTGCCACTTATTTAAAAGCCAGAGATCCCTCATGGAATTTTGGAATTGTGAAGTCTGTGACATCTGGATCACGGAATGTTAAAAAAGATCGTCCTGGGCATGTGGAATAGTTTGCAAGTGGAGAGAAAGAAAACAAAACTCTACAGAAAGATATGTTCACTCAGTATCTGAGAGAGATAATGATCACTGTTCGAGTTGAAAACAATAATATGAAAAATATAAACAGCAAAAGAATTTGAGATGACACTGGTTTTTTTAAAGTGAGGAAAATGTGATGTTCACAACCACAGCTGTAAATTATTCCACCATAATTTTAAAACATCATTTCTACTGAAACATAAATGGGCACAAAAAAACAGCACACCCTTGGCATGTAGAGATTGCTCTAACTGACAAACAGAATAAAACCGCCTCCATTAACACTTTATACTCTCCTCTCATCCATGCTTATTCTTGATCAGCTAGGAAAACTGCCAGACATCTTTCAATGTGTCAAGCTAATTTCTTTACTAAATTGATTACAAGTCAAGCTACACTTACCCAAAAGATACTGTTCAATCTTCTTCTGCATCCCTCTGGAATAATAATTTTTAAACACATCTTCAGTTCACTATTTCCATTTTAGCCAAGTTGTAAATATTTTCTGTTTCTAGAGTTTTGTTCATCTTCCTCCCTAACTCACTGCCTTTCTTTGGAAACAGCAGTTGCATACTTTAGGACAGCATTTGAAATGTATCAGTAAAATGTTTCCAATTGCTCTTATGCTTGTTCAGCCATTGATGCCAGGAACTGTTGAGACTATTTTGGATGCTTCATGCAAAATACAAGGCTATTGCTATGGACGTGTTTTTCTCAGTTCTTCCTTTTTATGGATCACAGATACTTCATATCTTGAGGTGGTTTAAATTTCAGGTTGAAAAATCTCTATAAATTGCTAAAGACAGCACACAACTCTATGGATTAATTGTTGCTGGATATTTGCAATTTTCAGAATACTCATACATCATTGATAGCCATCAATGGTTTCAGGGACTATTAGAATATACTTCAAGGAAATTCATACCATAGAGCTTAAAATTTGTTCCTATTGGTTCAAGAGCTCTTCTGCATCGTTTCCTGCTTTTTGTTCATAAAGAATTTAAGATATGAAAACCAGGTTTTTGTCTGCTGTTTCAATTAATTATAACTCAACATTACTCTTTCATTCCCCCTCCACCAATAAATCTCCCAGATAACTTGTGCAGAGTCTCTGCTGTGTAAGTCAAGTAATGGTTAGAAGGCAAATAACTATAACTGCAGTAGTAATACAGATGCCTAATTCTGAGCAGCTTGATCCTCAGGTATTAGATTACATCTTAGATATGATACAAAGCTTTGTTCTTACTTCATAAATATGCCAGGAATCAGGATAGGGTATTACACAATTTGTTTTAAAGGAAAGAAATTTTAATTAACAAAAAAACCCCTATGAACAACTACACTAAGGGCAGAAGAATGCATGATGTTATCACATAGTCTAAATTTTGGGCCTATCAAAAGTCTCTCTTCTAAGTCATCCTAAATTATTTGGAATTACCTCTCATTGAGCCTTCTGATCAAAATTAATTAGATATACTAGATACGAGTGAAACTGCAATAAGGAGAGTTTTGAAACAATGTTCCACGTGTTTAAAAAAGTGTTAACACACTGATGGGCTAAAGCTTCCCTATTGTCCACATTGCCGTAACAAGTCATGGATGAAGGCTGGCAGCCAGGTCCCTCTCTGCTTAAGCAATTTTGCTGACTGAATTAATTGAGACCAAAGATTAAAGATGTGAAAATACCAAGAACCTGTCGAGTCATTTGCCTTAAAGTTGCAGAGAGGAATTCCATACCCAGGAGGAATCATGCCCCAGCTGTCTAGAGACCCATGATTTCCAAGAGTGCTCTCCCTGAAGGTAAGATCAGGATATGCTGGAAAGGCTCTGGAAGAGTAATCTACACTTTGGCAACACTTATCCTGAATATCAGTCTCAAGGGAGACATTGGTATGTTTTACTACATAGCGGGCCTGGGACCCATCCATCATATGCTGTGAAAAATAGAGAGGCAGGACCAAAATTTATAGCGTACCACCCATGCAGACACACAATCCACCCTGGAAAAGCACTTCAGAACCAGAAAAGAATCCAAACCCCTTTGTATTTTCACAAAGGTACTGTGGTAACAGGTTGAAGAGGAAATGGGCATTTTATGGTAGGGGTGAGCAACAATGGTGCCTGTCTAAGGCAATAAGGGCAGGTGTACTTAACAATCCATCCACAATGCTTAAAACATCATCTCAATTACAACAATATTCGGATAAATTATTTTCAGTGAACACCCCTAGAGCTCTCCAACCTTAGCCCATTACTGTAAGCATAAAATAAAAGTGATTTACTTTTCAACTGAAACAGATTTAGCATCACATTAGAATGTACTAAATCAGTTTGAGTCATAGATGCATTTTTCCTTTAACATCATGGATAGATTGCAGGTTCAAACAGGAAAAAAAAATTTTTAAAAAGGTGAAACACATTAATAACCCATCCTTCACCTCACTGATGAACATGATCTGGTCCAGACCACAATGGTTATTATCAGAAACTTGAAATGCATCTTTGCCTAATATCATATAAATTCCCTTTGAATGTGAACTTACTTTAATCCGAAGAAAGTCAGTTTAGCATAGGCTGATTACCTGATAGTGGACTTAGTAGCTGAGTATTTATTTTTTCCTCCTTCATGACTATTTGTGGAAGAAAGAGGAAAAACTAATACCTAGTCAAGTGTAATATTGCATGTAAGTTTTAATTATTTTTTCCCCTCAAAATTACACCCAGTACACATTAGGCTAGTTGCAGGACTGTGCCAGAGAGGGAGGAGGACCATTCTCCCCAGCCCGGTTTCTTCTCCATCATCTGCTTAGATCTTGGACCTGTAGGCCCAATTGGTAGCGGCAAGTCTACTCTGTTTCCTTCTCCATCAGGAGCGCTAAGAATGCTGAAGGGCGGCAAGTTGGATTGCAATGGGAACACACTTGCTCTAATTACTTTTTTATACAAATGAGAAACTAGTTGTGCTGAAATTGTAGAGATTATAAACATTGTGTTCTATATTGTGCCATCAGATTTTAAGCAGATGGCTCAGTTTATTCAGCAGATGTCTGGGCAGCATGATCTATTCCAGTGTTTGGCTACAAATAAACTGACGAGGTTGACCAACCCTAAAGGAATTCATGAAAACTTCTCATGTTCAGAATAGTTCTCAACAGGAATATTTATATATTACTAGTTTTGCCATGTAAATATATATATTTTTTACAGTCTCCATTCATGATCTCATAGCCTTTTAGATATATATTAGCTTTCCTCTTCCAGAACAAAGTGCCATCATCTCTGAAAGTCTTAGCTGCAAAATGTAGGAGTGAAAATTATGCTATGAATTTTTTATGATCATATCCCATTTGGTGTAAAGTTCAAAGGTCTATAAATATTCAAAGATATGTAGGATTCAGTAGAATGGATTTCTTGGTTGCATTCAGATCTGATAAAAAAACATTCGTGACAGGAACTAGAAACAATTTTAGAAATGTGTTGTATTAATTCCCTGCTCATAATGGTAGATAAGAACACAGGACAAGAACTTTCCAAGTCTCTATACCTAAGACTTTTACTTTTGCATTAAACAAAGTTCTCTGTAGGACTGATAGCAGATTAATATTTTCTTTTCATGTCTGAGCTGAGAGCTACAAAAAATTAGGCAGTGCCAGTAACCAGGAGCTAAGCATACAAACAGAAGGGAAACAGAAATTCAGAACCAAGTCAGTGGAGCTCTACTGACAGCAAATTTTCTACCAAATAAAGATCTAGTCAGTCATCTAAAAATTTGTTCCAGTGGCAGAAGTAGTATCTAAAGAAGGAACTATTCATTTCAACAAGGTTAGGATAAATGATTTTTATACATTTTTATCATAAAAATAACAACAGTAATTAAAAAACCTTTCCTAGATATTTTAGAACTTCTTTTATGCCAAGAATCTAAAGCTTAAGAATGTATTGTTACTTGATTTTTTTGTGCACACATTTAATTTTACCAACTTCCTTTCATTGTTGTATTTTAGAGTTTGATATAAACACAAACAATTTAGTTCAGCCTCTGATGTAACAATTATGGTTTGTAAATGACTTTGTTTTAGAGCATTTATAATTCATGGTATTGGATGCACCTAGAATATAAATGTAAATATTTTAGAGAATCTGTATTTCAAAATGTTTAAAATTAAACATACTCTTGTCAATGAACTGATGCTGTCATATATTTTGCTTCCAGAGGAATCAGAGCTTGGGGAATAGGAAATGGGAATCCCTATAATATAAAAATCATTACTTGCAATACAACTTTATATGTTATTGCATTTATGGATCACTCATCCCCAGAGAAACTTGAAAACAGAACTGAGCTAATAGATATAATGACCACACCTATAGATGTAGTACAGGTTTACAAGAATCTCACACAAAACCTAGAAATTTCCCTCCTGAAAATTAATACCAGCTATAATACAATATATGTGCAAAATTCTCTGCAGGTTGGATAGCACCCAAAATTCCAGATATTTTACTCTAATGAAACCTTACAAAAACCCTGTTTCAGGGCCATGCTAATGCAGGCAGATTGCTTCTGCGTTCATACCTGTATATCTGCAAGATTTGTGCTGTGATTTCATACAGACCTGGGGTTTTGCACTGCATTGCATCGCACAATGAACATACACTAAAGCAATTTTACAGGCAAGACAACCAGGTACCTATGGATTAACAGGCACTTAAGCAATGAGGAACAATTTATATGCAAATTGTTTTTGATCTGAGACTCTTAACTGCAGCTCAGGTGAAACTGAAGTATGTGAATCCCTTTTTGGATCCAGACCTCTGTGTCTTATGCTTTGCAGACTTACCTGCAGTGCACCGCAAAGTGCAAAGTGACAACTCAGTGCCATAAAAAGCACAAGAGAAAACTATTTTGCAGTAGAGAAATACTGCAGTGAGCTTGAAAGTGAAACAAATGTAAAAAAAAAAAAAAAGAAGAAGAAAAAACAAGTGATAATCATAAGTCTGGGAAAAGAATAACGTTTTGCTAGAAGCTCTTGTAAAGCAAAATGACATGAGTGAACTACAGTTTGCCAAAGTAGCTTAAAGCAGCCTTAAAGAAGCAAAAGTCTGTGAAAGAAAGCTCTAGAGCTGTCACCAAAAGGAACACAAGTTGTTACAACACAAACAGAGACATTTTTAACTCGAGCTACATAACAGCCTTGCTTTGCCATTACAAGGTGTTTCATTCAGTTGCACAGACTCACTTTTAACTACTGGAGGAGTACTTTTATACAGCTTGCTGGTGTAACTTGTGATCAGTCTTTTAGCCATGAGCTACTGTCTCAGCTCGCCATCCTTGCCTCCTTGCTTTAAATTAACTCCTTAATTGCCACTGAACTCAAGTCAAAGCATCTTGGAGTGTACAAATGCTCTGTTCAGAAATGCCTCAACTTATCACTGCAAAATGAGAAAGATGTCAGGTATGCCCTAGGTAACATTCCTGTGCAGTTTTTAAGTTTCAGCACAGAATGCTGTGAGTCTTCTTGCCTGTCATGGCACAGGCTATACCAGGACACAACATATCTAGTCTTCTCTTGAGAAGTACTCACAGGACGCCACTATTTTTAAGGCCTGAGCCTGAAGTGAGGTAGCCCCAGTAGGAAAATAAAATAGAATAAAAAACAAACATAGCTAATGATCTTCACATTCACACTTCGAACACTTGCTATTTGAAGACTTTTCTGTGCCAGCTGATCTTTCAATCAGGCTATGAACCCCAGCTTTGCAACCATTCCCACTTCACCAGTATCATACCACAGGCAACAAATTCTCCTTTCATCCCGTGGGAGTTCTCACTTTTAGTGGGATAACATGAGGGCTTGGGTTGCCCTCAAGGTCACTGAGGTTTCTAAAAAGATAGACAGGAATCTAGAGGGATTTACCAGCAGCCTGATGATCAGTGATTTTGGTGCAGGTCAGACTGCTAGATGGTTCTGAAAATCCCAGTTCAAGCCTGTTTCCAGTTGTAGTCACCTAAATCTCTTTAAAATAGGATTGCACAAGAGTCACAATAAGGTCATTTAAGGAGATCAAGTAAGGTTTAAGTGGCATATGGCTATAAAAACAACAAAAGCAGCTGTGAAATTATAACAGCTTTTGGACATGAACTACAATAGCTAGGATGCTTTTAAACTGCCCTTTTAGATAAGATAGAGATTAATAAAACAACAGCAATAAACACCATCAAAAAGTTCTCTTCTAAGTAGAAATCTGTGACCAGAATTTAAAAAGTCACAACAATGAACTTTTTCTTAAAAAGAACTGATTGCACACTATTTTTCTTTCAGCTAGGTGTTGCTAAAGAAATTGTTTGAACTGAATTTTAAAGCATCAAATCACAAGTTGGACAGAGAAACTCTGCTGATGAGGTTGTAATCTGTGTTCAGGAAAAGCAACTCCAGTTATCTAATAGTTCTCATAGTCAGTGAAGCCTTTGGGTTCTACGAATAATGCACAGTGAAATTTGGACAAAACCTGGAGTTTTAAGGTACTCCCCACCACCTCCAGGAGCCAGTCCTCAGCTTTTCCTCTTTAACTGATGACTCCTACTACTATTCAAGTATTCCCTTCCCTACCTTCCCCACCTCAGCAGCCTTTTCTCTCCACATACTCTGGGCTGCTGGGCAAGCAGGGAGAGGGAGTTGCTAGAGCAGAGCTGGCTCTCATGCAGAGGAGTGAGATGGAGGAGTGGGCAGGACAAACCTGAAGGTGTAAGGGACAAGGGAGGCAGGAGTGAGGGCACAGGGATACTCCCCTGCCCAGCAACAGCTGCTACCACACATCTTGGCCTCCCAAGGAAGAATGAGAGCAGAGCTGCCTGAGCTGGGTAGTACTTCAAGCCTATTTTCAAAGCAAAGAGAAGGTTAACAGTCTGATATTCTAGGCAAGTGACTACTTTTTCCATTCTTAAAATATCACGAAGAGGCACTTGAGGAAAATGGTACAGGCAATAATCCTCAAATAAATGAAAGTGAAATACGGCATTTTAACAATTAATTACAGTATGGTCAGCAACAACAAATCACACTACTAAATTATTGTAAGAGATAATTCTATGTATGCAATCATATTTTCATTGCCTTCTTATTTACTGAATTTTTTCAGTGAGAACTGTGAGAATTGTAACTGCTACTGAGACTCAGAGCAGGTAAGTGACTGACATGAGATGACAAAGGACTGGTGCAGCTAAGCCAGAAGTGGAAGCCCTGGCATCCCATACCATCACAACAGGAGGTACCTGTTTTGTGCCTCCCATCACAGTGCTCTCACATTGGCCTCTGCTGACTTTGTACCAGGGCCTGAGCAAAACAAACCAACTCGCCAACAAAAGTGATCTGGTCATTCCTTGCTTTCAGAGTTTATAAATAAATATCCTATTTGTTAACCTTCACTGAGCTGAGCTCTGCATTCCACCAAAGGCAGAAACTCAGATCCAAGGAACTCTTCTGTGTCAACTGGCTTCATTTTAGTCAGAACTGCAGTGACCATGTAATGAAGAGTCACATAAAATGAATGCATTTTAAATACCAGCTTTTAAATGCCAGCAGTGCTACAGCTTCAGATGAGATGAAGCACACTAACAACAACAAATCCTTGCATTTCTGAAGGGTTTATACTTCACCTACTATCACATGACTATAGATTTGCATGTGACATAACTATTTTAGAATGCCTTTTTTTTCCCCCTAATACTGTAGGTTTGCAGTTTTAAAAGTCAAGGGTTTTGTCCTAACAATTCAGCAATTTTAAACTTCTCAGATTTGCCCTAACAAACACTACAATTTTGAAGCTTTAAACTTTCAGTTGAATAAAAATCAGTCCCGGTTTGGAAATAAAATTTAGGAAAATGTCTTTTACTGTCCCAGGGTTACATAAGTAGCCTTTACAAGAGGTTTCACCTAATCTAGGAGTACACAAATTCCATCCATTTCCTTCGTTTATGTACAAGAAGCTGCTTTCAGCTGCTTCCACTGTCCTTACTGCTACATTTATATACATCTAGCTTTTCCTTTTGTTTGCATAAATCTCCCGATTATATTGCCATGACGTTTAAATTCCCTTCTTGATCAACATGGAAGGTCTCAGATTTTGATGATGCAACAAACTTGGAGGAGAAACACCCAAAAGTTCAGAAAAATGCCCTTTGTGGTCTTACCATCTGTATCTAATGAACCCTTCCTCTACTGCTGGTCACTGCTGCTCTGTTCTGCCCACACTGCTGTTATATAGTTACATTGCAAAGTAGAAATGATTTATTTATTTATTTAAGGTCAGACGCTCTTTATTTTTGTAGAGGGTTGAGGTTTTTGCTTAGTTGTTTTTCTGAAACCAGAAACCTTTTAGTTAACTGGTTTGCAGTTTATTCTCAAAAGATGTTGTAGCAGTGCAATTGAAAAGGCAATGAACTCCTGCACTGAAATGAATGTCTGGGGGCAGAGGGAGGTGGGAATGTCTAATCTGGCTTCCTTCCCAGAACTGACATGACACAAACATGTTGTTTTCAGTGAAGGAAAATGCTGAGCCTCTAGGTAAATATTCGTATTTATTTTGGGTAAAAGGGTAATTTCTAGTCAGGCTAAGTGTCTACTGAAGTGTGTAATAATTAAAAGAAGACATAAAAAGAAAGAAGAGTGAAACTTTTTTTCCCCAAAATACTGCTCTCACCAGTCATCAGCTTGATTTGAAACAAACTTCAAGGATCACAGCAATAACAGCTCAAGTTTATCAGGTTACAAATCCCAGTTCTTTACGGCACTTGGAAAACTGGAGCATTTTTCAGAAAACTACATCTACAGCAGTTTTAATTTTCAGATAAATATTTAAGACTGAATTTTTAAATGTTTCAACAACCAAAAAATGTGGGTTTAAAAGCTGTTTTGAAATAAACCTCAATTTTATTTCGAGATTTTTTCACCTGTTCCACGTGCATGATATACGTAACTCAAAATACAGCCACAGATGAATAGTAAGAATTATTGTTAAAAAATATACACAGTGTAGCCTCCTGATATGCATCCAGATTTGGATAATCTTACTGAGAGAAGTTACAACTTACTCTTCCTTCTAAAAAACCTGAAAACAAGAACTAGGCAAACAAACACTCAAAGATGCATGTAGCATTTCTCATCAAACTACTCAAAAGAGATGCACGAACAGCTACTGAAATCTGAATGAAAATGCCATCATTTTTGTCAGATAAATAGTTAATAATGATTTGCAATTTTGGTTTTGTAAACATACACACAATTACACTTCCCCACCAACTACTTCTGGTGCAAATGTAGAACAAAACATCAAATACCACAAAGGCCACAGCTCCAAGTGGAGTCTTTAATGATTCAGTAACATCTTAACACAACTATCTGAAGTGCAATATTGTCAAAATACATAAATCCAGGGGTCCCCCCACCTCCTCTATACAGTCTACAGGTACCTTGTAATCCCTTGATTTGAATGAAGCCTCAATTTGATGACACATCCAACTCACTGAAGCTAGAGTGCTCCAATCCATTAAGCTTGTTCTAAAATGCAAGGTAATTATTAACAGTTGTTGGGGTTTTTTGTATAAAAATTCCTTTCATTTAGCTGGTATGTAATAAAAATGTACTATGCCACTTCCATTTATATTTCTTTTACTTCACTTACTGGAATCTATCAGGGTCCATAGAATTCAAAACAGACTTTGTTTTTAAACAGGCTGCTTCTCCCCCACTTGTGCCTGCTATCAATTTCTAACAAAAATAATACTTAAATGAAAAGTTATGAAATAGAAGAATAATTTTAGCTTCCTTTAATGATATTTTTGTACATCTAATACCAAAACTATTGGAATGCTTAAACATCAACAGCTTTTGTCAAAAAACTCTTCATGAAGTTCATATGAAATCCAGCTCTATTGAAACAAATGATAACAGGGCACCATTTACCTCTAATGATCATTTTCCATACAATCTAACTCACTTATGTTTAGTTCAGTCCCCTTGTTTCTGTGCTCAGGTATTTAGATTTGATATATAAAATGAAGTATTTTCAAATTATTTATTTTCAAAAACCAGATTTGTTAAATTCTACCTCTAGGGGTGTTTTCTTTTACATTATCTGGCTGGTAATAATTCCAACACTAGGTTGGAAATTTCTTCCCTTGCAACCTGAAAGTATCACATTTGCTCTACATTTCTTGATTGTAATAGGAATCAGATCAGCAGTGTTGTCTCATCAGTAATTATACAATCAAATATATTTGCCAGAAACGTCCCTTCATCCAATGTCATATCAAACATTAAAATTATAGTTTAAATTCCAGAAATTTGCAACATTTCCCCAGAGTGAATGAACTCTCCTGCTCATATTTTCAAGCCAATTTTTATGAGTCCTTCAATGACAGATGCATACAGAAAAAATAGTATCTTAGAAAGCTGATGCAAAGATCCCCTCTGAGCAGGAATTTCCAAACCCTGCTCATGGAACCACGTCAATCATGGAATCATTAAAGTTGGAAAAGACCTCCAAGATCATCGAGTCCAGCCTTTCCGAAAATCTATTTTAGTTGCCAGAGGAATGGCTGGTTGAGCATTTAAGCTCATGAAACGTTGCAGTGCACACAGCCATGTGCTGGTGGATGTGCACACTTGCAGGGGTATGAATGTCAGCTGTCACATCTACTCCTGGGGCATTTTCCAGGATCATCTGCCTCTAAAGGTTTCCTGAACCCACCCAGCAGCCTTTCCTTTATTTAGAGCACTTTAAGAGTCTCTGCCTTTTCTGGATCCCAAATTTCAGGACTTCTAGCAAATGATTTGTCTTAGAGATACTTACTTATCTTTCAGATTGGGTCTGGAAGCAGACAAGGGGGCTAAAAACTAGCAGTGGATCACTGGCAGCCAGACATATTATGGATACATAAACCTTCCCATAGAAAACAAAACTAAAATCTATGCACTGCTGGCTTATTGATGGTTTCAGTCAGGATTTCTTATTATTTATCTATCTGTGCATGTGATATTGCTCGTGAAAATTTGGCATCAGTTTTATGCTGGTCTAGCTCCATTACCTTCACTGGAAATAGCTGTGAACTGTGCTGAGAGAAAAAGGAAGTCTTACTGTATCAAAGAGAACTTGTCTGGATCAGAAGTAGTAAAGGTCTTATATTCTAATCTAGACTTATTTTAATATATATCCAAACAACCAATTCTCTTTAAATGGATTTCATCCATTATCTACTTCTGGTAAAATCATAAAGAGAAATAAAAAGGTGGAGATGCCATAACCAGGAGTTCTCAGGCTCAGCTCTGAGTGAGGAAATATAGAAATCCTGAGAGCTAGATAAAGGCAGTCAAGCCAACATGTTCTTATGCCTGTCAGCCAAGTATTTATACATTTTCCACCTAAGGTGATGAATCTATAACCTCAAAGTGTAGCACCATGTAACCATATTGTATTTCCACACAACAAAATCTTTGAACTTAGGCTGAACTCTGCTCAGGAGTTTTCTACTGAGATATTGAAACTCCATTTGCATCGATCCTCCCAGCAGCTATTCTCTGCAGAGCAACGGGTCGTGCATTCTTGGTAGGCCTAGAGAGATGGCTTTCTTCCTACATGGAATTTACATAAACAGAATAAGCTGTAAATTTACAAGACCAGTTACAAGATGATTTCTTAACAAACTTGCCTTCAAACCAGTTTTTACAGGTAGCAACGGTTCCAATAATTCCATACCAGCTGTTTATCAGGATATTTTATACTGGAATATAACAAGTTAAAGTGGTTTCCCCTATATATTTACTCTACTATCAGACACAAAATGCTGACAATTTTCTGATGTGAAACCAAACTGGCTCCAGACTTACATCTACGGCAATGACTGAAATTGAAGAAACAAAAGTCACTGGTTTTAACTGTAATTATATTAATAGCAAAACCTTCAATCTATATAAGTACTTTTCATTTGATTTTTATTTTTACATTTTTAATAACTTTTCCAAAAGAAAAGTTGAGTCTTTTTGGGTATAATTTGATGTTTTCCTCTGCTGCATTGAATGGATACATATGTATTTAACTCAGTGGTTTTATATTATGACTTTATGTTTACTTTATTTCTAATGTTTAGCTATATTCTCTTAGAAAATACATAAGAAAATAACTTTTCAAGTTTGGATAAGGATGGCATTTTTTAAGCTTATATGTATCAATAACGTTCGGATAGAAATTGGAATCTGCTTATGATAAACAAGACAAGCAATTTGAGATTTTATTTGTTAAATAAAGTTGTATTAAATATGTCTTGTTCTTTAGAAACTTAAATATTAATAAACTAATTTTCAGTATAAATGCAATTGTAAATGCAATTTAAGTAACATGAGTATTTTTCTGCATTTAGTGATTTAAACATATTACTTCCATTCCCCCAGAACTTTAGGACACAGATTGGAAGATGCAGGGGAATAATTGTTGCATTTTATATTCTCCCAAATGGATTTTAATTTCTCAATGAATTAATTATAAACTACCTGAAAAAAACCCAGAATATTAAAATATTCACACGCATAGGGAAGGCAGTATCTCTATCAACAGCTGGCTTAATATTTCAACAAACTAATTCCAGAAAAAAGCTTTGGCAGAATATCTAGGCTGCTCTTACTATTTTCAAAGGAAAATTGTTTTAATAGTTTATAGCAAATATAGAATTTGAAGTAATCTGTATAATCTGTACAATGACTTTCTATGTGTATATCACACTACTAAATAGATGTTTAGAAAGTCAATAAGATGAAAGCATATGTCTTTTTTACCTACCCTCAAATGAAAAATATAGCATCTAACTGCTGTACTCTTACATCTTGGAGGGAAATCCAAAAGTGGTTACATGATGAACTGTGACAAACCCATTGGTCAAAAACTAAAACCATGAAGTGCAATAATTAGTATCTTGTATTTACATAGGCAGTCTTTCATCTCAAAGAATCCTGAAGCACTTTACACTTACATATGAAATACATCTTCACAAAACTTGAGATTCATGCAGCAGCTTAAAGAAATCCTGTAAAAATTCACCACTTACCCGGCATCTTTTTTCACCCACCACATAACTATCAGCTACTTGTTCAACAGTTCTGAAAAGCACATTCAAAAACTCTCTTCCGCTAGTAGTGCAGGAAATTAAAAGCATCTCACAAATTACTCCAGTCCCTGCTATAACTTAAAAGTTAAGAGACCCCCTGACATACCCTTCTTTGATCTCCCCTTCCCCTGGTAAACCACTTAGCCCTTGGTCCCCAAATTAAAAACATACAGCTTTTTCATCTCCAGTCTCTGCAATGGTAGCTGATGCATTGATTCTGTGCCTTATGGCATTGTCAGATTTATATTGCTCCTATTACACAATGATTTACAAAGTTGTTCAGTGGAAAGATACTTCTCTATCTTTATTTGTATGTGATGACTCTATTGTACTTGTAGATTGAAAAGTTCTGACTGATTGGTGGGGATCCTCATCATTCATCTGCTTACCCTGTATCTGCTTCTTTAAGAAAGTAATGTGAGTCAGAGATTCATGGAGTTTATAATCTATCAGTGAACAAATGGATTATAATATATATTATAATATATACTGTTTGGGCACAGGATTCTATTACACTGTACATGCACAGTAGTTGTCACTGTCCTTTCCTCTGTCCATCAAGTCCAGAAACTCATATCCTGCAGTGGCCAAACACCTCATCACACATCAAACACTTCAGATAATTACACAGTAAGCAAAATTTTCTTTCAGCAACAGCTGAAATCTGTTTACAGTTGTCTCACTCGTTCTAATGACAGTGTAGATTTTGGTCAGGATGGTTTTCAACTTGTTACCATCCGAATATAAAATTTAGGATGGTCATGGCTTCACACCAGCCAGCAGTCCAAGCCCCACCACTCACTTCCTCACCGGCAGGACTGGGGAGAGAATCAAAAGGGTAAAAGCTTGTGGATTGAGATAAAGACAGTTTAATAGGGAAAGCAAAAGCTGCACACACAAGCAAAGCAGAAGGAATTAATTCACTGCTTCCCATGGGCAGGCAGGTGTTCAGCCATCCCCAGGAGAGCAGGGCCCTATCACGTGTAACAGTGACTTGGGAAGACAAACATTGGAACTCCAAGTGTTCCCCCCTTCCTCCTTCTTCCCACCACTTTATCTACAGAGCATGATGTCACATGGTCTGGAATACGCCTTTGGTCACTTTGGGTCACCTATCCCGGCTGTGTCTCCTCCCAGCCTCCCGTGCACCCCCAGTTTCCTCGCCAGCGTGGCAGTACAACAAAGCAGCACGGCCTTGGCTCTTTGTAAACCCTGCTCAGCAACAACAGAAAAATCTCTGTATTATCAACTTTGTGTTCAGCACAAATTCAAAACACATCCCATACCAGCCACTGTGAAGAAAATTAACTCTACCCCAGCCAAAACCAGCACAAGGCTCCACAGTGCCTTGCTCTTCCCTTAGAAAGGAATGGGGGAAGAGTAGCAAGACACTTTTCCTGTTCCACCTGCTAAGCAACAAGCACATTTACAGTCCTCATGCACTTCTTAGTGTATGTGATGCTCTAATTAGTCAGGTATTTCTTCTCTACAATCTGCAAAAAATATGCCTTTGGGAGAAAAAAAAGAAAAAGAGAAAAAAAGATTTCTTTTTTTTCTTTTTAAAATTCCACTAAGATACGTAATAGCATTAGGCCCTTACAAAGTAAATATTCAAGTCTTTGAAAGAATTTTAGCAGAGCTGTGACAAAACCGACCAAACAGAACAACCAATCATTAAGCTTTCTGTAGTTCTGCCTAATATCTGGCATGATCCCACATCTCCCCAAAACCCTTTGGGCTCAGGACCAATGGAACAGTTGCAAATATCTTTTTTGAGTCTCGCAGTGATGAACCAAATGTTATTTTGCTTTTTAGTATTTGACTTTCCATCTCAGGTCAGTGCTCTATCAGTCAGACTCAAGAGAGTAACTGGAAGTGACATAATTTGCAAAATATACCCTGCAGCACAATGAAAATAATGTAGTTAAATAAAAACAAACAGTCTGCTGGGTAATTGGGAGCTGAACTTATTTATTACAAATTGAATGACTCCACAGATCTACTAAAATGCAGCTCCTGAACATAACTAGCAAGTAGAAAGGCATCATTGCTATGTGCAGTGTGCTATGCACTAACTTCTCAGGGTAAGCCGGGATCATCAAACACTAGCAAAGGAGTTTCAAACATTGTTTCCCACCTTGACCTACCCAGTTGCTGAGAAGACTCCATCAAAAGGGCAGCAGTATCAGTGCTACCTTTTTCCTGGCCTTTAAGGGCTGTTCCAGCAGCTGAAGCTTGCTCAACTGTCAGGAAAACTCTGGTCTGCCCCCGCTCTATGCATGAGAGAGTAAAGAAGTGGTGCTGGGATGGACTGTTCTGGCATTTAATAACTGGAATATGCTCTTATGCTCGGGACATCCTTTACTGGTCTGTTAAACTGACCACAAGGAAATCATTCCACATGTACAGCTCTAGAAACCAGTTCCATATTCCAACTTGATTATAATGCAGATAGTTTTTATGTAACAAACTATTGACATTGCTGTTTCTTTATTTTATTACCATAGCAAAGTGGTTTTCATTTATATCTCTTTTTGGAATGAATTTTCACTTTGAAAACTATAACCAGTTTCAAATGAGAATAAGTCATATATAAACACATACAAACACACAGAGAAAGCTCACAAAGTGTGCTCTGTTTCATAGTGAGACAGAATTAAGTCTTAATGGAATGAAAAGGTAACAGAAAACAAGCCAAAAGAACTAAAAAATTTAGTGACATTTTATTTAATACCAGGGCAGAAGTTGTACTACTAAAGAACTTTTTGTCAAATTATAATAATGGAACAAAAGAAGAAGCTACCAGTCAAATGAAACTACAGGCAAAATTATGACAGTTCTGTGCCATGGAATATTAATATAAAGACCAAGCTATTTACAAAAAGCTAACAATGAACGAATGATACAACAGAGAAGGAATGTAATGCTGAGACATTAAGTGACCATTCAGGAACAGGTTCCTATATCATGCCAAAGTTTTTATTTACAAAGGTTATTTTTCCTCAGAGCAGTTTGACCTGTCTCTCAACAATGTCTCTTTCTCCCCTTGGTATGGTGCTGCTTTCTAATGACTCCTGTTCCAACCACAACATGTTTTTGCATACTTCTTGCATATTTTACCAGTAGAGCTGGATCCTCAGCATTCCATTCACTTGTAACAAAGACATCCCAAAATATCTTGTGTTGGATCTTTCTAAAGAATACTGCAATAGTTGACTTTGGATGAGAGGATTTTTCCTGTCAGTTAAGAGAATCAGTGGGTTCTCCATGCAAGGCTGTATTTGTATTAGCTGTATTTAAATGTAGGTCCTATTTACACCTACTTATTTCAGCCAAGAAAATTTCATACAACTTTATGCAGGTGTTTAAGACACCTGCTATTTTTCACACAAAAGATACAGAAGTAAAAACCTGGGTAGGTAGGCAGAATCCCTAACAAAAATGCAGATTTACTTGTTCTCAACACCAGTGCCCATGCTAACTCTGATATTTAAGATCCCCTTTGAAGTTAGTTTACCTAGTTCTGATTTAATATGCAAATGACATTGAGATCTGGTCTGAAAACCAGGAATATTCTAGTCCCGTTCAAAGTGCATACCCAGGGAAAAGAATCTATCAGAAAGGGATGAGGAAGAGTTCTGGATTAGGGTACAAAAAAAAATTGTGTGCTTCAGCTGTTAAATGGTTTCTAACAGAAATCTGCTATGGTAATTTCATTATTATGGTTCAAGGGATTTTCTCTAATTTTTTTTCTTGCTACATAGCTACACTATTAACTCTGAAGACACTTAAGAGTTGAATCTTAGTGTGAATAGGCTGCAATGCAGACTATTGCATGTTACCTTTTTTTTTAACTTGCTAACATAAAAAAAGGGCAAATTAATCATCCATCCTTTCACGGTTTTTGATCAAATTCAGATATGGTATATGCAAGTTGAACTGCATCTTTTGAAAAAAAGTTAGCTTCACTTCCTGCTGGTACTGGGTTTAGAAAGATACCAGCTTGAATTGTTGCACTCAGAATAAACCTCCACATTCAGCAAAAGATGAGGGAAAGAAAACAGAATAGACACCAGATGAAATCCAGTGACAGATATAAACTAGAAGGACTAAACCTTTTGATCAGCAGTTTTGTTTGCTGAAAAAAAGAAAAGAAGTGAGAACCTCTTAAAATCTTTTTTACTGCTTTCCAATGTTTCTCAGACTTATGTGATTCATCTCAGCAAAGGCATACTTTAGAGAATGACAATGTTTAAAGCCAGATGAAAGGCAGCAACACCATACAAACACAATCATGTGAGTCAAAAAATTATTTTGGATTCACCATTTACTTGCCCTGCATATATTTATTTCTGTATGAACCATGTCTGATTTCAATGATGACAAAGGACATGCATTTGAGGCCCACACCAGTATTCATTCCTTGAGGAACTAAACTTGGTTTTGGTGCCAGCAGCTGCCTACTTCAAGAAACTCTTAAAACTTACGTAATCCTGTCATATTTCTTCTTTTCAAAGGGAAAAAACACCCAACATATTCATAAGTTCACCACACTGTGTCAAAAGCACAATAAATCGATCTTATTCTGCCCCCCCCCTTTGTTAGCCACACTTAAGCAGTCATAGCACAAAAATATTGCCATGGCAACATATAGTGATAGCAACAACAAATAGCAAAGACAGGGAGACAACATAATTTATGTACAGTCCAGAGGCTTTTACTCACTTGAAGCATTGCTGAGACATTCTGAATAACAAATTTAAATTAGCAAATTTGCAACAGCAGGAGAGAGAAAAAGAACTCAGGGATCTTTTCAATACTCTTCTCAGACTCTTTCCATCTTTATGCACTTGTAACCCCATTTCTCTCATTCTCCCCTGATGTGGAATGCAGAAACTTTCTGTATCTGCCACCTGGTATGTAAATCAAGAGTGTTCAGGATGTTGTATACTTGCCAAAAAACTGGAAATGCATTTAGTTGTGAAACTATAACATCTAGGTGAGAAAATCTTGCCTGCAGAAAGCAACGTAGTAACTGATATTTTTATGTAGAAAACAGATCTGCCCAAGAGCTGATATGCTAGAGGGTAGGGCAAATTCTAGTAAGATTTATGCATTTTATAACCCAATGTAACTCAGACAACCAATTTTTGACATGCCATGATGGCAGCTTGGAAGATTGCTTTCACTGTTGCTTTTCAAGGGGAGAAAAATGGATGTTTGATCTTAATGAAGATCTTCTGAAATCAGACAGGTCCTAATGGATATAAAAATAGCAGCAAAGTGAAAAAAAAAGGGAGAAAAAATTCAAAGATTGCTTCATAGCTTTATCAGGAACTATCTCCAGCCAGGGTGTAGCTGTACAGAAGTGACACAGACATTGGTAGCATCAGGTTAGCACAAGATAACAAACCAGCACATTCAGGCATCTCGGTATGGATTTCAGGCGAGCAAAGCACTGTTTGTGTCAGGAATGTAATACTCTGCACACACTTGATATCTCACAGCACAGATTGCTGAATGACTGCGGGGCCTGCAAGGGTCAATTTGGCACAGAGGCCTTTATAGGGATATTAATTGCAATGGTGGTTTCTATGGAAGTCAACAATCTCACTGCTGTCACTGAATAAAAATAAAGTAATGCCCAAAGTATTCCAATAACCAACAGACTGGAACTTAGCTCTGTTGCAATTCCCATTATTTTTACAACTCTAACACTTTCAGGATATAAACTACTCTGTTTTAACCAAGGAAGATCACACTAAAATTCTTCCTATTAGTCTTGGATCTGAACATCAATACAGAAGAAACACCTGACACCAAAGCCAAGTGTACTACTTAGGGATATTCAGAAGTCATGCAGTACTCAAAATCAACAGAAGTCTTTCTCCCTCTCTCACTTATTTGCTTGCTCTCACTCTGGGGAATAGTTATTTCTCAGTGGGTGGAATTATGATGTTTGACTTGGCAATGCAGTAGAAGCATCACACTGCTTATAATGAAGGCCCAAAGTGCTGTTTCTATTATTGGTAGCTGGTTATGTCATCAGAATGTTCTCACATGTCAAGAGCAGGTGTCCCCACTGCTGATTATAAATAAAATCATTAGCAGTCAGAATTTGGATTTAAAATGAAAGAAGCAGCAAGTGACTAACTCTTGCACCTCCAAATAACAGCATGCATCTGAGATCGCATAGCTGTGAAAAGCAAGTGAAAGTTCTATCAGAACTAGAGGGAGGGGAAACCAAACTTGCATACAAAAAAACTAGCTGTGGAAATGAGAAAGAAAGGCAGGAATGAGAAAACTGAGAGGGGAGCTTGAATAAAGAACAAAGGATTACTTAAATTCCTTCAGTATAAAGTTAAAAGTAATACAGAGACTGAGTGAATTCCAGATCCTTGAAAATCAAATTCACTTCCTAAAACACAAGCCCAGATGGCTGACTGGTGTAAATAAATGCAACTTCATTGGCCCAAAGGGAACAGTATCAATGTATACCAGCTGAGGTTTTGGCAAAACCACCTTCTGAGGTTCAATCAACACTCACAGGTTCTCAGGTCAGTGGACAGAAATTTGTAAGATTCATTCCCAACCTGCTGTGATGACAAATAGATACAATTACCATTTGTGAGGTAATGAGGAGATCATTGCTCACCACAATCATTCTTCACTTCGTTTTTCATGCTAGAAAATTCTACATATTAACATCACCAACCCCCCCATATTTTGGCAGACTCTGAGGATTCCCAATGAATCTTGCCTGCCAGCTTCTTTCTATGACTTACCAAATAAGTTATGTATGTGGTACTGCAGAATTAATTTCAGATAATTATTGAAGTACAGTTGATTGGAATTATTTTAAGAAAGAAAATATGATCTGCATCAACAGGCCTATAATAAGACATCTTCTCAATGCATTAGTACCAGAGAACTGTCTCTTGTCATCCGTAGGTCTAACAGTGGCTTGGAGTAATGATTATGAGCAGAAAGGGAGTATTTCAGTCTCACAGGTTGATTTAGCTCTTGGACTGTGCCCTGAGAACGTAAATTAGGCTACTGAGTGAATGACATCTGTGCAACTGGTAAAATTGCACACGTAACTGAACAAATGCCATTGACTTCTGTCAAGTTAGCAACAATTCATTAGGAATGACAAGTATCAATGAATCCTGAACTAAGACACTGAAAACATCAAGTCCTGTGGCATTGTTACCCAGGCCTTATGTGCTCAGAGAAGCCTAACAACTTGATCAAGGATGCGATGGATGGCAAAGTGCTATCAGGGTCGACTGTCTGTTAGTTCCCACCAGCACATCTGATTATTTCCCCAGAAGGAAAATCACTCTGTGTAACATAACTTCTCTGCATATCTGTGTGTATTTCCTCTAACTTCAGGTTTTTAGACAACGTGAATGCAGGGAGCTGAAAATGGGGAAAATAAGAACTATCGCGTTTTGCATAACAGGTGAAGGGAGATAAGAGAGCACAGGCACTTACAGCTCCTAAAGGTAGTTGTTTGTTGGGTTTTCTTCACTTTCTTGTCTCCATCACTGTGGTGGCTGGTGAGCCAGTGGTACAAGGGAGAAAAAGAGTCCCCTGGTGGGACAGTCCCTATGACCAGAGGCTCCCCCCAGGATGCTTTGTGTTGCTATGTTAATGTATCCCAGTTCTGCTTCCCTGGTTGGCCCGTTAGCCTCTCCGCCCCTTTCTTTCCTTATATGCCCCATGCCCTAGAAGGTTCTCCACTCGAGGTCCCCTCACCTTTGCCCTTGCCCCTCACCACTCCCCCAGAGTTTCCCCATTGGCTCCTATTCCCTAGTCCCGCCTTTATAACACCCCCATGCCCTCAGATCATTGGTCCCTGATGCTCAATCCACTCCTGTCCTTAAACCTGGACCCTTTGTTGTTCTTTGTCTTCATCCCTGGAACCGTTCACGAGTGTGGCTGTGATAAACCGCTTCCATGGAACGCTATACGGAGACCCTTCCTGCCTCTTTGTCGTCGACCTATTTTAAGGAGCTCTCTGTGTTTAACACCCCCGTGCCCTCAGATCATTGGTCCCTGATGCTCAATCCACTCCTGTCCTTAAACCTGGACCCTTTGTTGTTCTTTGTCTTCATCCCTGGAACCATTCACGAGTGTGGCTGTGATAAACCGCTTCCATGGAACGCTATACGGAGACCCTTCCTGCCTCTTTGTCGTCGACCTATTTTAAGGAGCTCTCTGTGTGTGTGTGTGTGTGTGTGGTGGTTCTGCTGAGAAGCTTCGCTTTGGAGACACTTTTAGGAAGGTTGTGACACCTTGTGCTCCGGCGCTGACAAGCTGCAGCACCTGGCTAGCGACACATCACCACCAATAAAAATATATTTCTTAAGGACAAGTGAGGAACATGTAAGAAACATACAAAACCAGTGCAATCTTTCTCCATGACAGTGCTTCCAGGTAAATGACATATGACACTAATTCTAATTCAAGGCGTAAGTCACAATAACCAGAACACATACTTGACGTCTGAAAAAATTCCGAAGCTGAGCAAAATACTTGCTTTGATATTTATAGTAGGAAGTAGAAACATTTGGCAATTTTTGCTGGAGACAGTTGCATATAGATTTTTCAGGAACCAAATTTTATTTTTAAGAAAACATTGCAGCTGTAGTACTTTACCATAAGTAAACCACAGTCATTTGAAATGTATAGTACAGACAGCAATGTGAATTGAATACTAGCTGAACAGCTGGTCCCAGAGAGTGGCAATCAGTGGCAAAATGTAGTTGGAGACATTTAGTTTCCATAATTATTCCTAGTTTGCATTTTTTTAGCACCTTGAGCAGGTTCTAGCCATCGCATTTTAAAATCAAAGTCCCTTTTATAAGAGGCACAACCTGAACTTCCACTGGAAAACTAGGTTATGCATGACTCTCTGTGTTTCTTCTCCTTGCGCAACCTCTGGAAGTACGTTTTGCACCACTAGGTAGTGTTAAATTGGGTATATCGTTAAGTAAGCTTACAGGTCTTTGCAACCCTATTTTAAAGCACTGTCACCACACAGATAAGCTGATAACCTAAATAAATGCATATAACTATCAAAACAACACAGCAAACTTGCTGAGTCCTCTGTTCTGTCTACTCGAAGGACACTTCAAGTTCTTCATGCCTAAAGCATAGTTTTATTTCTCCAGGCCTCCAAGGACACTAGGAAGTGAAGTGCTTCTGGAGACAGAAGGGGGGAATCCTACCGCCCTAAATCTACAATATCTGAATTACTGAAGGCTTTGGAATGAAGGGATAGAGGACACCAAGGGAAATACCATCATTTATGACTCCACAACTGCTTCATGCACAGCCACATGGACAGCCTGCAGCGTATGGAATGTGGTGCAGCCTCAGGGTGAGCCCCAGGAGCCTTTTGACTTGGAGGAAAATCCCTATCCTTTTATTTGGCTGTAGTTAGGTTTTGGGCAGAACTTTCCCAGGAACATCCATGTATCTGAGTTGTGTGTAGGGCCCAAATTCTGGTCTGGGCCACTTCTCTAGTTACAGAATAATGAAAGGAAGCAAAAAGGAGTAATGGGTTTCGTCCATAATATTGAAGCTGCTTTGGAAGCACGTGCTTTAGTAATCTAGCACAAACATTTCAAGATAAAAACATCACTGATTTTCAGCTAGGAATGTATAACCTGTGGTGCTATAATTTTGATAATGAAAACATATTAAAAGATATTCAAGAATAAGTCAAATGGGATCTCTCTAATTTCCTTAATAAACCTTACTGATGACTTGCAGGAGAATCCGCAAGCAGACATTTCAGACATATCATCAGTCTCTGTGCTTTGCTGCACACTTGGGCTTCTTACTGCTTTAATTGAAACATTGAGTCTGAAGGTTGTTGGGGTTTTTGTCTTAAATACATTAAGTATTTTTCTTTACTTTCTCAGGGTCTAAGTACACTCTATGTAGCAAGAATTAAGCTAATTTTTGTTTGCAGGCTGACAAAACTACATTCTGATTGTCTTTCTGGCAATCACGATTGTTCTGTCAAAGATTCTGAAGCTAATTCTTGGTTTGCTCTTTTATATTATTTAATTTGTGTATAACATACTACTGCTCATAATTATCAGGCACATTAATAAACACACAAGTACATGCATGCATTTGTTAAAGAACTTCATATCAGGGATACTCGTCTTGTGGACAGACAAGAAAAGATACTCATAGACTACATTTTAAGATGTTTTAAAACTCACTTTAGAGATGCAAAACTACTCTTTCAAAGGCAATATTAGCACTGAATTGCAGAAACAGGACTTCCAAATGGCCCCAAAGCCCTGAGATGACTCACTAACATGAAGTTCAGTTCAAGAAGAAAGACAATCCTAGGGATGGCATGCAAAAACCCAAATGTAGGGCATCCTAACTGTATCCTGGGAGTACGGAAGCTCTGTATCATCTCCAGACCTCCAAAGGTTTGTGCATGTACAAACTGTAATAGGCTTTGCAGTAGAACTCTCTGGTCAATTCTCGTTCACCTGTTGAATTAATTGCAGTTCCTTTAGGCCTACCTGGCCTCCAAAGCAAAACAATTCTTTAGAACTGAGATCAGGACCCTCAGAAGTCATCTCTTTCAGCCAATGAAAACAAAATGCAGCTGCAAGTTTAGTTTAGTTACGGTGACTGGAATGCAGAGCTATTGGCCCAAGCTCTTCAGGAGAAAGAGAAATGGGCAGGCTGACACTTCTCTGTTGCTTCTTAAAGCATTCTCTTCCCTGTGTGGTACTGCCTACCTACCTTTCAGCTAAAGCAACCATTTATGCCTATCTGCAAAGAAGAATGAGTTAGAGGGTATCAGCTGACAGAAATTCCTAGAACTATAGACCGACATGGTTTTCTAAAGAGTATTCACTTTTCTGCTGCTACTGTTGCAAATAATGAAAAAAGAAGTATTAAAATTGCATATGGTATCTGATATGTGAAAAGCAGTGCTCTTCCTATTTCTTCCATATGGTCTATACCTCTTATCCTAAGGACTTTAGAACTGCACAGCAGTATTTCTGACTCAAGTTCCTGGGCTCCTAGAGGCAGCCTGCAGCCCAGTGAAGCTGGAATAAATATGTTCTAAACTAACATCAGCAAACTTTTAAAGTGAGCTCTTTAAACTCAAGAGTCTAAAAGAAAAAATTAGCTTGCCAGGTGTTTGATTCCAAGCTTTCAAAGTTTTAGTGCGTGACAGTATTTTCTCACTATTTAAAAGATGCTTTATCATGAAAAAAAGGAATCCCACACATATTTTTTTGTATTTTCACGTGGGATTTGCTCATTATTGGCCTTAGAGAATGAGCAAAGGAGAAATATTCCTGC